>NC_058131.1:526509544-526556966 GCF_016433145.1 Gracilinanus agilis | reverse complement strand
GGGGGGGGGGGGAAATCACGGAAATTTAAATAAATTTAAAGCCAGGTTATCTCAAATGACGTCTTTTTCCATTTGAAAGATGTGTACTATTGCTGTGAGGCAGACATAACAACCCCACTTCCTCCTTTTTTTTTCCCTAGAAGTGAAACCTGTATAAATCTGACCAAATACATACTAGTGTATAAATGACTACTAGGGGCTTTAATGTGATAATTTTCTCCATTTCTGCATTTAAAAAGAGAGACATTGTTATTCAAAAGAAGGTCTCTCTCTGATGGAGGAATTTCAGCCGAGAAGACTTAGGCAGACCTTAAGAAGGGCCACTCTAGGGCTCCTGTGGACAGCTGAGCATTAGTTGGCCATCTAAGAGAATATAAGCTCCTTGAAGGCAGAGACTTTTTTAGTTTTTGCCTTTGGATCTTTGGTGTAGGTATGCTACACTACTATTATTAAATAAAAATGAAAGGGGGCAGCTGGGTAGCTCAGTGGAGTGAGAGTCAGGCCTAGAGACAGGAGGTCCTAGGTTCAAACCCGGCCTCAGCCACTTCCCAGCTGTGTGACCCTGGGCAAGTCACTTGACCCCCATTGCCCACCCTTACCAATCTTCCACCTATGAGACAATACATTAAAAAAAGTACAAGGGTTAAAAAAAAAAAGATATATTCTAAAAAAAAAAATGAAGCACATTTTTTTTCAGTGAAAATACAATATGAGGATAGGTAGGTGGCTCAAGAGATTGCGATTCAGGCCTGGAGTTGGGAGGTCCTGGATTCAAATTTGGCCTGCGACACTTCTGAGCTGTGCGATTCTAGGAAAGTCACTTAACTTCCATTGCCTAGCTTTTTCTTCTGTCTTGGAAACAATAAACAAAATAAGTTAAGGCAAGAGTTTAAAAAAAAAAGAAATTGCAACAGTGCAATGCAAAGCCCCTTAATTGGAGAGATGAAAGTAGTTGAATAATTCTAGACAAATCATTCACTGTCCTTCCATCTTCATTTAGGATATCGGGAAGATGATATGGGAGGGGATGGATAGGTAGGTGGTTAAGTGAATAGAGTCCTGGGCCTGGAGACAGTATGATTCATTTTCCTGAGTTCAAATCTGTCCTCAGACATCTACTAGTTGTGTAACTGGCCAAGTCATTTAACCCGGTTTGCCTCAGTTTCCTCATCTACCAAATGAGCTGGAGAAGGAAATGGCAAACCACCTCAGTATCTTTGCCAAGATAATCTCAAAGAGGGTCACAAAGAGTTGGACAGATCTAAGCAACAGAAATATGCATGCAATAGTTGTGTTGAGCTTTTTTTGGAGCATAGGTGCTATTTCAGCAAATGGGTAATCTTCAGATTATAGCACTTTGGATTTCCTTGCCCTTATAATATTGCAGCCTGGATCACATTTACTGTCTACAAGTAGTATATTTCTGTTAGATTATTTAAATCGACCTAGAGCAAGTTCTGTTATACCCCATTCTCCTTCCATCCCCAGTATGAAGCAGAATATCTTATTTATTTATGTCTTTATCGTTCAGACCTTGATTTCATCAGCAGTTGTGTGTCTTCTGGGACATTTGCCTGGTGTACTCAGGGAGGTTAAATGATTTCTCCAAGGTCACACTATTGTATATATGAAGCAAAACAAGAATTTATCAAGTACTGAGAGTCAAGGGTCACAAAGATAGAAAGTGTCTGAAGTCAAATTGGAACCCAGGAACTCCAATCTCCAGGCCTGGCTCTCTATCCACTAAGACACCTAGCTGCCCCCATAAGCTCTTAATAAATGTTGAATTGAATGAGCTCGCTTGAATCGGTGGGGTTCTATCCCTAACTATAGCTCCCAATCCCTCTTCTCTGAGAAGCCTTTGGAAGCACTCTTATAAAGGTCGCTGGGGTTCTATGATCGGGACTAGAGCCCTCTACGGCAGGTCAAGAAGGTCAGAACACAAGACTCTTGCTAGCTACGGCTGCCTTGGGGTGGGTAGGAAGGAAATTTGGGCCTTTTAGCAGGCAGGCAGGCAGGCAGGCTCCGACATCCACGAATACCAGCCCACTGAATGGGTTAAGCAGTATTTATTAAGCGCTCACTACGTGCCAGGCACTGTAAGTTCTGGGGATACAGATGTAAGCAAAAAAGGAAGAGCCTCTGCCCTCCGGGAGTTTACAGACTAGTGGGGGAAAGGCAGTACATGAAAGAGAGCTAAAAAAAAGTGGAGAGTGGGAGAAGGGAACGCGGTTCCGCAGCCCAAATCTTCCTGCAGTCCTCTGCTGGGGTCTCTTGGCTCTGGCGCCGGGCTCAGGGCTGCCGGGATTGGGTGAGATTCGGGAGACCCCGCCCCCGTGTGAAGCTGGGTGGAGCTGTTCAGGGAGGAGCTGTTCGAGGAGAAGCGTGGGGCGGAGCGGGTTGAGGTTGGGGCCGGGGGATGCCGCGGCTGGGCCGCCTGGGCGTCGGGGCTCGGGGGCTTTCAGGGGCCGGAGCCGGCGGATGGCGAACGTGCGGGTGGCTGTACGCGTGCGGCCACTCAGCAAGAGGTGAGACTGGGTCCGGCGGGTGCAGCAGGGACGGCTACGGGACAGCGGGCCCTGGAGGTCCGAGTCCACTGTGATGTGGGGCTGCCTGCGCCCCCTCCAGGGATGGAAGGCCCGCTCTGGAATGGAGAGGAGTGGTCCAGGTTCGAGGTCAACCCCTCCGACCCTGGTCCGAGGAAGTTTAAAGGGAAACCTGGGCCTGCAGGGCTCTGCTCTCCCAGATTGGGGGCGGGGTGGGGCGCATGTGGTGGGACTACTGCGGGGAACTGAGTGACCTGGGGTCTCTGATCCGCTCCAGCCCCCACCTCCCAGCACAGTGCCTGTCACCTTGTAGGAGCTTAATAAATGCCGGTTAACCGATCCGCTATGGAACAGAAGTCCCGAGGGTAGGGTGTGCCCTTTTCCTATCCTTCCATCCGACTACCTCCCTAAGCTTCCTGCTAGCTTGGACCGAAGTTAACAGGTTGTTGGGGATACGGAAAGAGACTTTAGCGTAAGGAGCTAGATCCCGGGAGATTTAATGCCCCTTTTTGGTTGATCGAGAGAAAGAAGGACAGTTTATCCACAGCTTGGGAGAAGGATTGGCACCCGTAGTAACTAGAGTTGATTTTTATAGAGCACTTTCATGTTTGCAAAGCGCGTTACAAATAGTTCGTTTTTTAATAATATCTTTAATCATTTCTTTTATCGGTATTTTGGGTATGCATGAAAGTCCTAAGAGATGTCTGTTGTTTTCTCTTAAACACATAGAACTGTTCAAATAATGAGACTATAGGGATTATGGAAGGAAGCGTTATCCTGGGGGGAGCAGAATTAGGAAGTCTGGGAAGTTAAACTCCGTCCTCCCCTAACAAGTGGTATTGTCTCCTTCCTATTCCTCCAGTTCCTTTTTGTTTGAAAGCCTATTTTGAAGAAAAGATCCAAAACTCACTCTTACCAAAGTATGAGTGTTAGTTTAAAGTTTTCTGTTTCCTGGGATTATGCAAGCTTTAATTAGGTTTTTAAAACAAAGGATTAATGGAATAATGTTCTCCAAGGGGAGTTTCTGGCAAAAAGAGGAGAGAGACAGAGACAGAGACAGAGATAGAGAGGGAGGAGGGAGAAAGAAATAGAGGAAGAAGAAAGAATGAAAGAGGGCGAATGGAGAAGGGAGGGAGATACAGAAACCTAACTTTATGTCTGCCCTCTGTGAAGTCTAGCTTAACTAAATTTGGAGATTGTCCCCAAACAGCCGGCCACCAGGTAATGAATTTTTTGGGGCACAATAACTCAAGAACACTTATCTCCTGAGGTTTAAAACACCCTGAGATTTATCTGTGGAGGAAATTCTTACATGGATGAAATCTTGAAGTCAGTGCTAAGTTTATATCACCTGAACAGGGGTTAAGATGGGGAATCAGTTTTGTTACCAATTCCCTTAAGACTTCTATAAAAAGTGTTCCATTTTCCAGCATCATCCAGAAAGTGTGTCTAGAAAATTTAAATAGGAGTCTCTTAATATTCTCTCTAGAGGCATCTTTCTGAAGGAATTGGATTGACTCATGGTATTTATCAGTTAGTCTTAACCTGGATTTCAAGGGATGCAGGGACCCTGAAAACTACAGTGGTAAACTTCAATGAAACCTCAGTTCCACTGGAACTACCAAACCCATCCACAGTGGATTCTAGGGACAGAAAGAGAAGGGTCCAGAGTCGTTGTCCGGAAGGTTCTTAAGCTAAAGTGAGATGTAGGACTGGGATTCCAGGGCCAAGAATGATTTCCTGCCCTTTAAGGAAAAAGCCAGGAAGTAAACTGTACCTTGGGGCTGTTTTGAAGACATACTACACAACTCTCAGAGGGAGAACCGCCATTGATAGAGAGCTGCTGATAGTTGTCCTTTGAGGGCTGGAATGTTACTTCTCTTAGTGTTGTTGTGTTAAACAACAAAACAATATATTGGCTCTTGGCTCATTTAGTCTCCTTTCCCCCTCTTGGGACTCCTATATTTTTACTTTCTGTGCCCTTCTCTACTACTTTTTCCTTCCCTTTGGAATTCCTTTGTCACAGTATTATTATTACTCAACTTGGAGAAACTGTTGGTTAGGCTGCATTTAGATAAACCTGACCTGGAGAACTATAACCGATTGAGAATTTCAGGTATTCCTATGGCCAGACAGGTCTCTCAGGAACTGAGTTTAAATTTATACAGTACTATCTGATTTAAATATGATGTTATTTAAAACAAGGGGCAGGTTTCCCCCCTCCCCTCCTCCACAAAGCATTGGACCAAAATAATTTTTTATGAGTTTGGGGGCATAAAATGAATTTTTTAAAGTAGTATTTCACATTTTTCCTTATGCAATTTTACTTACTTGAATAATGATGAGTGGATTAGTCTTCTAGACTAGAAGAAGACTTCTTCAGATTTCTGTGGATTAGAAACTACAGTGTTAGATTAGAAAACATTATGATTGCCGAGGCCTTTTATATTGTTAAATTTTCTCTCATTATTGGAGGTGAGCACCCTTGTACGAATACTAGTCTGCTCTGAATTTATAATTCTGGGCCTTGCTTATGTAATTCTATCTCACTGATCTACTTTTTAATCTTTATTCATTCCCTGAGAAATTTCATAAAATATTTCCTTGGTAATTTGATAAAACAAACACCTAGTCTGTGCAGTTAGGTGGTAGGATAGTAGAGTACCAGGAAATCCTGAGTTCAGATCTAGTCTCAGATATGTACTAGCTGTGTGACCTTGTACAAATCACTTAACCCTATTTGCTTCTGTTTCCTCATCTATAAAATGAGCTGGAGAAGGAAATGGTAAACCACTCAGTATCTTGGCCAAGAAAACTCCAAACGGGGTCATGACTAAAGCAACTGAACAACAATAAATATGTAATTTGGGCCATGTCTGGCAGTGAATATTGAATATTTTTATGAAACATATCTTCTGTTATTTTTGCAAAAGTGGCTTTACTTTGGGAGGCAAGTCTGGTCCTTGGTATCTCTTAGGGTAAGTTCTATTTTGGACCATAAGAATCTTGAGGGACCCTGCTTTGGGCCACTTCTGGATCCTAATAATTGGAGCTGTTTCCAAATTCTGTATATATTGTTATTTTAAGGGCAGGCCTGAAGATGTGCTTCAGTATGAGATTTTACTCTAAAGCTTCCTCAAGTCTGTCTCAAGTGGTACTGGAAGACTTCAGAGTGACCTTAGTCTAGTGTACCTTCTGGATCTGCTCTAGACCCAGATCTTATTTGTTCTGGGCCAGAATATTGAAGTAGGCAGAGCAAAGAACTTTGTAAGGTTTGGAGCTCTAAATCTCTTTAAAATGGAAAGAATAAGGCCCCTGTTACCTCTGCCTCATAGGATTATTGTGAGGAAACTGCTCTGTAAACATTAAAATATATCCATTGTGCCATCTAGGTTGGCATTAGGGTGTTATGTCCGTTTTACAGATGAGGTCGAGAGGTGAAGGAACTTACCCATGGTCACATCAGTAATAAGTGTTAGAAGTGAGATTTCAACCCACGCTTTTCTGACTGTCAATATAGCATTTACCCACATTATCTCATTTTTTCCTCCTGGATTAAAATCTGGCCTCAGATACACTAACTGAGTGATTCTGGGCAAGTCACTTTACCTTCAATTCGCCTGAGTTTCCTCAGCTGTAAAATGTAAAATGTAAAATGTAAAAGAATAACAATTCTTCCCTTGCAGGTTTGTTATTTTTTTTTAATTAAAATTTATTTATTTTTAAATTTTGAAATATTTTCCCATGTTTACATGATTAATTTTCTTTCTCTCCCCTCTTCTCTCTCCATCCTGGAATCAACAAGCAATTCCACTGGGTTATAAATGTGATAATATCTATTTCTATGTTATTCATTTTCTTTGCAGGGTTGTTTTGAGGATTAATTGAGATAATATTGTGAAAACTACTTGTGAAGAAAATATTGTGAAAAATTGTAAAAACATTAGCATCATGTCTGGCACACAGTAGGTGCTCCATAAATACATCAATATGTAATCCATGATAAGTAAATAATAAAAGACATAAATCTTTTCTTCTCATTCCCATTTAGCATCTTAGCAATTCTTGTTATTGAGTAGGATAGCAAGATCCCTGAAAGTATGAGCAATGCTGAATGCCTGATGATTGTAACCATTGGAGCTTAAATATCACTTGATTTAGAAAGTGCTTTACATAATGTTCATTTGTTCCCATAACAAACCTGGGTGGGTAATTAATACATCATAGTCATATATTTTATATATAGTGTATATACACACACGTAATATATGATCATCCTTTTTTTTAGATGACAACATTGAGACAGAAATTTCAAAGTAAATACTAAGGTTATATGACTAGTAAGGAATCAAGATAGGATTTGAACCCAGGTCTTCAGACTGCAGAGCTAATGATGCCTGTAGTGCCACCTCTGCTTGAATCTTGTAAAAATTAAAATGTATGTAATATAACTTCAAATATTATATTTTATAAGATTTATTTATAATCACTAGAAGTAAAGGAATAAATAAGTAACAAAATAAAAACACATGCCCATGGCTATTCTACCTGTTCAAAAGTCCTGCATTCATAGCTGCCCTCATTCCAAGAGAAGAGAGCTAGCCCAGGAAATCCACCAAATTCATCCCCTGTCTACATCTGTACGTAATGACAGGAAGTCAGTGGACTCCTGGGTAGTGTAGTTTTAAAGGTACAAAATTTCCAATAACATAGTCTTCCAGTGTCTCCGTAGTGATAAGTTCAGATATGTATATTGCAAGTTGGTTGCTCTAGATTTCATTTTCTTCTTTTGTAAAATGAGGGAGGTTGAACTGAGACCTCTGATGTCAAGCTCAAATCTGATTTCTGCGGGGCCTCATATTGACTTAGAAAACCACAAATTAGCATTATGTGCATTTATGTGTATGCTATATAAAAATTAAAAAATATATGGCTGTATATAGACTATTTTATTTTTGTTATAATTACTATTATATAATATTTTTGTTTTATAATTGTTTTAATATTTTATTTTGTTAAAATGTTTCATAGTTACATTTGAATATGGCTCAGGCCCTACTTAGAGTTTTGCAGGCCTGCCTTCGAGTTTGATCCTTCCAAACTAGGTGAGCGATGAGATCCCTTTCACCTCTGAGTCTATGATCTTTTTGTCCTGAGACTCGCCAAGCTGGGGTTTCCAATTTTAAAAATTATGAACCAATTTTCCTAGCCCTTCTCTAGGACAGATCCTGCTTATAAAAAATAAATAAATAAACTTCATATAAATCCCTCCTCCCCCCAAATTATGTACCACTTCCCCACCACATTTTCCAGGATGGACTAGGCCAGGGTAGCTGTATTTGTATACGCAGAAGTGAAAGCCCCTTTCTATTTGTTCCAATTTCTTTTTTTTTTTTTTATTTTAAACCCTTAACTTCTGTGTATTGACTTATAGGTGGAAGAGTGATAAAGGTAGGCAATGGGGGTCAAGTGACTTGCCCAGGGTCACCCAGCTGGGAAGTGTCTGAGGCCAGATTTGAACCTAGGACCTCCCGTCTCTAGGCCTGGCTCTCAATCCACTGAGTTACCCAGCTGCCCTATTTGTTCCAGTTTCTTACACTCCACTTCCCTCCATACAGTCTAGCTATACAGAGCTTCTTGCTGGTCTTCACACAGGGCCTGACATCTCCCATATCTGTGCTTTTGACTGGCTGGGCCCAGTGCCAGGAAGATCTCTCTCTTTTCACCTCCATCTCCTAGCTTCTCTGACTTCCTCAAGACTCAGTTCTAATCCTAATCTTCTTTTGGAAGGCTTTCTCCTGGTCCTTCCAGCTGCTAGTGCTAGATGGCAAACCTATGACACGTGTGTCACATGTAGTCATTTTTGATGACACGTGGTTGCATGTGGCCGCATACAGATAAGTATGGGGCCGCGTGCCGAGGATGAAACATTTGCTGTAGTGTAGTGCAGACACTTTGTGCACTATAGATGACAATTCTACCTATATTAATTTACCAATTTTGGTTTATTAAATACAGTTATATATTACAATTGTACATTTTTGTTAAATAATCATATCGTGAAATTATGGTTTCTTTCTCGAAGTGACACACCACCCGAGTTATGCTCGTTTTTTTGGCGAATTTTGACACACCAAGTTCAAAAGGTTGCCCATCACTGTACTAGTGCCTTCTCTGCAATTATTTCCCACTTTATTTTGCATCCATGTAGTTATGTACATGTTGTATTAGAATATGAGCTCTTCGAGGGCAGAGACCATGTCCCCACTTACCCCCCCTTTTTGTGTAGTTTCAGTGATCAGCATAGTGCCCCAGCACCTAGTAAGCTCTTAATTTTACAGTTTGGTAACAGAGGATATTCAGCTTTTTCTGCTTGAAAGTTGGGTAGCACTTTGAAAAATTGACTAATATAATGAAGAAGGTAAGGAAAAGGGGGAGAATTAATGAGAAAAAAAAGAAGGAAAAGAATAGAGAGAAAGGAAATGAAAAACAATTAGTAGAACAGAGGGGCAGAGGAAGAAAGAGGAAAGGATTTTTTAAAACAACTTATTTCATATTTCACAAAAAAGTTTAAGGAAATTCATGACAAAAATATGTACAAGACAAACAAAAACATTACAGAAAACTAACTTTAGTTTACAAATAAAAATGTTGAATTCACATTCTGTTACAGAAATCTATTTAAATATCATCAACATAATATATTTAAGTTTGAGTAGGATCCAGATCAAGTATTTCACCATTTATGTTAAGATTAATCTTACTGGAATGAAAGAGAGGCTCACCTTTTACATCTTTCTCAAAATAATAAGCCACATCAGCTATGTCCACATCACTTGTGCTTTTCTGTATAGCTAGCTTTCATGTAATTGGATGGTGGTGGTGTGGGGGTGGGGGCTGACTCAGGGCTGAAGCTCATTCACAGAGAGTGCTGCTGCCTGCAGCATGGCCACCACCTAGGGGTCTATTCTGTTGCAAAGCTATTTCTTTAGTGTGGCCCAGCTAGGATTGTCTACACTGGCCCACACTGCCTTCTCCTGCTAGTAATTTTCCAGTTCTTGGAAACCAGAAGTTAGGTACTTACCTATCACTATTAGATTCAGGAAATGTTCCTGTATAGCCTATATCAGTTATGGTGAACCTATGGCACACAGAGTGCTCTCTGAGGGCATGTGGCCACCCTCCTCCTTCCCCTCCCCACCAAGTTCATTACTAGAAAGGCAGAGGGACTCAGGCAGGGCTGCTCCCCTCCCCCTCTCCACCACACTTGACATTTTTCCCATCCCCAACTCTTCTGCCCAGCAGCCCAATGGGAGCAATTCTCTCTCCCTGTGTGGGGTAACTATGTAAGAAATAGATCAATTTAGTCTAACAAACATATTGTAAGTCCCTGCTGTGTAGGAACTGGGAACCAGAAAAAGTATAGATAAGATCATCTATGAGCTCTTTTTTTATCTTATAGTCTGAAAGGAGAATGTGACATGCACACTAATAATTACAAATATAACAAAATCATATAATTTTGTAAAATAAGTGCAGACAAATACCATGTGAGGTCTGCAGGGGACAAGAGTAATTGTTTCAGTGGGTTAAGGGAAATCTTTTGGAAGAAACTAGTATTTGAATCAGGCTTTAAAGGATAGGTAGGGATTTGACAGGTCACTGGAAGGGATTTCAGTGTCATCTGGTCCAGCTTCCTCATTTTACAGGTAGTTGAAACCCTTTGTGAAACTTTACTTTAAAGTGTATTTCTTAAATACAATGCAGTATTATTTTCTGTTTTCTAATCCATTCTACGCTAGATGAGTTTATTTCATTCACATTTTTGGTTATTATTAATTATGTATTTCCCTCCATTGTATTCTTCACGTTTTTCCTCTCTTTTCTTCTCACCTCTCTCTTTATTTTTACTTTTATCATTGGAATTTTTCTTTTTTTGTTATTGTTTTAAAATAACAGCAATGACAATTTTGATCAGACAACTGGAATTTTTAGTGTTTATGTCATTGTTGTCATTGTTATTGTTTAATCATTTTCAGTCATGTCATATCTGATTCTCCATGACCCCATTTGGGAATGTTTTGGCAGAGATCCTGGAGTGTTTGCCATTTTTCCTCTCCAGCTCATTTGACAGATGAGGAAACTGAGGCAAACATTGACAATTTAATAATTGGCTCTCCCAAGCTAGTTTGAGCTGGCTTCATCACACTACATTTCTACACCAAATTCTCTGTGTGTACACATATGTATGTATTCGTACTCTTTGTCAGGTTCAGGTAAAGAGAAAGTTCATGTTTATCTTCTCTTGCCTACTCTTCTCATGACTATCAATTATGAGAAATACCAACCCCACTCCCATCTTCATTTCTTCCCTAAGTATATTTCCCTTTTTTTTTTAAACCCTTAACTTTCTGGCTTAGAACCAGTAACAGAAGAGTGTTTGCAATTGGAGCTAAGTGATTTGCCCAGGGTCATACAGCCAGGAATTGTCTGAGGCCACATTTGAACTCAGGACTTTCTGTCTCTACTCCTGGCATTCTATCCACTAAGCCACCTTGCTACCCTGTATATTCCTTTCCATTAATCTCTTTAAACCCACAAAATAGAACAAAAAACCACCTATGACTTAATCTCCTCTGTGACTGTTGAAGACACTGGAATTCTGAAGGGATGCGTATATCTTTTCTCCATGTTAGACTATTTACATTTTATCTTTTAGCCTCTTCTAATTATGCAAAAGTATTTACCTTTCTAGGTTTCTCATAACTCCTGTGTTTGCCTTTCGAAGTATCTACTCAACTATGATCTTTTCATCAGGAATATTTGAATATTCTATTCTATTAAAGAGGTCTGTCCTCCTTTTCCACATTTAGGATTATTCAGTTTTGCAAGATAATTTATTTCCTGATATTAAGACTTTTATATGTTGTCCTTGGGAATATAAAATTCTAAGATTTTACTCTTCTTTGTAATAGTTGTAGCATAATTTTATGTGATCTGACTATTCCTTGGTACTTTGAAGTTCTTTCTTGCTGCTTGCAGTATTTTGTCTTTGACACGAAAATTCCAGATACTGGTTAGAACATTTTTGGGTGTTCAGTTGGGGGGTTCTTTTAGTAGGTAATTGCTTTCACTTTGACCTCTGGATCTGATAGATCTGGATAATTTTCTTTGATCATTTTTTGGAAAATGGTACCCAGGCTTTTAAAAAAGAATTATTTTGTTTTATCAATGGTTTTCAGGGAGTTTTCTGATTCTTAAATGATTTCTCCCCAACTTGTTTTCCAGGGAGTTGCTTTAGATAATAGATAACCTTATATTTTTGTTTATTTTGTTTCTTGTCTCTGGTTCTGTTCCTTGTTCCTTTTTTTGAATGGATCAGAACCAAGATCTCACTGGTTTCATTATGGGCTTTGCTCTGGCTTCTGACCCTCACTCTCCTCTCCTCAGCCTCTTCATTCAGAGCATTGTTCAGGTTTTAGGTCTGTTATTTTATTTATTTTTAAACCCTTACCTTCTGTCTTAGAATTAGTACTGAGTATTAGTTTCAAGGCAGAAGAACAGTAAGGGCTAGGCAATGGGGGTTAAGTGACTTGCCCAGGGTCACAGCTAGGAAGTGTCTAAGGCCTGATTTGAACCCAGGGCCTCCCATCTCTAGGCCTGGTACTCTATCTATACTGAACTGCCTTGCAGCCCCTTTAGATCTGTTTAACCAGAGTTCATACTGGCTTCCATGATCCTTGGGTTGGAGGCTATGTAGGCCTGAGTATGAAGGATCACTTATGTTTCTCTTTAATTTTCTAGATCAGTGCTCTATTTTGTGCCCTTTTTAGATATTTTCTGGGGTGTACATGCAAGAAATGGGTGACCTTTCACATCACCATCTTAACTAGAAGAGTATTGTTGCTGTTATCATAACAGATCAGGGACTAGAAAGGAAAATGGTGTCTGAGTTAGGGAGCTAAGTGAACTGGGTCCACAAGGAGTGGGGTGAGGAGAAGCAACCCTAAAGCTTTGACTGATATTTGCTGATTGCAAAGAATCCGTGTGAAACTGCTTCAGGGAAGATGCTCGCTGTCCCCCACTCTCTCACACGCTCATAAGAAGGCCAGACTCCTGCCGCTTGGGCATGCTTCAAATTTGATGGCAAAACAGAAGGATAAGAATGAGTGGGGAACCTGGCACCTGATTACATCTGACAGGTAAGGGGAGAGGAAAGAGACAAACATCATGAAGGTTTTGAACAGAGAAACTGGAGAATAGTGGTGCTTCTAAAAGATATAGTGAAGTCAGAAGAAGGAATTTTTGAGCGAAGAACAATAAGTTAATTTTGGACATGTCTTTCCAGAGATTCAGGTCATTTCTTTTAGTAGATGGTTGGTTTAGTTGTTTGGAGATGTGGGTCTAGAATTCAGGAGAGAGGCCCTTGGCTGGTAATATAGATTTGGGAAAATCATCTGCCCAGACATGATGGGGGAGTGAATGAGATTACCAAGGGAGCAAACACAGAGAGACAAGAGAAGAATGCCAAGGACAAGAAGTAAGTAAAAGAGATAGAGAAGGAGTGTTAAGAGAGGAGAAACACAAGTTGTGTGGCAAGATAGGGGGAGAGGGAGAGAGACAGAGAGAGAGATAAGAGAGAGACAGAGAGACAGAGAGAAGGAGAGAGAAAGAGAAAGAGAGAAGGGGAGAGAGACAAGAGAGAGAGGGAGGGAAGGGGAGAGAGTAGGAGAGAGGGGAGAGAGACAGAGGGGGAAGGAAGAGGAGAGAGAGAGAAGGAGAGAGGGGAGGAGAGAGACAGAGGGAGGTAGGGAGGGAGGGAGAAGGAGAGGGAGGAGGAGAGAAAGAGAAGGAAGGAGGGAGGAGGAGAGACAGTGAGAGGAAGGGAAGGGAGGGAGAGAGGGAGAGAGAGAAAGAGTCAGAGAGAGGAGAAAGGAGGGGAGAGAGACACAGAGAGACAGAGAGAGACAGAAAGAGGGGGGTGGAGAGAGAGAGACAGAGAGATAGAGACAGACAGAAGTGGTGAGAGAGATCTGGTTTTATTTGTGTGAAGAGTGTTTTGTAGTTATGTTCCTATAATTCCTGAATTTGTCTTGGCAAGTAGATTCCCAGATATTTTATATTGTCTTGAGTGATTTTAAATGGAATTTCTCTTTCAAACTCTTGTTGCTGGCTTGTTGGAAAGATATAGGAATACATTTATGTGGATTTATTTTGTACCCTACAACTTTGCTAAAGTTATTGATTATTTCTATCAGCTTCTTAGTTGATTCTCTAGGATTTTTTTAAGTAGATCATCATATCATCTGCAAAGAGTGATAGCTTAGCCTCCTCATTGCCTATTTTAATCCCTTCAATTTTTTTTTCTTCTCTAATTGCTACTGCTAGTGTTTCTAGAACAATGTTAAATAGTGGTGGTGATAATGGGCATTCTTGTTTCACTCCTGTTGACAGAGTTGGGGGGAGAGACAGACAGACAGACAGACAGACAGACAGACAGACAGACAGACAGACACAGAGTGGGGACAGACAGACAGACAGACAGGCAGAGCCAGAGGAGGGGATGGGGGAGAGAGTATCTAAAAAGAAGAGCTGATCTGCAGTGTCAAATACTGTGGAGAGGTCAAGGGAGGATAAAAACTTAAAAAAATAAAAAGGCTTTTGGTTTTGTAAAGAGATAATGAGTGGCTCTGGGGATCTAACTAGAACAGTGGGATGGAATCCAGGTTGCCTTGGGGTTGAGAGTAACAGCCCTTCCTGAGCTCCCCCCTACAAGTACCTGCTTATCAGAGCTGACCCCCTGCAAAAATGAATGATTGGTCAATTTTTGGATACTCTTTTACCCATTAAACATTCCTCCCCTTCACAAAAGTGTCCCAGAAGTCCTACTCATTTCATATTGCTTCTAAGGCTGTGTACAAGAGTCTGTTTTGTTGTACCTTTTATTTGACTGTATTAAAAATTTTCCCCAATTCAGAATCAAGGTAGTGTCCCATTCTTCTAGGGATTGACAAAGGCTGACTGATGGAACAGCAATATTATAAACAAATTCACAGTATGGTGTGACTCAACCTCTCTTAGAAGTTTGCATTTGAGGTAAATTTCAGATACCAGTAGCAGGCAGGTAGAAGGTATAGCATGTTTTTCCAAGCACTTTAACATTTATTTATAAACATTTATTAAGCACTTGATTCTAGATGTAATAGGAAGCCACCGGAGTTAAAAAGTTATAATAATTATAATAATAATAATAATAATGGTAATCACCACATAATAGTAAGCACTTCTATAGTGCCCTACCATGTGCCAGGCATTGTGCTAGAAGCTTGACCATTAGCTTGACATTTGGTTCTCATGACAACTCTGGGAGGTAGGTGCTATCATTATTCCCATTTTTTATTTGGGGAAACTGAGGCAAAGAGGTTAAGTGACTTACTCAAAGTCACACAGCTAGTAAAAAGTAATAACTAGGGGCAGCTGGGTAGCTCAGTGTATTGAGAGTCAGGCCTAGAGACGGGAGGTCCTGGGTTCAAATCCGGCCTTAGACACTTCCCAGCTGTGTGACCCTGGGCAAGTCACCTGACCCCAATTGCCACCACTCTTCCACCTAGGAGCCAATACACAGAAGTTAAGGGTTTAAAAAAATTTAAAAAAAAATAATAACTAACATTTATAGTTTTTACTGTGTGGCAGGCACTGTATTAAGTGCTCTATAATTATCCTCTCATTGGATCCTCAATGACTGCCTTGAGACTATTATTATCCCCATTTTACAGATGAGGAAATGGAGGCAAACAGTTAAGTGACTTGCCCAAGGCCACACAGCTAATAAGAATTGTTATTATTATAATAAATGTGTTCATATAAAATTATTATAATGGGTATAATACATACAGCATAACTATATACAAATATACATAGTAACATACAGCATTTACTGTGTGGCAGAAGTGTTTTATAATTATTATCAAGGGCAGCTAGATGGCTCAGTGGATAGAGAAAGCCTGGCCTGGAGTCCAGAAGAGCTGGGTTCAAATCTAGCCTTAGACATTCCCTAGCTGTGTGACTTTGGACAATTGCCTAGCCCAGGGGTCAGCAACCTTTTTGGCCATGAGAGCCATAAATGCCACATTTTTTAAAATGTAATTTCATGAGAGCTGTACCGTGCTCACAGTGCGGCTCCTGTAACAGCGCCTGAAAAAAAATTGACTTTATGGCTCCTGCAGAAAGAGCCATATCTGGCCCTCAAAAGAGCCAGATATGGCTCGAGAGTCATATGTTGCTGACCCCTGGCCTAGCCCTTACTACTCCTCTGCCTTGGAACTGATACTTGTATCAATTCTAAAACAGAAGACAGGTATTTTATTTTATTTTATTTTATTTTTGTTTTTTTCCTTTCCTTTTTTTTAAAAATTTTATTTATTTTAAAATATTTTCCATGTTTTTATGATTCATTTTCTTTCCTTCCCCTCTTCCTTCCCCCCTCCCAGAGCTGGCAAGCAATTGGGTTGTACAAATGTTAGCCCTCAATACCTATTTCTATGTTATTTATTTTTTATAAAGTGATCTTTTAAAGCCAAAACCCCAAATCATATATCCATATATCCAAGTGATAAACCATATGTTTTTCTTTTGTCAGAAGATAAGTATTTTTAAAAAATCATTATCTCATTTGATCCTCACCACATCCCTTGGAGGAAGGTACCATGATGATTACCCCCATTTTACAGATTTGAAGAAAACGGAGGCAAACAGAGGTAGAGTGATTTGCTCCAGGTCACCCACCTAGGAAGGGTCTAGTGCCCGGCTTGAGCTCCGTCTTTCTGCTCAGCATTCTAACCACTGTAGGACCTCATTTATCGAGGAGGGGTGTCTGCACGGAAGGGAAATCATTCTGGCAGAAACAGGGCTCTCAGACCGAAGCAGGGAAACCCTGTAGGCAGGGAGGCTAGTGAGGAGATGGAGTGATGGGGGCTTGCGCCTGGAGGGTGCTTGTGTGAGCAGGTAGGAGGCCTCCTGGAGGGACAGGCTATGTGGACTGAGGGAGAGCGAGGAGGCCAGAGGAGGGATTGAGCTACGTGGGCGCAGATGGGAGCTCTAGAAATGCTGGCTGGAATCATTCCTGCTAGATAGTGGTAGCGAGTGCCTTCTGCAGAAATGGGGAATGTGGGGGCAGCCAGGTGGCTCAGCGGATGGGAAACCAGGCCCACAGACAGGAGGTCCTGGGTTCAAATGTGGCCTCAGACACTTCCTAGCTGGGTGACTCTGGGCAAGTCACTTAACCCCCACTGCCTAGATTTTACCTCTCTTTTGCCTTGGAACTAATACACAGCATTGATCCTAAGATGGAAGGTAAGAGTTTTAAAAAAAAAAAAAAGAAATGGGGAAGTTTTTCAGAGGGGTAGGTTTGGGGAGGAAAGAGAACATGTTCAGTTCTGGACGTACCGAGTTAAGAAGTGCTTAGATGAAGGCTGCTGGGTGGCTCAGTGTATTGAAAGTTGGGTCTAGAGACAGGAAATTTTGGGTTCAAATCTGGCCTAGCTGGGTGACTCTGGGCAAGTTACTGAACCCCTATTGCCTATCCCTGAACCCTCTTGTGCCTTGGAACCAACATTCCAAGTTGAAAGATAAGGGTGAAAAAATAAAAACAAAAACCTGAGCCTCCCCAAAATGTATACCTTTTCCACTGCCAAATTTCTCTAATATCTAGTCTAACAGCCTTAAATTCCAGATTTGGATTAATTTACATGGAAGGATGGAAAGAAATAAGAATTTCTTAAATGCCTACTATGAGCCATCTAGGTGGTAAAGGAGATAGGATGATGTGCCTGGAGTCGGGAAGACTTCCTCATTTAATCCTATTTGCCTCAGTTTCCTCATCTGTCAAATGAGCTGGAGAAGGAAATGGCAAACCACTCCAATAAAACTGGAAATTGGAGGGGGCAGCTGGGTAGCTCAGTGGATTGAGAGCCAGGCCTAGAGACAGGAGATCCAAGGTTCAAATCTGACCTCAGATACTTCCCAGCCATGTGATCCTGGGCAAATCACTTAACCCCCATGGCCTAGCCCTTACCACT
Source organism: Gracilinanus agilis (assembly GCF_016433145.1). Classification (NCBI taxonomy): domain Eukaryota; kingdom Metazoa; phylum Chordata; class Mammalia; order Didelphimorphia; family Didelphidae; genus Gracilinanus; species Gracilinanus agilis. The sequence goes on along the minus strand of NC_058131.1, from coordinate 526,539,343 downwards.
CTTCTGTCTTGGAACAATACATAGTGTTGATTCTAAGATGAAAGGTGAGGGTTTAAAAAATGAAATAAAATAAATAAAATAAAAAGGACTCAAGAGAAAGGTCCTCAGGAGGTTGGGTAGATGGGCTGTGGGAAGCTGTGGATAGGAATAACAGAGAAAGAATTGTCATGGGTCAGTGGCATTCTTTCCCAAGGGAGAGTTCTACCTACTTTAGTAAGATTGTGCAAGGAGTGGATTTGTAAAACATTTGATTTTTCTCCCCTGTCACTCTGGTTCCAGGTGTACCTGTGGCAAACAAAACAAAACAAAACCAAAAAACCCCACCAACAAAAAAAGAAGATGCAGCTAGGTGGCTCAGAGGATAGAGAACCAGGCCTGGAGATGGAGGTCCTGGGTTCAAATGGGGCCTCAGACACTTCCTAGGTGGATGACCCTGAGAGACAAGTCACTTAAACCCTTTTTCCTAGCCTTTACCGCTGTTCTGCCTTGGAGCTAATACTTAGTATTGATTCTCAGTCCAAAGATAAAAAAATAAAAAATGGAATCCAGGCCTAGGAAGGTCAGATCCTACCAAACCAAGCTCCAATTCTGCAGTTAGGGGTATGCTTGGGTCGCTTAAATACAGTTACCTGTAGGGTAACTGTAGATTTTGGGATCAGTTCTCGTCCTGGCTTGTTGGAACACCACAATCAGTGTTACTATTTCATAACGAATGCCAGCCATGATCTTCCTAAAGCAGGACAGATGCTCGAATCTCTTGGTTTTATCTCTGGTTTGGGTGGCACTAGGATTTGGAGTTAGAAAGTATGGCCTCCCTCGGGTGCTTGGGTCAAGAGGTAAACTTGTAGCTATCAGCAGTGACTATGGCCTTAGATTTGTTTTTCTCTTGTTTTTATTTGTGCCCAACTCTTGTGACTCCATTTGGGGTTTTCTTGGCAAAGATACTGGAGCAGTCTGCCATTTCCTTCTCTTCTAGCTCATTGGATAGGGGAGGAAACTGAGGCTAATAGGCTTAAGGTCCAGGGCCACAGAGCTAATAAATGTCCAAGGCCAGATTTGAAACCAGGAAGATGAGTCTCCCTAACTTCAGGCCCAGCTCTTTATCCATTGCACCACCCAGTTGCCCCAGTGACCTTAGATAACTGCGTTGGAGTCTGTGGAAGAACATAGCTAGCCAATAAGGTGGAAAAATAACAGACTGTGGAGTAAGAGGATCAGATTCTGTTTTTGACCTTGATGGCTAGTGTAACATTGGCTAAGCCACTTACCTTCCCTGGGCCTCAGTTTCCTCATCTGTAAAATGAGAAGGTTGGATTAGATGGTTCCAAAGGCCCCTTCTAGCATTCAATCTATGATCATCCTTTGTTTCCCCATCAGTCTTTTTTATCTTGGTCCTCATGTCTCAATCTTGCCCCTGGTAGCAGTCTAGAGGCAGTCTCTTCTTTGGGTGCTCTGGGTGGGGGGGGGTGTTATAGCCTCTTAGAGCATCCCTTGTATCCAGCTAACCTTTGAGACTTGGGGAGAAACATCCAGGACTTTGTCTAGCTTCCCCACTCTTCAGAAAAATCCCTAACTCTTTGGCTTCACATAATTTTGCATCTTGTTTTCAGGGAGACTGCAAATGGGGGAAGAATCATTATAGAAGTTGATGACAAAGTGGCCAAAATAAGAAATTTAAAGGTAAAATATTTTTTCTTCTCTTTTTTTTTTTTAAAAACCATCATGAAATTTGTGTTGTTTCAGGAGTTTTTGAGCCAAGGGAGTGGGGGATGTCTAGGAGGGTTGGATTGGTCCACTGGTTTGGAGTATTAGAGAAGAGGGGGAAAACTTTGATCCAACAATGCAACAAATATAAAAATGAAACAGGATTTGAACAATGATACATGTAAAACCCAGTGGAATTGCTCATTGGCTCCAGGAGGGAGGAGGGAGGGGAGGAAGGAAAGAACATGAATCATGGAAACATGGAAAAATAGTCAAAATTAATTAAACAAATTTAAAAAAAAGAAAGAAAAAATGAAAGAGGAAGGCTAGGCTGGGGATATGGCTCTCACTAGCACGTGTTCCTTAAAATAAGCAGCTGTTTTGAAAATGTGGACTGTAGCTCCTCAAAGATAAACATAAAGGCATCTCTCCTCCTCCCTTCTGCTCTGACAGCAGGGGACCAGTTCCTGTGTTCATCCCTTGGCCAAGAGAGAGATTTCAGCTCAGGGACTGGTCTTGGTCCTGATGGCACAGTCTTGCAATCCATTCTTGCAAATGGTCTCGGGGAAGGAGCAGGATATCTGAATGGTTATCATCTTATTTGAGAGCATTAGTATGGGGGATTTAAGGACCCAGAAGACAGTCACGAGCCTGAGTCTTGGCACATCTCCCTCCTGGGCTTTGGCTGATTTTTGAGACACAGTGGGACAAACATAAGGATACTTCCTTCCTTCCCTTTGACTGATTTCCTTCCTCCCCTTCCCTAGCTTTTTTTTTTTTTTTAACTTTAGATTCTTTGGGGATGGTATTAAGGAAGAGGGTTAAAAAGAAGGTGAGGGGCAGCACCAGGTCTAGAGTCAGGAAGACTCCTCTTCATGAGTTCAAATTCGGCTTCAGACACTTATTAGCTGTGTGACCCTAGGCAAGTCCCTTAACCCTATTGGCCTCCGTTTCGTCATCTGTAAAATGAGCTGGAGAAGGAAATGGCAAACCACTCCTATGTTTCTGCCAAGAAAATCTCCAGTCATGTTTTGAAGAGTCAGACATGACCGAAACACAACAAAGAGGAGGTTGTGTGCGCGCGCGTGTATGTGTGTTTGTTGAGGGAGGTCCCAGAAAGCTCAGATGGGCAATAGGTGAAATTGGCCTTGTGACTAGCCATTCTGGGTGTCCGTCCCAGGTGGTAGGTGTATCCCAGGAGCCTGCCTATGAGCCTCCCAGATGCCTTAACCCCCCGGGGTAAGCCTGTGATGGAATCTGTTTCCTATTGGCATGAAATTCTCTGCTAAGAGATAAATGGATTGTGAGCTTGCCAAAGCTCCTGAGGGGAGCTCCCTGGGACAGTCACCCTTTATTCCCTGCTGTGTCTTTGTTTATAGCTCGAGTTGCCTAATGACTTCAGCTGTTTTGTTCCTCGAGCTCATATTTTTGGTTCCTAAGGACAAATCTTGGCCAAGATCAGAACCTTACCCCCTTTACCACCTACCTCCCTGGCTGCCTGCGGAGGCCAGACAGATTCCATTCCTATAAAATCCATTATTTGGAATTGTCTGATTACCCTTAAGTACTTAGGACTGGTGCCAGAGACAAACTGTTTGCCTAGAACCTCTACTTAAGTTACTTGAGGGCAGAGACTATTAGCAATGGGATCAGAGATTTAGATTTAGAAAAGACACTTTTCTCTAGAGTCCATTGAATCTAACCCTTACCCAGCTAGTAAATGTCTGAGGTAGGATTTCAAATTCAGGTCCCTGACTCTAAGCCCCATATTCTATCCTCTGAATTAGCTGCTTCATTTTTGACTTTGTATCTTTATTTAAAAACCCTTATCTTCCGGCTTAAAATCACTAGTGTATTGGTTCCAAGGCAGAAGAGCAGTAAGGGCTAGCCCACAGGGGTGAAGTGACTTGTCCAGGGACACATAGCTAGGAAGTATCTGAGGTCAGATTTGAACCTAGGACCTCCTGTCTCTAGGCCTGGCTCTCAATCCACTGAGCCACTTAGCTGAACTTCTTTGTATCTTTAGTACCTAGTATAATGCCTGTTATTTAGTTGGAGCTCAATAAATGCTTACTCATAAAAGACTCTGCTGTAAATAAAACCTTACTTCCCAGTTCCTGGTAGAGGCCAATTCAGGCCTTCCTTTCTTCTAGGAGATTGGATCTGGACTAGGATGGGGGTGTTTGGAGGGTTCAGTGAGTCTCTGGACTCTTAAAAAAAATTAAAAAATCTAAAATTTTTAATTAAATTAAAAAATTTTAAATTAAAGTTTACTTTCTAGGTGGGTGGACTGGTTCTGATTCTTTCCCCTAATCTTAGATTTTAGTTCCGTTGGGTTCGAGGGATCCCCCTTAGAACCTTCAAAAGAGCACATTGAAGGGGAAGCTGGGTAGTTCAGTGGATTGAGAGCCAGGCCTAGAGACGGGAGGTCCTAGGTTCAAATCTGGCCTCAGACACTTCCCAGCTGTGTGACCCTGGGCAAGTCACTTGACCCCCATTGCCTACCCTTACCACTCTTCCACCTAGGAGCCAATGCACAGTATTGACTCCAAGACAGAAGGTAAGGGTTAAAAAAAAAAAAAAAAAAAAAAAAAGAGCACATTGAGATTGTTACATGGTGCTAAGTCCCTAGTGGCAGCATGGCTAACTTACTCTTGAAAGTTTTTGGCTCATATTAATGGGGAAAAGTTGAGTTTCTGAATATTCAGGATGGGAGTCCTTCTAACTCTTTCTTTTCCTGGAAAGAAAATGGGCAAATTATTACAAGAGAGCAGACAAGTAGAGGTACTTGACAAATGGAGTTGGGGAGGCCATTCTGTTGGCATACGTGATAAACATGGACAAGGCCAGTTCAGGTCCCTTTGGCCATAGCAGGGGGTCATAGGGGAGGAACTGTGATGGCGCCGACTCCCTTCCATGTCCTTGTACTCCCTCTAGGTGGACAGCCGGCTGGATGGTCCTGGAGCCTCCAGGGAGAAGGTTGTTGCATTTGGCTTTGATTACTGCTACTGGTCAGTCAACCCAGAGGACCCCCAGTACGCATCCCAGGATGTGGTGAGTCTCATGCGTCCAGCTTTCCGTCTCTCCTCTTCCTTTCTCATTCCTTGATTGGTGCTTGTTGGGAATGGTTGAGGTAACCAAAAAAGAGTGACCCCCGAGAAGATGAAAAGAGCATCTTTCGGCCTAGGAGCGAAGCAAGATTCAGGAACTTGGCTCTTATTGCTTTAGTCCTCTGGCTGTGACAAAGCCCATATGACTCTGTGAGAGCAGGTAGCATTTTATATGTGTTTTTTCCCTTCATAGAATTCCATGAAAGCATTTTTTTTTCTTGTACCTCCAACTCCTGGAACAGTAATTAGCACCATATTAGGTGTTTTCTTAGTGCTGGTGGGTTGACTTGAGTTTTGAATGATTTTGAATTGAGTGAATGGTTTGATTTGAATGGTCTGGATCAGCCTGCCTCATGCTTGTCCGTGGGCTGTACAAAAGACACAGGCATCCCCATTGCTAGGTTCTGGTCTGAGTTCTTGACTTGTGGTCCTGCGATGACTGTAAGAGGTCCGTGAGTAATCTGGCAGCCTGGGGCTCTGGTCCTGTGGTTCTGTGGACCGTAAAAAGTTTTGAGTTTGAAGAGGATTAGGCAAGGCTTTGTCAAAAGTAGCCATTTTAAAAAACTTTCTGTCTCAGAATCAACACTACGTATCTATTCCAGGCTAGAAGAGTGGTAAGGGCTAGGCAGTGGGGGTTAAGTGATTCGTTCAGGGTCGCCTGGCTAGGCTAGCTTTGAATCCAGGACCCCCATCTCTAGGTCTGGTTCTCAATTCACTGAGCCACCCAGCCGCTCCCGGTATGGTTGATTATAAAGTAGGTGAGGTGAGAGGGTGTGGATTGAGATGATGTTTCTGCTCCATGAAGACAGAGACCACCTTACTTTTGTCTTTGTGTCTTCAGGACCTAGCAGGGCATTTGGCATGTAGTAGGGATTTCATAAATGTTTGTTGATTCTCCTCTGGGAGAATTCAGTTGCTGGGGATTTAGAAGGGATCCAGGGGGTCTTTAATTTACCCCTCCCTTTTTTTTTTTTCAAACCCTTACCTTCCATCTTAGAATCAATAATCTGTATTGGTTCCAAGGTAGAAGAGTGGTAAGGGCTAGGTCAAGTGAATGGCCCAGGATCATACAGCTAGGAAGTGTCTGAAGCTAGATTTGAACCCAGGACCTCTGGTCTCTAGCCTGGCTCTCAATCCACTGAGCCATCCAGCTGTCCCCTATTTTATCCATTTTAAGGAAGATGGTGGTGATCAAGCTGGCCTAGTGGCATCTGGCCACATGGTGTCAGGCTGGTGTTATTGAGGGTAAGAGTTGGGGGGGTCTCTTCTGGCCAGCTTTACCCTCTGGTACCTGGTGGTAGGAGCTCAGCAAATGGCTAGCTCATCAGCCCTTTCCCTCCAATTTACTTTCATTAATTTCCTCTCTCTTTTGGCTTTCTCCACTATCCACAAATACAACTGGATCTCATCGGCCCTTTGGAAAACAACACAAAACCTTGCTCTGACCCAATACAATCACTCCTCCCCTTTGCTACTAACTAGAAAGATTGGTCTAACTTATGGCCTCCACTTCCTGACCACCTTTCGCCCAAGGGCCCCTTGAAATCTGGATCTTACTCCACCACTATGAAAACTGCCCTCCCAAAAATCATAGTGATTTCTAAATTGCCGAATCTGATGACTTTTTCAGCTGTTGCAAATGCTATTTACCACCTCCACCTTTTGGACACTCTCTCCTCCCTTGGCTTTCAAGATTCTTTTTCCTTTAAAATTTAATTTATTTTCCAATTAGCAAATATTTATTTTTTTCTTCCCTCTACAACCCTCTACTACCCAACTGAAAAAAAACAACAAAAATACAATCAGCAAACCAGAACTGTTGAAATAAGTATACATGTTGTTTTTATTCAGTCCTTTTTCAGGTGTGTCTGACTCTGGGATCCCTTATGGGGTTTGCTTGGCAGTATCTTTATACTGGAGAGGTTTTCAATTTTCTTCTCAAGCTCATTTTATATTTGAGGAAATTGAGGCACACAGCATTATATGACATCCCTAGAATCATTCTAGTAAATAGCTAATAGCTAACTAGTAAGTGTATGAGGTCAGATTCGAACATGGGAAGATGAATCTTCCTATCCTCTGACCTAGCACTCTATGTACTCTTCCACCTCCCTGTTCCAGTAGGTTGGTTAAGTAGGCTGATAAAAAAAAAAAAGGAATTGGGGCAGCTAAATGGCTCAGTGGATTGAGAACCAGGTCTAGAGATGGGAGTTCTTGGGTTCAAAGTCTAGCTTTTTTAAGTCACCATATTTTTAAAGTTTTTCATTGCAAGTAAGTTAAAGATTCTGAATATTTGGTATGGTAACATAATTAAGAATGTTGTACTCAAAGATTTTTTTGGAAATTTTTATTTAATTAATTTAGAACATTTTTCCATGGTTAGAGGATTCATGTTCTTTCCCTTCCCTCCTTCCACCCCCTCCCATAGCCAATGCACAATTCCACTGGGTTTTACATATATTATTGATCAAAACCTATTTCCATATTATTGCTATTTGCACTAGGGTGATCGTTTTAGTCTATATCCCCAGTCATATCCTCATCCACCCATGTGCTCAAGCAGTTGTTTTTCTTCTGTGTTTCTACTCCCACAGTTCTTCCTCAGGATGTGGATTCTTTCTCATAAGTCCTTCAGAACTGTCCTGGGTCATTGCATTGCTGCTAGTAGAGAATGCCATTACATTCATTTGTGCCACAGTGTATAAGGTTCTCCTGGTTCTGCTCCTTTCACTCTGCATCAATTCCTGGAGTTCATCAGTTCACATGGAATTCCTCCAGTTCATTATTCCTTTGATCACAATAGTATTCCATCACCAAAAGATACCACAATTTGTTCAGCCATTCCCCAATCAAAGGGCATCCCCTCATTTTCCAGTTTTTTGCCTTCACAAAGAGCGTGGCTATAAATATTTTTGTACAAGTCTTTTTCCCTATGATCTTCAAAGATGGTTTGTTAAAAAAATTAATGTTGTTTCTAAGAGATTATGATTACAGTTTTGTCAATGAAAATTCTTTTTTCTAGTACAGTCTATTTGCTGAATTCTTAAAGGACATCTCGAGCTCTCTTTTTGTAGTACTAGGATTTGCTGTTTCTTATCTTATGAAGGGTGATGGGTTTCTGAGGCGTCCTTCTAGCTAGGTTGTCTTGCTAGATATCCAGTAGGTCCTTAATTTTTGCAGCCCCGTAAGTGATAAGTTGCACAGTTTGTACTCTTCCCTTGCATAATCAGTATTGATGGATAAATCCAGACTCCTTAGGGGTCACCTTTCTGTAACTTCAAGTGGCAATGACCTGGTCTTGAATTGCATCCATAAACCTATTTTGTCTGTAAATATGTCAGCAGGACTCAGCCTTAGTATGATTTTTCTTTTCTTTGGTCAACATATTGTTGTTCATGTGAACGTAACTCATGGAGGGCTTTTTGAGTTCATTCCTCGAATCTTAACCGTGTTATAAGCTCCACTTGGAGGAAGTGAGCCACTTTGGGTTATATTCAGTACATCTAATAGCAGAAGTTCCTACTGTCAGCCTTTCCAATTGCTTCGTAAAGTTTAGGTATCTTTATTCCAGAAGTATTTGTTTAAATTTTGAACTTCTCTTACCACCTGCTCTGTGAATGCCTATCCATTATCTTCCTCCTTTTTAACAAGAAAGTGATCATTTTTCTATAGCTGTCTTATGGTTGTTATTCATATTATCTCATTCTTCTCCTTCTTCTTTCTTCTTTCTTTTTTTTTCAAACCCTTAACTTCTGTTAAGGCTCCTAGGTGGAAGAGTGGTAAGGGTGGGCAATGGGGGTCAAGTGACTTGCCCAGGGTCACACAGCTGGGAAGTGTCTGAGGCCGGATTTGAACCTAGGACCTCCCGTCTCTAGGCCTGACTCTCAATCCACTGAGCTACCCAGCTGCCCCTCCTCTTCTTTTTTAAAAAATTCTTATCTTCAGCCCTTGTAACAACTTTCTTTTTTTTAACCCTTACCTTCTGTTTTATATTTAATACTGTGTATTGGTTCCAAGACAGAGTGGTAAGGGCTAGGCAATGGGGGTTAAGTGACTTGCCCAGGGTCACCCAGCTAGGAAGTGGTCAGATTTGAACACAGGACCTCCTATCTCTAGGCCTGGCTCTCAATCCATGGAGCCACCCAGCTGCCCACTTTATAACAACTTTTAATAGAAGGGAAGGGTTAGGCAAATAGGGTGAAAGTGACTTGCCCCAGGGTCACATAGCAAGGAAGTGTTTGACACCAAATTTTTAAACCCAGGTCCCCCCAACTCCAGGCCTGGAGCTCTGTATGCTGAGCCATTCAGCTGCCTCTCTTCTCTCCCTTCCTTTGTTCCTTCATTCCTTTGTTTCTTTGTTCATTTCCTCCTCTCTTTTCTTTCTTTCTTTCTTTCTTTCTTTCTTTCTTTCTTTCTTTCTTTCTTTCTTTCTTTCTTTCTTTCTTTCTTTCTTTCTTTCTTTCTTTCTTTCTTTCTTTCTTTCTTTCTTTCTTTCTTTCTTTCTTTCTTTTTCTTCCTTTTTCTCCTTTTCCAGTTGAATGAAAGTAGAGAGTGGATGGAGGCTGGATTTGGAGTCAAGAATACCTGAGATCAAATCCTGCTTCTTATCTTGTCAAGGTGGATAGAGCACCAGGTCTGGAGTTGGGAATACTCATCTTCCTTAGTTCAGATCTGGCCTCAGACACTTAATAGCTGTGTGATCCTGGGCCAAGTCACTTAACTCTGTTTGCCTCAGTTTATTCATCTGTCAAATGAGCTGGGGAAGAAAATGGCAAATCACTCCTGCCAAGAAAACTTCAAATGGGGGTCGTGCTAAACATGACTAAAAAAACAAACAAACAACAAAAACACCCAGTAGAAATGGTCCTGGGATAAGTCACTATCCTGCTCTCATTATTTTCTATTTAATGTTTTATAGATTTTATAAATAAAATAAAATAAATTATTTTATAATGTTTTTATATCCACCCAGGTGGATAAAATAATAGCTTTTTGTAGCTGAATGAAAATAGAAGGTGGATGGAGGCTGGACTTGGAGTCAGGAAGACTTGAGGTCAACTCTTACTTCACAGATTTATTAGCTGTGTGGCTTAACCTCTTTCATTCTTGGTTTCCTCATTTGTAAAATGGACCTAATAGCATCACCTTACAGGGTTGTTATGAGGACCAAATGAAGTCACATATATAAAATGCTTTGCTGACCATAACACACTATTTAATTGCTATTATTATTCAAGTTTCTCCTCCCTAAAAGCATCCTTGGTACAATTCTATACCAAACAGAACAGCGAGGATTATGTGCATCTCATCCTGTTCTCAGGTGATTTTGGTTTCCTTCTCTGATGTTTATAGCCTTCCATAATGAAGATCTAGCCCAACATTTCAGCTTTATTTCACATTAGGACCTTTCACCTTTCATGCACAGTGTGGCCCAGGCAGTCTAGTGGAGAAGCATCAATTCAAATAGAAACAGGAAGCCAGAAGGCAGCTAGGTAGCCCAGTGGATAGAGAACCAGACCTGGAGTTGAGAGGACCTGGGTTCAACTCTATTATCCTTATTTGTGGGGTTCCTACTAGTAGAATATAAACTCTGTGAGAAAAGTAGCTGTGCCATTTTAAAAAATCTTTAAAATTTTTTTAAAGTTTTATCTTTATCTTTATCATCATCATCATTATTATTATTATTATCATCATCATTTATTTATTTATTTGTTATCTTACTGGCACCTCACATAGCCTCATTTTGGGGGGGGCCTAGATTTTTATGTGATTTTATTGGCATCTGGAACTCTTAATGAGAATACTCCTTACTAGTGAAGATGGCAGTCTTAGGGTCTTAGAGAGTTTCTGGGGCATTGAGAGATTAAGTGACTTGCTTAGAGTTACTCGATCAGGATGTGTGAGAGGCAAGACTTAAAGCCAAGTATTCCTCATTCTGAGACTGACTTTATCTATTGTGAATCTTCTGTTCAACATACTAGTTACTTAAGCATTTGTTTAATTGAACTGAATTGTAAGTGCATTAGAGATGGACCATGTGAGGTCCAGTGTAGAAGAAGGGTAACTTACTCACTGAGAGGCATTAGGGAATAATAATAATAATCATAACTAATTTTTATGTGGTACCCACTATTTTGGGGGCTTGTGGTGAACTCCCAGAGTTCCAGAAGGATGCAAGACTCTGAAACTTAGCTTGAAAATAAAAAGAGAAATTTATTAATTTAGATGGTAATGTTGAATCTGACCAGGAGGACAGCATAGGTAGAAGACTGCCTCATTGGGGAACAGCATGGATAGATAGGAAGCTGTTCTCCCAGATGACATGATTTCTGGGGTCTTTATACTCTTTACGACAGTGAAGATGTGACTTTGTGCCACACTGAAGACGTGACTCTAGAGTGGTGTGCACTGAGGTATGGGCAGGGGGTTTGGTCATCTGATTCTATAATTTTGGGGGTACAATGCCCATGCCACCACTATGTGCTAGGGGCACCTAGGTGGCACAGAGGATAGAGTGCTCAGCTTGGAGTCAGGAAGCCTCATTTTCTTGAGTTCAAATCTGGCCTCAGACAATTATTAATTGTGTCACCCTGCATAAGTCACGTAACCAGCTCCTCATCTGTAAAAATGAGCTGGAGAAGAAAATGACAAATCATTTTAATAGCTTTGTCAAGGAAATCCCAAATGTCAAAATAGTATAGCAAAAACAAAATCCCTGGTTATCGATGTACTAGATTTGTGCCTTGTCTTTACAGTTCTAGTTTCACCTTACATGGAATAATCAGGAAAAGTGTAAAAGAATTCAAAAGTGAAATTAAAAAAACTATTAGTTAAAAAAATCACCTAAATGGGGTCAGGAAGAGTTGGACATGACTGGAAAAAAATACTGACTGAACTATGTATCAGACACAGACATGAAGAAGGGATGGAGAGGCAGCAGTTTGGCCAAAAAAGGTCTCATGGTTTTATTGAAGGACAAACTCAATATGAATTAAATAATATGATGGAGAAGCAAGAATACCAATATGTTTTAGGCAGAATTTATAGGGGCATGGTGTCAAGGAAAGAGAGAAGGGAGGGAGGGAGAGGAGAGAGAGAGAAAGGGGTAGAGGAGAGAGAGAGAGAGAGAGAGAGAGAGAGAGAGAGAGAGAGAGAGAGAGAGAATGAGAGAGAGATTGTTCTGTTGTGTCGGCACATATTAAATGTTATAATAGTAATGTTAAATGTTATCCTATTCCTCTCTGAACCTGCCTGACTTTAAATAAAGTTGTCAAGTCTTTCTTGAGGATTTTTAAGAATTATTAAGAGTTAGGTATGTTATGCAAATTTCTAAAAATGGTATGACTTTTTCTGGGGACCCAAAAGGTCTTGAGGTTATATTATCTATTGCTGGCACATCTTGGAATTTCCTTCTGCACCTGGGGGTCTCCTAGCCCTTGACCACTCACTCTGGAATATCCTTCTATGATGCCTACTTCTTCCACTGGTGACTTCTTCCTGGAACCTCCATTTTATAGAGTGATAAAAAATGACCCACCTTCATTTTCCTCCTGACTCAGTTCCTTACTATTTCTGGACTCTGAAACAATGCACCAGCACTAAGTACCTTCATCTTCTACCACGTCTTCTTTTCACTTCCCTTTTGTGTGTAGTTTTTTTCCCATTAGAAGCTCCCTGAGGGCAGACTATCTTTTTGTTTGCATTTAGTCCAGTGCTTGGCATAAAATAAATAATACATCCCTTCCTTCCTCCTTTCTTCCTTTCCTTCTTTCTTCTAAGCTGGTAGGTACCTTAGAGGACATCTAGTCCAAATCCTTCCCTTTACACATGAGGAAACTGAGTCTCATGGAGGTCAAGTGACTCACTGTCGAAGGTTCTCAAAAGTAGTGAATGCATGTAAAACCCAGTGGAATTGCGTGTTGGCTATGGGAGGGGGTGGGAGGAGGGAAGGGAAAGAATATGAATCTTGTAACCATGTGGAAAAAAATCCTAAATTAATTAATTAAATAAAATCCCCCCTCCCTCCCCCGCCAAAAAAAGTAGTGAATGCCAGAACTGGGATTCAGCCTCAGGTCTCAGGGCTTCCCTCCTCTGCCTCTTTGTTGAGATCCTCTTGTTTTCTCTATGCTATTTTGCCTTTAGGTGGTAAAACACATTAGAAGCCAAATCTAGCAGCTGCTAGACCAGTTTGCAGGTGATGCTTTCTCTGTCTCCCTTCTTTTATGAAGTGAAGCATTCTGTTCCTAGCTATCCTTTGTGCCCAGAGATGTGATGTCCGTAGGAGGTTACTCTAGTGAATAAGGGTGAAGATGCTTTGGTCCTCACCCCATATCCTCAGACCTTTGGGAAGTCCAGGCAGGTTCAGGCTTGCCTTAACAGTCCAGTTCCACATGCCAATGTGTGCACGGGTGTTAAGCTATTGAGCTTGTCATTTGGCTGTGATCTTGGTGGGGAGAGTGAAGCTGAGGGACAGGGTGCCTCTGCAGGAATGGAATTGTAGATCAGCCCTTTTGGGACCAAGAGGGGAGAGCACAACTCATCCACGTAGCCATGGCCAGTTTAAAGTTCCCTGGCTATCAGAAGCCAGGTAGACAGAGAGAAGAGACCCCTGGAGCCACAGAGGAAGGACCCTTCTACAGGGCTGCCTCATGTAAAAGGGGAATTACTGTGGAAATCCCAGCTCTGGATATTTCAGGAATAGAGGAAAAAAATAGACTTGAATAGTGGCTTCTGAGGCCATGGAGAGGGGAAATTTATAAATAGGATTGTTCTTAATTTGAGATTTAATGGAAAGATCAAATAGGATCCAGGCAGGAAACCTGTGCCGAGAGATAAAAGCAGGGTCTCAAGATTTGTTTCAACTAATTTAATGAACAGAATAAGGCTTCCCCTCATTCAACTAAAGAACCTGTTAATGACCAAGGGGAGTTAAGACCAGAAAATGGGAAGGAAGGGAATCCTTTTGACCTCTTGGGATGTGGAGTGTCTATCAGGGATTGCCTGATATTTTAGAGCTACAGCCCCTGCCCTGCTCTTAGACTGTGGGAATTTGGTCTGGATTTTGTCACTAAAGTCCCGGTGCTTAAATGGGGGCAGCATTTGAATGTTTCTTCTCCTAAGGAGAATCTCCCAGTTGTCCTGTGTATTGGAATCATTACCTCTCAATTCAGAAGGTGTAAGGGCAGCTGGGATCCCAGAAAGCAGATCTTGGTACTACTTTCCCTGAAATTCCAACAGATTTAGAACTGGGGACAGCAGAGGAGTGAAATGGGGCTGGAGTTCTTAAATCAGAGTGGGTTTTATTTCCTCAGTTGGAAGGCAACTCTTGGGGAATTCTCTTGGGGACCAGTGCCTCATGATACAGGTAGTGGTCCCTGACTTTAAGGGGGCAGCTAGGTGGCACGAAGCCTGGAGTCAGGAAGAAAAGTTCAAATCCAGCTTCAGATACTTCCTAGCTGTGGGACCCTGAGCAAGTCACTTCACCCTGTTTGCCTCTGTTTCCTTATCTGTCAAATGATCTAGAGGAAGAAATGGCAAATCACTCTAGACTCCTTGCCACTTAACCCTGTTTGCCTCAGTTTCTTCATCTATAAAATGAGCTAGAGAAGGCAATGATGAACCGGTCCAGTATCTTTGCCAAGAACACCCTAAAAGGGGACATGAAGAGTCTGGCGTGACTGAAAACAACCAAAAGCAACAACTGTTATTGCTGGGGCTCTGATCCTGAAGCCAAAGGGAGAAGATGGATGGCCTAGATTTCATCCTGTATCCTTAATGCCCAGTGGTCCAGCATCATTACACAGTCACCTTTTAACTCCTTAAGAATAGCAAGAGACTCTAGAGCTTTTTACAGTTGTGTGAACCCCTTAATTCTGTTCCAAATTCAGAATCCTCTTTGTCTTAGCTCTTCATCACTGGGACCATTCCAAATAGGAGAAAAATTATGTGATATTGCCTGATGAAGCATGTTTTAATGCCTCCTTGTCTTCAAGGCAGAGAGATGATGGACTGTTGGTGGAGGATGAAGTATATGTTTTCAAATATGGTCAATTTGCCAATTTCTTTGTTTAAATGTATTTTTTGTTACAAGTGAGGGTTCCCTTGGTTGTGGGAGTAATTGTAAAGAGATAATGATATTAATAAAAAAATCTAAGAAAAATCAGCTAGGTGATTTAATAGATAGAGAGCCAGGCCTGGAGTCAGGAAGTCGTGGGTTCAAATCTGGCCTCAGACATTTCCAACCTGTGTGACCCTGAGCAAGTCACTTAACCCCTATTGCCTAGCCCTTACAACACTTTTCTGCCTTGGAACCAATACACAGTATTGATTCTAAGACTGAAGATAAGGGTTAAAAAAAAACCGAACAAACATAAGAGGGGCAAATAAGCTCTATACAGAATAACTTGGAAATAACCAACAAAGGAGGGCACTAGGAACAAAAGGGATCAGGAGAGGCAGCTAGGTAGCATAGCTCTTAGCATTCTTATCTTAGAATCGATTCTTATTATTGGTTCTTTGCCAAAAGGTAAAGGTTAAGCAAAAAAAAAGACTACAGTGTATAATTTAAAAAGTAGAACATTGAGCTAGAGTATCCAAGACATGGGAGGAGTTTTTCTCTTTGACCCTGGGGTGAGAGAGAACATTTTGTGTTATAATTTTGGGAGTCTCATTCAAACTTTTTGCAGAATTCTCCACTGATGCTTTTTTTCGCCTTTGGTGTTGCCTCTTCTTATATTATTATTAAACTTGCTTTGTGAGGGTGATTTTTTTCTGATATTTAATTGTGCTGTAGGGTGATGCACCTGGAGTTGGGTCAGGAGTCTCAGTGGTGTTATTGAACCAGCTCTTGGAGCTGATTATTAAATTTGCTGTGTATGCATTTATATCTCAGAAGTCAGCAAATACTTAAAAATTAGGGTTTGGGGGGGCAGCTGGGTAGCTCAGTGGATTGAGAGCCAGGCCTAGAGACGGGAGGTCCTAGGTTCAAATCCGGCCTCAGACACTTCCCAGCTGTGTGACCCTGGGCAAGTCACTTGACCCCCATTGCCTACTCTTACCACTCTTCTGCCTTGGAGCCAATACACAGTATTGACTCCATGATGGAAGGTAAGGGTTTAAAAAAAATTAGGGCTTGGTTTATTGTTTTGTCAGATTATCTAGATTTAAGAAAATAATGAAGAAAATGTTAGGAATGCAGACAAAAAATTTTTTTGAGCATACTTTTTTTTCCCTGGGTATCAAATTGTTGAATGTTTATCAACATTACACTTGAAGAGGACCTCTTCCCCTTTATTCCAGTAGGCCAGGTAGCAGAAGCAAGCAGTTACTTAAGGATAATACTGAAGAGATCCAAGTTTCTATCCTGGAGGAGAAAAAGGAATTAGAAAAAGAAAGGAAAAATGGAGGGGAAAAAAGGGTGATTGGCTGCAGCAAGGAGGTAGGGGGAGAAATATACAAGGAAGAAGATGGTTTTTCTTTGAGAAAATAAGTTAGAAGAATGAAGGAAAGGACAGAAAAATGAAATAAATATATTGGAGATATGGTAAAAGATAGTGTTAGAAGATGAATCCCTGTATCTTCAGTGTCTTCTGAGCTCCAGTTGACCTTATTGGATATTTCCAACTGGATGTCCCATAAGCATCTCAAATTCAACATGTCTGAAATGAAACTCATCTTTTCAGTAAAACCAGCTATTCTTCTGAATTTACCTATTTCTGTCAAGTGTGCTACTAGCCTTCTGGTCACCCAGCTTGAAGAGTCACCCTTTATTCTTCCCTCTTCTTAACTCTCATCCTGGCCTCTACCAAATCTTGTCCTCTCTACCTTCACATCTCTTGGATCTGACCCCTCTTCTCTACCTAGTTCAAGATCTCATCAGTTCTCATAATTATCTCCTAGACTCCAATTTGGTCTCTTTTCCCATTCTAATACCAACATTACACAGTTGCCAAAGGCATATTTCTAAAGAGCTCGTGTAACCCTATTGCTCCTCTATTCAGAAATATCAGAGGCTGCCTATTACTTCTAGAATAAAATGCACTCTTCTTTCTCTCATATAGAGAAAGAATCCTTTGCCATTTGGCTCCAGCATCCTTTTCCAACTCTCCTTTACACCCACTCTGGTCAAATTCTTTTTGTTATTCCTCATGTATAGCAACTTCACTCACTCCTTAGCTCTACCTCTTGGGAACCCACCCTTTGCTCTCCTCTTTTCTCTCTTTTAAGGCACCTTCTCCTTCAAAAGGTCTGCTCTTCCGATTCTCCCAATGGTTGATTTTTCTCCTACTCCACAATCACAATAGCTATTTGAAGTAAAACCATAAAGATTCAATCATTTCTTCCAATGAAAAGCTTAAAAAATGTTGAAGATTTGTTTAATATCTAATATCCTTCATGGTAGTTTCAATGAATACGATCATATATCTACTTTCTCTATGGTCTGTAATTTTATTTATATTTATTATTTTATTTTTATACTATATTATTTATAGTTTATAATATTATTTATCTGTGAACATGTTGTGTCCCTTCAGGATAATGTAAACTCCTTGAAAGCAGGGGCAGTTCCATCTTTGCCTTTGGGTCCCCAGTGCCTAGCACATAGGTTATTAATTGGTTGATTGAGGGTTTTAACTTATAATGAATATTTGGGCCTCCTATATATCCATTTTCCTCCACCTACCTACCTACTTACTTAAAGGGCTGGACCAATTTATTTTAGGCTTTGAGCCTGTGTTAATTTGCATGGCTGCTTTAATTGGAAAGAGGGAAAACTGGAATGGTGTATGACCATTGCTGTCACAATATGGGGAGAGACAAAGCATATACCTCCCTATAAGTCCTGGGTTTGACTGGAAAAAACCCTCTAATTTGTATCTGGTTGTACTTCCTTCTCAGGCCAGCACGTGATACTTGGAAAACTCTCTCCCTTCCTCCCAGCTGGGAGCATCTGTTTCAAGAGGGAGCCTTCTGCTCAAGCTCATTGTGCTTGGGTAAAACTTTCCATGGGAAGGCCTAGGCCTAACTCTGTGCCCATAGGGCCGTGAAGCAGAAACTCAAAACAAGGCAGACGGAGTCAACACAAACCATGTCCGGAACAAAAAGCTGCCTGGCCCTTTGTGAAAGCCGGTCACTACTATTCTCCAGGGGTTTTTAAATTGGAAAAACAGCCAGACTTTTGGCAAAAACACAACACCTACATAATTTTTAATCATTCCAGATAAAAATCTATGGGAGTGAGATTTCCTCCCCCGTACTCCCTCATCCAAAGCTGAAATTATATTGATAAGGCATTTATGTTGGTTACTGTTTTAACTTTGAATTAGCTTCTACAGTGTGCTGAACCACAGTCACAGAAAGCCCCACTTCCCAACCTTGAAGGACAGTGTGTGTCTCAATCAGTCTCTCCCTTGTCTTCCTCCCTTAGAAACAAGCACTGGAATATTCTCCTACTGCTGATCTCTGTCACTGTTCTTTCTTTGGGTTCTCCTCTTTCTTGTCATATCCTTCTTTTCCATCTGCTTTATGGGTGCATCATTCTAACGCACCCTCCCCATCCATCTTTGGTGTACCCTCAAGCCTCTGTCTGGGCTCTTCTTTCTCTAAACTCTTGGTGAACCCATCAAGTTTAATTATTACTTTTATACAAGTGACTTACAATGAAAATATAGTCTTTTTATTTTTTTAAACTCTTTCCTTCCATCTTAGAATTAACACTGTGTATTGATTCCAAGGCAGAAAAATAGTAAAGGCTAAGCAATTGGGGTTAAGGGATTTGCTCAGGGTCACACAGCTAGGAAGTGTCTGAGGTCAAATTTGAATCCAGGACCTCCTGACTCTAGGACTGGCTCTATTCACTGAGCCGCCTAGCTACACTCCCCCCTCCCCAATAATCTTTTTCTTGAACTACACTCTTGATTTCCTCTCTTGTTTTTTTAAGCCCTTATTTTCAGTCCTAGTCACAACTAAGTCAAGGCCTAGGCAAATGGGGTTAAGTGACTGGCCCAGGGTCATGCAGATAGGAAATATTTGATGTCAGATTTGGGCTCAGGTCCTTCCGACTCTAGGCCTGGTTCGCTATCCACTTGAACCACTTATCTGCCTTTCTTAGCTTCCTCTTTTTTATTTTATTTTTAACCCTTATCTTCTGTCTTAGAATCACTACTACGTATTGATTCTAAGGCAGAAGAGCAGTAATGGCTAGCCAATGGGGGTCAAGTGACTTGCCCAGGGTCACACAGCTAGGAAGTGTCTGAGGCCAGATTTGAACCTAGGGCTTCCCGTCTCTAGGCCCAGCTTTCCCCTTAGCTTCCTCTTAAATATTTCAAATTTGACGTCTCATAGACATTTCAAATACGACAAACACTTCATCTTCCCCCAGTTGCCCAGACTTTTTTCTGTTTGTTCCTCTTTCGGTTGAATCACCCAACTAGGAAGCATGGCTTTATCCTTCACTTCTCCCTCTTCCTCTATACGTTATACTTCTCATTTCTCCCATACGCTACATGCATCCAATTAGTTGCCATTTAGTGGCTGGCATTTATGTAGCATTTTTAGATTTGCAAGATACTCTACAAATATTGTCTCATTTTTATTCTCCCAACAGATAAGTGTTATTATTCTCCCCACTTTACAGATAAGAACCCTGGGGCAGAAAACAGTCAAGTGACTTGCTTAGGTTCACACAGCTATTAAGTATCTGAGGTTGGCTTTGAACTCTGGATTTCCTGACTCAAGGCTCAGGAGTATCCTAGCTGCCTCTTCTCTTTGCCAGTCTCTTTCTCATCTGCCTTCTTTTTGCTACTTACACAACCCTCACCATCTTTCAGGCCCTCTGACCCTTCCCACCTTTCACCAGGGCTTTTTATGGCAGCTTCCTGATTGTTCTGCCTGCCTTAAGTCTCCCCCCACTCTGTATGTCTACTCCCCAGCTGGGAAAGTGATTTTCCTGAAGTGCTTTGCTGACTAATTGATTTCCCTCCTCAGGAACTGCCAGGAGCCTTCTGTTGTTTCTAGAATCAAACAGAAACTCTTCTTTTATGGTCCTTAAAACCCTTTCTAACTTTGGCCCCAACTACTACTCGTACTCATTACAGATATCTATATATATTTTTTTTTTATTTTATTTTATTTTTTTATTTTAAACCCTTAACTTCTGTGTATTGACTTATAGGTGGAAGAGTGGAAAGGGTAGGCAATGGGGGTCAAGTGACTTGCCCAAGGTCACACAACTGGGAAGTGTCTGAGGTTGGATTTGAACCTAGGACCTCCCGTCTCTAGGCCTGGCTCTCAATCCACTGAGCTACCCAGCTGCCCCAGCTCTATATATTTTTTAAATAAGTTTTTTTTCTTCATTCCTTAAAAAATTAATTCATTCGTTCATTTAGAATATTTTCCCATGGTTACATGATTCATGTTCTTTCCTTTCCGTCCTCCCTTCCCCCCTCCCAGAGCTAACAAGCAATTCCACTGGATTTTACACCGTCAGATATATATTACTCTTGTCCACCTTCTCTAGCCAGACTGGCCTTGTCACTGTTCTTCCCATGTGACATTTGAATCATCTTAGAGTGGGGATGGACCTCGGAGGTCCTAAAGGCCAATGTTCTTACTTTAGGGAGTAAGAAACTTAAATATAGGTAGATAAGGTGATTTGCCCATGGTCATGTGGGTGGCTATGAATCTGATTTGAAGCCAGGGATGTTAACATACCTGGGACAGCCAGGGGGTGCAGTGGATAGAGAGCCAGGAAGACTCATCTTCCTGACTTCAAATAAAGCTTCAGACATTTACTAGCTGGGTGACCCTGGGCAAGTGACTTAACCCTCTTTGCCCCGGTTTCCTCATCTGTCAAATGAGTTGGAGAAGGAAGTAGCAAACCATTCCAGTATCTTTGCCAAGAAAACTCCAAATGGGATCATGAAGAGTTGGACATATCTGAGCAATGACTAAACAACAACAGCCACATGTGTTCAAACTGAATGCTCTGTCCTCCGTACCTCTTTTCTCTGATGTGGCTAGATGGTGCAGTGGATAGAGATTTTAGGATTAAAATTTTCTGGAGACTGTATCTTAATTTTATGATTATTATTTATTAAGTAGCAAAAAGAGAGACAGAGACAGAGAGAGGAGGGGTGAGAAAGAGAGAGACAGTGGGGAGAGAGACAAAGAGAGACTGTATCTTAATTTTATAATTATTATTTATTAAGTATCAGAGAGAGAGAGACAGAGACAGAGACAGAGAAAGACAGAGAGAGGACGGGGGGAGAAAAAGACAGACAGAGAAAGATGGAGGAGAGATAGAGAGACTGTATCTTAATGTTTTAATTATTATTTGTTAGGTAGCAAAAAGTGAGAGAGAAATAGAGATAGACAGAGACAGAGAGATGGGGGAGGTGTAGGAGGAAGAAAGAGGGAGGAAGGAAGGGAGGGAGGAAGAGAAAGAGAAAGAGAGAAGCTCAAATTATGTATGGCTGGCAATAGTGTGCCCTCCTGAGTCTCTGGTTCCAGGGGAAAAAAAGGCAGGATTCTTGTCCCCTCTAACTTCATCAATGTCCCTTTTCTAAGCTTCTCTGATTGGAGGACTTCAACCTCAGTCAGGACAAGAGAGAAGTCTTTCAGATGCCAGAATTAACCTCTTGGCATTTAAGAATGTCAAGGTGTTTCCCAGCCTGGTACACAAAAGGAAGGAGGACTCTACCCATGGCCTCAAGAAAATGTAGTTCAAGTTTCAGTCCCAAGATCAAACCATTTTTTTTGCCTTAAAATCAAAAGGTTATTTTGGGGGGCAAGAAGGGGTACAGATTAATATTAACTTTCCACAAAGTGTTGGACCTGGCTTTAGGAAGCCCTAAATTAAAATTTCGTGCCAGACATTAGTTGAAGGGCCCTGGGCAAGGCATCTAATTTCTGTTTCACTCAGTTTACTCCACTGTAAAATGGAGATTATGACAGCATCTATCTTGAAAGAGGAGTTGCGAAGATTATATGTGTTAATATATATAAAACACTTAGCACATTGCCTGGCACATAGTAGGTGCTATATACATTTTATTGCTTTTCCCTTCATTTCCTGTATCCCTCCTTTTCCTATTTCTGCTTTTGCAAAGGTTTTCCCCCTTTCCTGAAACGTACATCTTCCTCACCTTTGTCTCTTACAATTCCTCTTTTTCCTTACAATTCCTTTTGCCTAAAATTTTCAAAGATGTGAACTGATGCAAAGTAAAGTGAGCAGAACCAGGAGAACATGGTACATAGTATCTGCAATATTGTAATGACAATTACAACACAATTCCAAAGATCCATGATGAAAAATGCTTTCCAACTTCATAGAGGGAACTGATAAAGTCTGAGTATAGATTGAAACATAGTTTTTCACTTTCTTTATTTTTCTTGCCTTTTGGAGGGGGGCAATATGGCTAATGTAGCAATATGTTTTTCATGATTTCACATGTATAATTAATATCACATTGTTTGCCTTCTTGGTGATGGGGAGGAAAAGGAAGGAGGGAGAGGATCTGGAACTCAAGATTTAAAAGTAAAAAAAAATTTTAAGTGATAAATGTAAAAAATGAAAAAGAGGAGAAAAACAATTCCTTTTTCTTAAAAACTGCTCAAATGCTACCTTCTATTTTAGTGATTTCAAATTCATACAGTAAATAAAGTTCCCTACAGGCTGCACATTGACTTAGTTTTAAAATGTAACATTATTTAACATTTAATTTTTTATTCATTGTTGTTAACTATTTCCCAAATATATATGTGCATGTATACATATTATATATGTATATAAATATATATTTTAAACCTTTACCTTCTTTCTTAGAATTGATACTATCAGTTCCAAGGCAGAAAAGAGGTAAAGACAAGGCAATGAGGATTAAGTGACTTGACCAGGGTCACATAACTAGGAAGTGTCTGAGTCATATTTGAATCTAGGACCTCTCATCTCCAGGCCTGGCTTTCTATCCTCTGTGCCATCTACTTGCCCCTCTCAATTACATTTAAATCTTGTTTGGTCATACTTGGGAGAATTATAGTAGACTGAAGGCTATATATTGGATACCTTTGTTTGAGATGGAGCCTCTTCTTATTTCTAGTTCTTGGTCCCCCAGAAATTACCTTGCCACTAGTTTCCTTCCTCCAAATTATCTTGTACTTATTTTGTGTGTGTGTGTGTGTGTGTGTGTGTGTATACACATATATATATATATATATATATACATGCATACAAATATATATATATATATATATGTGGAGTTTTGTGTAGGCAAATTTCTTGCCATATAGAGTGTTAGCTCCCTGAATGGAGGGCCTAGTTCATTTTTGTATTTATATGTGTATCTCTAGTGCCTAGCCTGGTACCTCCCATATAAACCTTTAATAGATGCCTTTGGATTAATCATAGACCCAGAGAATTTCTTATTCTGTCCTTGGGGTCTGAAACTATGATTTCATCAGTGTGGGGATCTCCTGATAGAGAAACCCCTGCCACTCTAGCAGATGGGCAATTCTGCTGCAACATACAGTCTTTAGAGAATTGTTGGGGGTGGGAGCCAATAACTGAGAGGCTGTGTGTTAGTGGAATGGCTTAAGTCCAAGTCTTTCTGATTTCCAGGCCGGAAGTCCAGATTATATTGTTAGGTCATACTGCCTCTCACTGTACTTAATAGAGATGGAAAAATCATATCACTAAAGGGCAGTGGTCGGGATGGGGAGAGGATACAGATTTGCTTCCCTTAGGGCCCTTTTTATACATATCCACTTAAATTACTGGACCATTCAGTCACTTGTGTGATCTGTTTGTCTTCCCGAGGTGACAGGACCACCCAAACCTAGTCAGGTTGTCCTTGAAGCAGTTTTCTGTGCATACCTTTTGATCCAGTAATACCACTACTGAACTGAGTCTGTACCCCAAAAAGATAATAAAAAAGGGAAAGGACCTATTTGTACTAAAATATTTATAGCATTTCTTTTTGTAGTGGCAAAGAATTGGAAATTGAGTCCATCAGTTTGGGAATGGCTGAATAAATGGTGATACATGTTGGTTATGGAATACTATTGTGCCATAAGAAATGATAAGCAGGATGATTTTAGAAAAAAACTGGAAAGTTCTGTGAGAACTGATGCAGAGCGAAAGAAGCAGAACTGGGAGAACACTGTACACAATAACAGCAATATTGGATGATAATTATCTGTGAAAACCTGGTTATTCTCAGCAATGCAATGATCTGGGACAATCCTGAAAGACTTATGATGAGGAATGCTATCCACTTCCAGAGAAAGAACTGTTGGGGTTGTTTTTCACATCACTGTATTTTTGGTTTTATTTTGGGGTTCTGGTGATGTATGAGTTTGCTCTTACAACAGTGATCAATATGGAAGTGTGTTTTGCATGACGATAAAAATAAAATAAATAGTAAACATCCACTTAAAAAAAGAGAAAGCAGTTTTGGTAGAATGTTAAGGTCAGAAATCAGATTGTAAGGGGTTAAGGCAAAAATAAGAGGAGAGAAAGTGGAGGCACCTATTGCAGATGACTTTTGATGAGGTTGGAGTCTAATCACTGATCTGCTAAAATGATTAATTTTCCTTCAAAACTGACTTCTTCATTTCCTTCAGTAACTCCCCATTTCACCTACTTATTCAGTGCCTTTTCTGATTCCTCCTCCCTCTCAATTCCCACATCTAATTAGTCACTAAATCTATCAGTTCTAGGGAAGGGAATGACCATTTCATATAATATTACACACCTGGCCTATGGGCCAGGCACTATTACTGAGCAACTTTATAAATATCTATTTGCCTGGCATTTTACAGATATCTGATTTCTAGACAAAGCTCTTAATAAATATTTCATTTGATCTTCACAACCATTCTGCAAGGAAGATAGTGTAATAATTCCCATCTTACAGTTGAGGAAACTGAGGCAGGCATAGGTTAAATGATTTGCTTAGCATCTCACAGATATTAAGTGTCTGAATCCAGATTTGAACTCAGGGCTTTTTGACTCCAGGCCTAGCATTCTATCTACTTCAGTATCACCTGAACTTATCCTCTTCTTTGTGTTCCCAGTGCCATCATCTTGGTCAGATTCCTATCTCTCTCTTAATGTATTAATATAATAATAATAATAATAATAATAATAATTAATCAGCCCTCTCACTGATTTCTTATCCTTCAGGCTTTTCCTACTCCAAACACAGAGCCATCTGCTCTGGCAAAATGACTTTTCACCATACACAGATTTCATCTTATTATTTATTCCCTTTTGCTGTTGCCTACTAAAGAAACTTCAAACTCAGGCCAGCATTCTAGTGCCATACTCTGACACCACTCCAATGTTCTAGCATCATCACTCAAAATTCACAACCACAGACTGGGCTACTTTCTGTCTCTCATAAGTGCTGTGCAGCTTTTTCCTTAATATGTGTGCCCTCCTGCCTGTGCAGTCTAGAGAATACAAATGCTAGACTTGAAGATAGATCTGGGTTCAAAATTGGCCCTGACTTGATCAGCTCTGTGACCAGAGGCTAAGTCTTAGCACCTTCATCTGTTAAATAGAGGTAATGATAGAGCCAAGATTATTGAGATGTGTTGTATTGAGATAATGGATATAAAAATGATATATAATTATATATAATAATTTATAACATATACTATATATAAGTAATATAAATTATATATAAGATGATAGCTAATATATATTATCACATGTGTCACACATATTATTAAAAAACAAGGTGATATATAATATAATATACTACATTATATCATACTTTTTAATATAAGTTGATATCTGACATGTGATATACTATATTATGTATCACACATATATATGATGTCTAACATATATGATATACTATATTATATATTATAGTATTTAAGGTGATGTCTAATATATACAATATACTATATTATATATCACACACATATATAAGATGATGTCTAACACATAATATATATCACATATTATATATAAGGTGATGTCTAATATATGATATATTATGTATCATACATATGATATATAATTATATATAATAATCTTATGTTTAAAATTCTACTTCTCCTTTGAAACATAGTTCAAATGCCTTGTCTTCTACAACGTCTTCACTCATATTCTCCCTGTTTAATCGTAAGCGTCTCATAGAGCCTTATAGCTCTGTGTACTTAACAGAGTATTGTGTTATAGCTTTTTGGGTATATAACATTCACTTCTTCCTCTGCTTCCCTCCCTCCCACCCCCCAACACACTAGATTATAGAGTTCGGTGAGGTGAGAGACCTTTTTTTACTTATCTTTTTTTCCTCCCCCTCTGGTACCTAGCACATGATTGGAGTCACTTAATGAATATTTTTGGATTATAGAAGAGAATGAAGAAGATAGAAGAGTGCCTCCTAAAAAGGGCAAAATGGAAAAAGAGCTTTAGAAAAGGGGAGAGGAGTCACTGATGGAGATATGAAGATAGACCTTTAGGAGAGGAAGATTTCCAGAGGGTGTGGAAGAAGGAGCCACTGTTTGGTTGACATTAAATGTCCAACTAAGGTCTTGCTTTCCTTCCCTTCTCAAAGTCTCCTTTTAATCAAGCATTAAAACCTTTGGGGAAGAATGGATCCACAATTAAAAAGGATCTTTACAGAAAGCAAGATAGGAAGGACAAAGATTCTCTGGACACCCGTTCCATGAAAGTTTCACTGTTTATACACATGCCACACACATTTGTTATTTTCAGTTGTGTCTGACACTTCATGATTCTTTTGGGAGTTTTCTTGGCAAAGATACTGGAGTGGTTTGCCATGTTCTTCTCCAGATCATTTTACAGATGAGGAAATGGAGGCAAACAGTGTCCAGGGTCACATAGCTAATTCGTGTTTGAAGCTGGATTGCAACTCAGATCTTCCTGTCTCTGAACCTGGTGTTTTATCCACTGAGCCACCTAGTTGCCCTCACCACACACATAGTAGGTGCTTAATAAATAATGATTGCATCTAATATAAGAGATCTGTAGAACCTGTCATCCTTTAGCCTGTGTTCTTCCATCTTTCTCTATTTCTTAGTATATAGATGTGCTGGGGCTAGGGTTGGGGGGTAGGAATGAGGATGGAGTGTGGGTGTCAGAAGCATTTTCTCATGAATATTTGCCGAGCTATGTGCATTCCATAGCTGATGCTGCTTCTTCCCAACCAGAATGGAGGCAGAAAAAGGGAAAGAAGTTTCTTAAGAGAAAGCCTTTTTTTGTGCAATAATTGGATGACTCTGCTGGCTTGAGTGGGGGAAGGGAACTCACCATGAGTGTTTAATTTCATCTGCTTTCGCAGTGCCAGAAGCACAGCTGCTGGGCTCCCATAAGCATGGCCATGGGTTGAATTTTAGAAGAATAAGGTCATATTTTTGGCTGTGTTCGACTCTCTCTTTGCCCCTCCCTCCCCTCCAGAAACTTGATTGTGTGTCTGTAAAGAATGGCTTTCAGATGCAGAGAAGGATCTGAAAGACAGAGAGGGCCTTATGGTTTTATGGGTGCTTTGGTGTTAAATGCTTCTTGGAGGCCATAAAGAAAAGTCTGAAACACATCACCAACTTTGTGCAAAACCTGGTTTGAGGTGGGGGGAGAGAGAGAGAGAGAGAGAAGGAGAGAAGGGAGTCAGAGGGAGAGAGAGAGAGTGTGTGTGATATAATGCATTTGTAGGAGAAGAATAGTGTGAAGCAGCATCCTTGGTATTAGTTGGGAGTCCTTGGAAATCCCAGATTGTGGGAGTAGAGGAGGTACCCAAGACACTTGATAATCATTCAAGGACCTAGGGCACTCTGGGTAGACAAATAAAGAGCCAGGTTTTTAGCAATCTGTGGACTTAGATGACTTTAGCAATTGCCATGCCAGCACCTGTGTTTTCCCTTATCTCAACTCTGCTTCCATATTTTGTGTGCGCACTCCAGTGCATGAGTGAATTCTGTGCAGACATGCCCCATCTTCCTAGATGGGGAGAGGGAGTGTCTGCTCAGTGAGTATCAAGGCCTTAACTGACCTTTCCTATTCCCTCTGTCTCTTTCTTGTACCCAGTTTAGGTCTCTTTAGGTAGCTGAGGTCTTCCCCATTGGCTAAACTTTGGAAAATATTGGAGGAAGGAACTCTTCATCATGAGAAAAGAGGATTTTGTGTAGGTTGCTTATAAAAGGACTGGAGTTTGTTTCAGTCTCACTTTGCATAACCAGTGATTGATTCATTACTTATTTTATGCAAAGCTCTGTGAGATGTGCTGAGGATCACTGGGGAGGGAAATGGCAAACTCCAGTATCTTTATCAAGAAAACCCCATGGATGCTGTGGTCCATAGGATCACAATGAGTTGGCAAGATTGAACAGTAATGTTTTGGAGAAGATAGAAAAATAGCATCCCTTTTAATTAAAAGTCATGTCCTTCCTCCTTACTTCTGCTTCAGGTTGTTTCTTTCTTCCATTAAGACATAGCATAGGCAGGGGCAGCTGGGTAGCTCAGTGGATTGAGAGCCAGGCCTAGAGATGGGAGGTCTTAGGTTCAAACCCAGCCTCAGACACTTCCTAGCTGTATGACCCTGGGCAAGTCACTTGACCCCCATTGCCTACCCTTACCACTCTTCTGCCTTGGAGCCAATACACAGTATTAACTCCAAGACAGAAGGTAAGGGTTTTTTTAAAAAAAAAGGCATAACATAGGCACTTTCTAATGATGCCTTTCTTGATTCTACCAAAGTTCCTTGTATTTAACTGTTTTATACAGGGTGTTACAAAAGCCTTAGGGTGGTTTTAAGTTTTAATAGTTTAAAAGACTTTCACATATTTTATTTATGTTTATATGTTTATATGAAAATATAATAAATTTATATTTATATGCTTATATATAATATACTTATGTATATGTGTATGAATATTATGACATTAAAAGGTTATGCAAACTTTAAAGCACTATATAAATGCTATTTCTACTTATGTTATATTATGTTTGTGTGTATCTCTGTCTATATGTCTGTTTATGTATCTATGTATCTGTGTATCTATCCTTGTCTCCCTCATTAGAATTTAAACCCCCTGGGAAGTAGATTGTTTTACTCTCTGTCTCTTTGCCTAGTGCCTAGCACAGTGATTGTCATATATAGTGCTTAATAAATGCTTATGAGGGCAGTTAAGTGGTGCAATGGAAAAGCACTGGGCCTGGAATCAGGTAAACTCACCTTCTTGAGTTCAAATTGGCCTCAGACATTTATTAGTTGTGCAACCCTGGACAAATCACTTAACCCTGCTGCCTTAGTTTCTTCATCTGCCAAATGAGGTGGAGAAGGAAGTAACAAACCACTCCAGTATCTTTGCCAGGAAAACTCCAACACTCACGAAGAGTAAAGCATGACTGGAAAAAATGACTGACAACAGCTAATAAATGCTTATTGATTGATTCTGTAAAGGAGGCAAGAGCTTGAGAGTTGGGATGGGAGATAGCAATAGGGGAGGGATGATGTGTATGTCTTTGAAGATGAGAAGCTGGGAGAAAAATCAATGGTTCCTTAGAATTTGTATTATGGTATTCCTTTCTGTCTTATGTTTAGGGTGTTTATTCCATTTTTAAGGGACCTGTCACAGAGATACACTCTGCTCATCTTTTGTTGGACTATTGCCCATAGATTCCTCGATTTCTCATTTTTAGTAGGTATGAATGAATGGATGGATGGAATATGCATTTATTCAGCACCTATTACAGTGCCAGCTCTTGTAATTAAGGGCTTTTCAAATATGACCTCATTTGATCCTCATAACAATCCTATAAGGTAAATACTATTATTAATATCATACTCAATTTACATTTTCAGATGAGGAAACTGAGGTACAGAAAAGTTATGTGACTTGCCTAGGGTCACATAGATATGGTAAATGGAAACACTCCATGGCTAGATTTTAGCTGGAAAGATAGACATTATATATATATATATATATACATATATGTATATATGTATATATATAT
>NC_058131.1:526464609-526499551 GCF_016433145.1 Gracilinanus agilis | reverse complement strand
TTCTAGACCGGTTTTCTTGGTCTGTCACTCTCTCATTGAGATATTTCATGTTTCCTTCTATTTTTTCAGTCTTTTGGCTTTGTTTTATTTGTTCTTGTTGTCTTGAGAGATCATTAGTTTCTACTTGCTCAATTCTAGCCTTTAGGGATTGATTTTCGGCCATAATCTTCTGGTAATCGGCCATAATCTTTTGGTTTTCGGCCATAATCTTCTTGTTTTCGGCCATAATCTTCTGGTATTCCTTTTCAATCTGGTCATTTCTTGTGTTCAATTTGCTTATCAGTTCATTTGGTTTCTGAGCCTCGCTTTCCAGTTGCAAGATTCTACCTTTTAAGCTGTTATTTTCTTGCCAGATCTCTTCCATTTTCCTCAGAATCTCAGATTTGAACTCTTCCATAGGTTGTGAGGAGTTTTCCTTATTTGGGGAGGGTCTGGATGGTTGTTTGTTCTCCTCCTCTGTTTGCTCGGTTGTCTGGATTTTCTCTGTGTAGAAGCTGTCGAGTGTTAAAGACTTCTTTTTTTTGTTATTATTCTTTCTCTTCTGAATTTCCTGTAACTGGTTAGCCATCATTAGCCCAGCAGCTTCTCAGGTTTATCCTCGCTCTCAGTGTCTGTCTGAGATCTATTGGCTCCTGAGGACTGAGTTCTAGTTTTTTCCAAGGTCAAGCCCCCTGGTGGATTCCCTTGCTTGAACCTCTGCAGGAGGTTTCTTTACAAGTCTCAGGGAGCTACTTCCACAGTCATATACTCGTCTGCACTGGTTCCCCACTTAGGCTTTAGTTCCTGGTTGTGTTTGCCTCTGCTCAGCCGGCACCCACGCCTCTGCTCAGCCGGCACCCACTCCTCTGCTCAGCCGGCACCCACGCCTCTGCTCAGCCGGCACCCACGCCTCTGCTCAGCCGGCGCTCCGCTCCCAGCGTCCGCTCCCGCGCGCGCGCTCAGATTTCGCGTGCGTTCTTGACTTAATGGGGTCCTAAGTCTTGCTGCTCTCAGGAACAGGTCCCGGAGCTGCTGATGACTCGATGGGTGCCCCAAACTTGCTCTATTTCTTTTTAGCTGGGTTCAGAGCTATAGGTGAGTGTGGAGGGGGTGGGGGTGGGGCGGTTGCTCAGCTCGCGCTTGAGTGAGAGCCCTTTTTAGCTTGGAAATGTCTCGATTTCACGTACCTTCCACGCTGTGCCCTGTTGTGGGGTTCCTCCGTTCGTCTGGACTTGTTTTTATGTCCCCTTGAGGAGTTTTGTGTGTTTCGGTCAGGAGAGGTTTAGAGCTGCTTCTTACTCTGCCGCCATCTTAACCCGGAAGCCCAAGAATTTTACTTTTTAAACCCTTGAGTATTAAAAAAAATTATTATAGTTTCCCGGTAACTTCCACCATAGTAGAATCCTCCTTTATCAAGCAAAAGAAATCAAACTATTTAGCAGTGTCTGAAAATGTTGTCAGGCATGATGGAGAGGGAGAGGTGAGCAAGTCTGCCAGAGTCCCTCTGCCTTTCTAGTAACAAACTCTGGAGGTGAGGGAGGGTAGCCATGTGCCCACAGAGAGTGCTCTGCATGCCATCTTTGGCACCTGTGCTATAGGTTTGCCATCACTGCCCTAGGAAAACTCTTCTTGAACAAGGAAGTTTGGATGATGATAGCATCTAATTTTTCACATGTAAGGGCAGAGGAGTCTGAGTTATTTATAGATTCTTCTCTCCTACCAAACAAAAAAGGACTGAAATTGCATGGAAACCAGATGTATTTGTCTTTTAATCTGTACTTTGAAACTGCCAAAGTGAGGCTTTTTCATAGGATTTTCTGTGGACTTGATAAAACAGCTGGTTTTTCTTCTTTCTCTCCCTCCTTTCCTTCCTCCCTCCCTTCCTCCTTCCCTCCCTCCCTCCCTCCCTTCCTTCCTTCCTTCCTTCCTTCCTTCCTTCCTTCCTTCCTTCCCTCTTTTCTTCCCTCTTTTCCTCCCTCTTCCCCTCCCTCCTCTCTTTCTTCTTGAAATATTCTCTGGTATATATTGTAGTATAGTGACAAGAGTGCTAGATTAGGAGCCAAGAACATTTGAATTCAAATTCTACCCACATACATTTACTAGCTTTGTGACTCAGTCACATCTCTGTGCCTCAGTGTTCTCCTCTATAAAATGAGTTGTTTAGACTTGATGACTTTCCAAGGTCCCTTCTAACTCTAAATCTATAATCTTTTGAGCTCTGTAGATTTGATCTTGTGGCTGGCTGGTTTTTGAGGCTGAAATCAGCATCCTTGTGGAAATATCTTCTGGTGCATACTTACTGTTTCACTGTGGGTAAAGAGCCTTGGATTTGGGATTGGGTGATGTGGAATTAAATCTGTCTCCTGAAGTTTACTGACCAGGTAACTTGGGTGATTCAATGAACCTCTCTGGACCTCAGTTCCCTCATCTATCAGATGGAAGATGTTGGACCTGGTGATCTCCAAGATCTCTTCCATCTAAGCCCAAGGCCTTGACTCCTGGTATCTGGTCTTGAATGAATGAGAGAAAGAATATACTTGATAAATTCTTCCTTGACAGGGTCATCCCCTCTGGGACCTTCTCATAGCCTTAGGTCAGTCATTCAGAACACATTAAGTGGAGGCCTGCTGGAGACCAGGCTCCAAAGAAGACAGCCCCTGCCCTCAAGAAGCTCACACTCTAATGGATAGAAGCTGAAAAGCAGTGTGGGAGAGAGACTTCTTAAGTGGAGGATCTTGAAGGAGCTCTCTAATGTCCACCTTCTTTCCCTCTGAGAAGGAAAAATAGCATCTAGGGCCAGAGGGTACTAAGGAATGGTGAGTTTCAGAGTTAATTCATTCTTGCTGGAAGATGAGTTAACTGGTGACAGTGGTGAAGGATGAGAGATAAGAGGAGACAGAGGGTTGATGCAGACATGATTGGGGATGTAGACACTAAATGACCACACCAATGCAACTATCAATAATATGTAATTAAGTCTTGACTGATCACACATGTTAAAACCAGTGGAAATGCGCATTGGCTATGAGGGGGTTGAAGGGTGGGGTGAAGGAGAAAGTAAAAACAGGAATCATGTAACCATGGAAAATTTTTCCAAAAAAATAAAATATTTAAAACTAAAAAAAAAAAAAAAGAGGAGATAGAGGAGAAGCAGAATCAGGTTTTTTCTTCAGGGGGCTTAGAATTTGTTAATTCTTCCTTCTCATCCTTTGACAGAGAGTGAGACTCTAAAGAGGGAGGCCTCTTTGGTCAAGCTGATCATTATTGAGTCTTATCTTTCCCATAGTGGTTTCCTATGGACTTGAGTGGGACCTAGTTGTTTGGATAGGACACAGATACATTTTGTTGGGCTGTGTTGAATTGCTGTTTTTGGGAGAGCCAGTAAAGGAGGCCAGCAGTTGATAAAGATTGTGGCGAGTCTGAAGTGGGGAGAAGATCAGATAAAACCTTCAAATGAAGATGAAAGATGAAGATGAAAACCCTCAATTAGTCTTCCTTTATTGTTTTCAGTCATCAAACTAACCTTCCATTATGTATGGTGGGCTTGTGGCAATGTTGTTTAACAGACAGCTTCTGGCTGACTTTATTTTTCCTCTCCAAACCCAGTTCTCCAAAAAAAACCCCAACAACTTTCTTACTCCATCAAAGTCTGGAAACTTTCCCAGGGAGTTGAGACTCAATGCTAGGTGCAGGAGAATTTTTGCTTTTAAAATGAAAATATATTTGTAACTAGTTCATAGAGCTTACCCAATCAATAGTCACTTAGTAATTGCCTTCTGTGTGTCAGGTGCTGGATTAGGCACAGGGGATACAAATACAATGAATTAAATAATTCCAATTTGTGTAGAACTTCACATTTTCATGAGGAGACAACAAATGCAAAAATAAATCAGACAGTAAACATTTATTGAGTGCCTACTGTGTGCCAGGCACTGTGCTGAGCCCTGAAGCTATAAAGACAGACAAAAGACAGTCCCTGCCCTCAGGGGGCTTGCAGTCTAATGAGAGAGACAATATGAAAATAGACATGTACAAATAAGATATATGTGGGATAAATTGGAGATAATCAAGTATATACATTTTTATCGCCCCAAATGTCTCTTATTGGATCTTTTCCCCTCTCCTCACATAGGCTGCCATTTTATAACTATAAAGAGCATAAATTACAATAGGGGAGAGTACTAGTAGTTGGAGTTACCAGGAAAGACTTCATATAAAAGGTAGTACTTGAGCTGCTTCTTGAGGAAAGAAAGATTCAATGAGACTGAGATGAAGAGGGGGTGAATTCCAAACATAGAGGCAGTGACCAAGGGAGAAGCATGGAAACCTAGGAGATGGGAGTGCCGTGTGTGAAGAGCAGATAGAAAGCCAGTTTGGCTATACTGAAGAGTTGGGGATAAGAAGTAATGTCCAGTGGGGGGCAGCTGGGTAGCTCAGTGGAGTGAGAGTCAGGCCTAGAGACAGGAGGTCCTAGGTTCAAACCCGGCCTCAGCCACTTCCCAGCTGTGTGACCCTGGGCAAGTCACTTGACCCCCATTGTCCACCCTTACCAATCTTCCACCTATGAGACAATACACCGAAGTACAAGGGTTTAAAAAAAAAAAAAGAAGTAATGTCCAGTGGGTTTGGAAAGATAATTTGGAGCCAATTTGGAATGGACTTTAAAAGCAAAATAGAGAGGTTTATATTTGATCCTACAGACAATGGGAAACAACTGGCCTGTAAGGGGTATATAGGAGTTCTGTGGTCAGATTAGTGACTAAGAAAAAGGTCTTTGGTAGCTCTTTGGAAGATGGATTGGAAAGAAACTTGAGGTAGGGAGACCAATTCAGAGGCTGTTGCTATGACTTGGGTCAGAGGTGATGAGGACTTGAACTAAAGTGGCATTCTCTGGAGAGTGCTCACTTCATTTTGCATTAATCTCCCCTCAACTTCTTATTGATTTCTTTTGTTTTTATATTGCCATTATTTCCAAATAGATCCCTACCCCCTTCTCTTACCCTTCTAACAAAAAACAAAAATGAAAGGGAAGGAAAAAAATTAGTTCAGCAAATCTAATCAGCACATCAACAATATATGCCATATTTCATACTCAAAATCTTCTGCCTTGTCAAAGAAATGAAGGACATACATTTTCTCACTTCTCCTTTGGAACCAAACTTGGTCATTATAATTACAGATCTCAGTTGTTTTTTTTTTAGGATTTTTAAAATTTTTCCCATAGTTACATGTTTCATGTTCTTTCACTCCCCTTCAAGCCCCCCCCCCCACCTGTAGCTGATGCACAATTCCACTGGGTTTTACATGTATCATTGATTAAGACCTAATTCCATATTATTGATAGTTGGGCTAGAGTTATTGTTTAGTGTCTACATCCCCAATAATATCCCCAATAATATCCCCATCAGCCCATTTGTTCAAGCAGTTGTTTTTCTTCTGTGTTTCTACTCCCACAGTTCTTCCTCTGAATGAGGCTAGTTTTCTTTCTCATAAGTCCCTCAGCCTTGCTCTGGATTCTTGCATTGCTGCTAGTAGAGAAGTCCGTTATGTTCGATTGTACCACAGTGTATTGGTCTCTGTGTACAATGTTCTCCTGGATCTGCTCCTTTCACTCTGCATCAATTCCTGGAGTTCATTTCAGTTCACATGGAATTCCTCCAGTTCATTATTCCTTTGAGCACAATAGTATTCCATCACCAACAGATACCATAATTTGTTCAGCCATTCCCCAATCAAAGGGCATCCCCTCATTTTCCAGTTTTTTGCCACCACAAAGAGCGCAGCTATAAATATTT
Source organism: Gracilinanus agilis (assembly GCF_016433145.1). Lineage (NCBI taxonomy): Eukaryota > Metazoa > Chordata > Mammalia > Didelphimorphia > Didelphidae > Gracilinanus > Gracilinanus agilis. Next base: position 526,493,777 of record NC_058131.1, on the reverse strand, counting down.
TTGTACAAGTCTTTTTCCTTATTATCTCTTTGGTGTATAAACCAAGCAGTGCTATGGCTGGATCAAAAGGTAGATAGTCTTTTGAAGCCCTTTGGCCATAGTTCCAAATTGCCATCAGTTGAATGGTTGGATCAATTCATAACTCCAACAGTGATCTAGTTTTGATTATTATTATTTTTTCAAATGTATATGGTTATAATTTATATATTGTTTTCTTGATTCTTTTTATTATATGCCATCAGTTCATATAGTCTTTTGGTTCATATAGGTTTCATATATGAATTATTATAATAGTTTCTTATGGTGCAGTGTTTCCTTTTACTCGTGCTGTAATTTCTGTATCCATTTGTCCTTTGATGGGAATCAACTTTGTTTTCAGCTTTTTGCTATGTTGAAAAATGCTACTATGATGATTTTGGTATATAATGAATTTTTCTTTCTGTCTTTGATCTCTTTGGGATATATGCCCTATTAGGATATGTGGGTCAAAGATTATGGGCATTTTAGTCACTTGCTATAATTTCAAGTTGCTTTCCAGAATGGTTGGACCAATTCACTGCTCCATTAATATTTTAATAACGTGCCTATCATTCCACAATCCCATCAATATCAGCCATTTCCAGTTTTTGTCTTCTTTGCTAATTTTTTGCCTGAGAGGTAAAAACTTAGGGTTTTGATTTGCATTTCTCTTATTAGTTTATTGGAGCACTCTTTCATCTGATTGTTAACAATTTGAGAACTATTTTTTTATGTTCTTTGGCCACTTATTGAGGAAAATAACTAATAGTTTCATATAGTTCTTTTCATTCTATAAATATTATAAATATCTGACCTTTATAAAAATTTTAATACATAATTATCTCTTATTAATAGCATCACTTGACCCAACTGCACTGATTTTATCTGTGCAAAAGCATTTCAATTCCATTTAAACAAAATTATTTATTTTATCTTCTGTGATCATCTCTACCCTTGTCAAGTTAAAAGCTCATAACTGTATAAGGTATCTGATTTTATTATCTTCTATTTTTTGTGGTATCATCTTTAATATTTAGATCACATATTTTCAACTTATTGTAACATAAGGTGTTAAATCATAATTTCAGATAAACTACATCCCGGTTTTTCTATCAGTTCTTTTCAAGTAGAATGTGCTTTCCCAAATAATTTATGTTCTTGGGTTTATTTAATACTATTGAGTTTGATTGTTTCTAATTCTTGAAGTATTCTTTCAGTATTGAATTTCTCATTCCTGGAAAACAACAGAGGATATCTGATAGAGAAAATGGGTACTTAGAGACTAGAATGTGTCCATGTACTCTTCTCTCCTATTTAAATCCTAATTGTTAAAATATTGCTTTCTAGATGATAGGCATTAAATAAATTGAATTGTTCAGGACTCTTCCTTGCTTTTTTGACAGCCTGTGTCGATCCCTTCCTATTCCAAATTCCTACAGTACCTACAGTTTATACAACATATTTGAAGATTTAATTGTATGTTGACTTGTGCTATTATTTCATGTGTCTTTGTCTTGTCTCCCTAATGAGACTATATGTATATTTGGATTGTTTATAACCTCCCCTCTGCCTACCTTTCCAGTCTTCTTAGACTTTATTCTCTTCCATGCACTTTATCATCCATCTAAACTAACCCTCTCTCTATTCCCTCACCCACGAAACTGTCTTTTGTCTTTGTACTGTCTCTCATATCTGGAATGTGCGCTCTCTCTCTCTCCATCCCTACCTCTAGAAATTCACCTTTCCTAAGTTTCTTTAAAAGACATTTACATTGGGCAGCTGGGTAGCTCAGTGGATTGAGAGCCAGGCTTAGAGACGGGAGGTCCTAGGTTCAAAGCCAGCCTCAGACACTTCCCAGCTGTGTGACCCTGGCAAGTCACTTGACTCCCATTGCCCACCCTTACCACTCTTCCACCTATGAGACAATACACAGAAGTTAGGGGTTAAAAAAAAAAAAAGACATTTACATTGTCCTCAAGACTTGATTGTGCCAGAAGACTAAGGTTTTGGACTATTGCTAGAGCTTTTGGGTCTTCTAAGGTCCAAGAGCTTACAATATTAGTAGTCAAAGCTTCTTAGGTATAAGACTCTAGAGAGAGAAAGAAAAAGAGAGAGACAGAGAGAGACAGAGACAGAGAGACAGACAGACAGACAGACAGACACACACACACACACACACACACATACATGCACACAGAGAATCTCTCTAGGCTTAGCACTATCCAGGAATAGCATAGTCCTAAAGCCATTTAAGTGGTAGAAAGCTCATTAGAAAACCTTTAGATCTTGATACCAAGGGATGGAATGCGGTAAAAATGTTATCTGCTACTAATTTGTTTGGGAACCATGACAGTAGAATTCTGGTATATCTAGAATATTGACACAAGCTTCCTTAAAAATCAATGAAATTGGGGCAACTGGTTAGCTCAGTGGATTGAGAGCCAGGCCTAGAGACAGGAGGTCCTAGGTTCAAATCTGGCCTCAGACAGATTTGTGTGACCCTGGGCAAGTCACTTACCCCCATTGCCTAGCCCTTACCCCTCTTCTGCCTTGGAACCAATTGATTCTAAGACGGAAGGTGAGGGTTTTTATAAAAAAAAAAAATCAATGAAAGTAAACCTGAAACTTGATTGGCCAAGGGCTAAGGCTTTAATTGTTGACAGAGCATCAAAATTTGGTCCAGATTCCTTAATTGATTAACAATGTCTTACCCATTCTGATCTCCTAATAGTCATTCCCTTCATAGAGAATTGGAGGTAGCTGAGTCCAATGAAACAACACTATCTTTGGTAATTATCCTTTCCATATTATTTTTGAAAACTTCTTTTGTGGAATATTATATGGTTTATAAATATTTCACTTCATTCCAATCTTAAGTCTGAATCGATGGACTGCTTTTAATTAGGGCCTTGCCTTGAATACCCGACTATTTTCTTCCAGTTTAATTCTAGATTCCATTCATTGTCTCTTTTCCTTACCTCTGCCAGACACATGGACTTGTGGACACACTCTATGGTTTGTCCATCTGACTGTATATTATAATCTGGACAGTAGGCATTTTTCATACATTTGGTTTTCCTGTGTATAGTCAGTCCGAACTCTTTTGAGCAAATATTGATCTCATATAGTAGGTACAGTTTTCTGGGGCTTCATGTAATCAGCAGTGTCCCACCATCCATAAATAGGAACCTGTGTAGCACCCCAGCATCTATGGTGAAACTTTTCCATTGGGATATTATACTGTACAACCTTCATGATGGTGGCCAACATATTTGTTGAGCTAATTTTGTACTTTACTTCATGTGAATAAAAAACAAGGTTGTCAAAGTTAGTTCTGTTTTAGCTTCTAGGATACATATATAGGGAATAATTTGTTGGAAGAGAGCCCTTAGGAAATGACTTGCTCAACTCATGTTATCATATATTTATTATTATCCATATTACTATAAAATAACCACATATACATATGTGCTTCTTGAGAGCTGAGATCAGATCATATGCTTCTTTTGTAACTTTCAGTAGCATTACTGTTAGTTTTTGTCAGCCCAGACTTTCAGACTGGGAGGTGCCTTTAGACAGGGCACTGCTTTCCCAGTGAAAAGTAAGAGTCAGGAAGTCTTGGAAACTCAGAAAAATTCAGTGACTCTTGTTCTGCTTCAGATACAACAAGTGGGCCTCAAATCCCTCATCTATAACGTTTTAGGGTTTAACTCAGTATCCTCTAAGGCTCCTTTCAGTTTGAAATTTATGATCCTAGGATTATTGTACTGAAAGCACTTAAAAAGTTTTATTGATATCTTTTAGTTTTGTGTTATTTAAATTTCCCCGAAGTATCCTTTCATCTCACCCTTCCTAGAGAGGCATCTAATATAAAGTTTTTTTTTTTTAGGGAAAAAAAGGAAGAAAAAGAAATGAGCAAAATTGATCAATATGTTAAAAAAATCTGAAAATATATAGTGTTCCAAATCTGTGGAATCCCCCCTCCCAACTTCTGCAGAGAAAGTCAGGGGGCAGGATATTTTATTATATCTCTTCTTTGGGGTCATACTGTTCTTTATCATTTCATACATTTTTTTATTGTTTTATTATAGTGATTTTTAACATTTGCATTTTTTAAGTCATCATACATTTTGTTTTCTTGTCCCTGCTTACTTTGCATCAGTTCATAGAAGTCTTCCTTTGCTTCTCTATATTCATTATATGCATCATTTCTTACAGGATAGCCATATTCTATTACATTCATGGGCCAGAAGTTTTAAACTCATTCCCCAATCAATAGACATCAAAACTTGCAGTTCTCACCACCACAAAAATGCTGTTATAAATATTTTGGTGGATATAAGGACTTTCTTTTCATTAATGATCTTCTTGGGTTATATGCCTGTGGAGTAGAATCTCTGGGTCAAATGGTATGGATCTTTTAGCCCCTTTGCTTACACAATTCCAAATTGCTTAATGAAAAAGCACTTTTAAAGCCACAATGTGTTTCAGCAAGATGAGCTCTCCTTGATGGACCTTGGATTGTTGCCAGTGACTTGGACTCCTACCGGACCAACTGCGACTAGGTTTGAAAACAGAAGTATTGGTGGAGTTCAGCTCAGCTGCTCTCTGGGCTTGGGTCTGACCTGCTCAGACTAAACAACACTCTATACAGGAAACTCACCCTGGGTTGCATCAGTGCAACAAAATTTCTTCCAGGCTGTACTGGCAGGAATTTAACTTCAGAACTGAGCAAAGCAGACACTCCATCCCTTTGAACTTTTTTTTTTAAATTTTATTTTGCATAAATTGTGAGCAGCACACACAGTTGTGAGCAATACTGTAATAATGCCGAGATGTTTCTTTCAAACCTGCATCTTCAGCTTTGCAATTTCATTGGCCTCTTAGAAAGCAGTTGAAGGTGGAGGGGAGATATCTGGAAATGACTGTGATGTAAAAACAAAAGGCCTCAAGTATTTATATAATGCTTTAATGTTCGCAAACTGCTTTATAGATATCTCATTTGATCCTTACAACAGACTTGGGAGGTGCTATTATTATTGCATTTTGATTATGAGGAAACTGAGGCAGACTCCAAGTTAAGTGACTTGCCTGGGGTTCACACAGGCAGTAAGTATTTAAGATCAGATTATAACTCAAGACTTAGAATGGAATTTATCTGGTGCCTATTACGATGTGTCTGGTACTGTATTGAGCACTTTACAAATGTTATATTATTTGATTCTTGGTGACTTCAGGTCCGGCTTTCTACCCACTGTGCCATCTAGCTGCAAAGATTTAAACTTTTTGGAGGGGAGACTTAGGGTTACTTCAAATATATGAAGAATTATAAAATATTGAAATGTGGAATAGATGCCCTTTCCCTCTGCTGGCTGATCAGTCCTCCCATGTGCATTATACAGTAGTTTGAATTAAAATCTTCTCTCCCTTTTTGTGTACTGCCTCCTAGTGAGAAAGTCACTTTATCTCTTTTTTAAGACCTAGACAAGTCACTTAACCCCCATTGCCCAGCCCTTACCTCTCTTCTTCCTTAGAACCAATCCACATTATTGATTTTAAGACAGAAGGTAAGGGTTAAAAAGAAAAAAGAGCGAACGTCAACACTCCAACGTAAGCCCAGAATCAAACCTTCTCTTCTGATCCCACCCCAGCCCCTCTGTCTCTGTTCCCAAGTTTCCTGTTGAGAACAGTGGAAGGGGAAGAGAGACATCCTGACAAGCAGCGCGCGTGTGTGTGTGTGTGTGTGTGTGTGTGGGGGGGGGGGGGGGGGGGTTTGGGGGTGTGGGTGTGGGTGTGTGTGCGCGCGCAGCTAGCAAGAAACGGGGTGGGCAGGGGATTGGAGGATGCAGAGGAAGAACCCCCCCCCCTTAAAGTGACATTATAGTGTAGCTAGAGGAGAGTCCTTGTAGGAGTCCTACCAGTTTTCTACAGGGGCTTCAGCCTTAGCTCCCAGGATTCCTCTACCAGCCCTGATTTCTTAAAAGAAGAGAACATTCCCAGGAAAGGGACCTCTGTGGTCACAATAATAAATAATAAATGGATAATAATAAAAATAATTAAAATATGTACATAAAAATAATAGACAAATAAACAATAAATAAATGATTGCATTCACTTTCCTATCTTAAAGACATTTCTTATTACCATCCTCAAAATGCTCTACATGCTAAACAAATTCATCCACTTGCTATTCTTCAGATTTGACACTCCATCTCCCACCATGGTGGGCAGTTCCTGGTGGCACAGTGGATAGAGCACCAGTCCTGGAGTCAGGAAGACTCGTCTTCCTGAGTTCAAATCCAGCTTCAGACACTTCTGAGATGGGTGACCCTGGGAAAGTCACTTCACCCTATTGGCCTCAGTTTTCTTCATCTGTAAAATGAGTTGGGGAAGGAAATGGAGAACTACTCCGGTATCTCTGCCAAGAAAACCCCAAATGGAGTCATGAACAACAACAACAACAATAGTGGTTATTGAGCATGTTTAAAATGTATTTTTCCTCCATTTCTTGGAATCCTTTCCAAAAAATAATAACAATAGCAATAATAGTTGGCATTTATGAACATTTTAAGGTTTTGAAAGTATCTCATTTGGTCCTTATGACAACCATGGGAGGTAAGTGCTATTATTATTATTCCCATTTTACAGAGGAGGAACCTGAGGCAGGGGTTAAGTGACTTGTTCAGGGCCACACATATGGGATAGGGCAGTGATGGACAAACTATTCCCCACGGGCCAGATTCAGGCCATAGTTTGCCTATTACTGCCTTACGCAATTCCCTAATCACTATGCCCTTACATCCAGATATAGTGATTAGGGAATTGCTTAAGGCAGTGATGGGAAAACTATGGCCTAGATCTGGCCCATGGGGAATAGTTTGCCCATCACTGGGATAGGGGATAGTAGGTTGGACTTGGAATCAGTAAGATTTGAGTTTGATTCCCTTCTGAGACACTTACTAGCTGTGTGACTCTGGTCAAATTACTTTAAACTCTGAGGTTGTAAAAAATAGGAATGATAGTAGCATCTAATTCCATCTGATTGTTATGAAGAACAAATAATAACAACAATAAAAGCTAGTATTATGATAAGACATGTATAACCCAGATCACTTTGCCTGTTAGCACCTGGGTTCAAATCTGGTTTCAGACACTTCCTAGCTGTCTCCATCTTTAGACTTTTAATTATTTTGTTTATTTATGACTTTGAGGGTTGCTTAGATATTACAAAGGAATGAAACTTTTTTGGAAGCTTTAAGAGATGTTGTGAAGTGAGGAGAGAGAGATGTTGGTAAATAGCATGAAAATGCTTAATAGGGTAGTTTCTTTAAGTTAGACACACCTAATATGAAATAATGTTGTTAGAAGGAAATATTTTGCCTGTTGTAGTTTTGTGTTTCATCTTGTATCAAGTTTGAAAATGACAAAATCCTCTGAGATATTGAAGATATTACAATTTAATTTTTTACTCTCTTTTCTACTCACTTTGATGCTTTTTAGATCTTTTTCTTATAGAAAATAGTACTTTGAAGAAAATGCAATTAAGAGCTTAAATAAAAGTTGATGTGATTTTTGTGCAGAGGGAATTTCATTCCCTACCCCATCCTTGATTGCTGACCTGGTCCATTCCATCCTCTACATGATTAAAGAGTTTGGGTGGAGCCCACCAGGGTCTTTTGGATCACTACTTCCCGGAGCTAGCAGGAGGATGGAGGGGAGAATTCTGCAAGGCTGAGCTACACGTGGTCAGACAGATTTAGAGTAAGAAACTTTAAAATCTATGTTTATCTATCTTTTCTATTTCAAGTGATTATTAATAACGTTCATAGAAAATAAGAATGTGGAAGTATTAATTTTAAATATAACAGATGAAGCTGTTGAAATGAACGGATGAGCTGGGGGGGATTGTGTAATTATCCTAAAATCCAAGATTTAAAATCTTTTGGAGAAATTTCAGGAAAAGAAACTTGCCAACAAGCTGAATCAAGAAAGCAGATCTTTTTGAATAAGGTGCCGTTAAAGATGCCTGCAGAAGCCACACACTGCATCAAAAGATCCAGAATGAACTTTGGGATATAATGAACTGAACTGAAGGGGTTGAACATACTTATTCTGAATGTAAACTCTTATGCCAAAGGGGACTGCACCCTAATTGACATTTTGTCAATGCATCTATCAATCATTTTTTGTTTTTTTCTTTTATTTTCCTCTTATCTCTAAATATTGTAACTCCCTCCTAGAAAGTGCAATATTGTGTGTACTTTTAGCTAGAAAATCTTTAGACGTATAAGATAGTTATGTTTAAATGATCCATTGGAGAGACTAGTATCCCAAAGGATTACAGCGGGGATTGTACAGAGGGAATTTCATCCCCTTCCCCCTCCTTGATTGCTGCCCTGGTCCATCCCAGTCTCTACATCAGTGATGGGCAAACTACGGCCCACGGGCTGGATGCGGCCCCCTGAAATGTTCTATCCAGCCATGCAACATTATTCCTAATCTGACAAATACAATGAGTAGGATACAATACAATGAAACTTTGAAAGAGTTGCCTTAGAAACAGAGGGACAGATGAGCATTTCCTTTCCTTTGGCCCCCTCTTTAAAAAGTTTGCCCATCACTACTCTTACATGATAAAAGGGTTTGGGTGGAGCCCACCTGGGTCTTTTGGATCACTAATTCCCAGAGCAAGCAGGAGGATGAAGAGGAGAATCCTGCAAGGTTAAGCTACATGTGGTCAGACAGAATTAGAGTAAGAAACTTTAAAATCTATGTTTATCTATCTTTTCTATTTCAAGTGATTATTAATAAACTTTATAGAAAATAAGAAAGTGGAAGATACTAATTTTAAATATAACAGATTTAAAAACAAAAAAAGCAAGACAAGTCCCTTAGCTCCCAAAGCCCAGTCCTTACAATTCTTTTTTCTTGATTCTAAGACAGAAGGTAAGATTAAAAAACAATAACAAAAAACCCCAACTAATTTGGCACCAGATACTTCCCAACTTTATGACCCTGGAGAAGTCACTTAACTCTAGTTGCCTGGTCTTACTGCCTTGGAACCAGCACTCAATTCAGTATTGATTCTAAGACAAACGGTAAGGATTTAAAAAACAAATATTTTATTTGATACCACAAACCTGTGATGTAGGTGCCATTATCACCCGTGTGTTTTCAGATAAGGAAATGCGAAACTCAGTTTAAATAGTCTCATAGCAAGTAAATGTCAAGAGACTGAATTAGAATCCAGTTCTTCCTGAATTCTTTGTCCAGCTCCAGAGAAGCTAGAAAGTTTCTTCTGTGAGTCTATCTCTAAGAAAAAAGGCAAGGGTAGCAATAATCCTAGTTTTCTCTTCCCACTTTGTTTTGTATACGTAGCTACTCCTTAGCTTTGTTTTGTGCCTGAAGCCCAAGACACTAATGCCCTTCCTCTTTGTGTATTTTATTTCTGTGTGGAGTTTAGCATGTTTACTTTATATTGGAGTCTCCAGGGACTAAGCTGAATGCAATATCCATCCTGTTAACCCCCTCATTCCTTCCTTCTAGCCTAAGATTGTTTTTTGAATTGACTCTAATCTTGCAAAGAGGTCTGTCTATCGCCTCAGAGGGTGCTTAGATTGAATTATTTTATGAGCTGAAAGTTAGAAAAATGTGCTTAGAATTATTCTTAAGTCAGAAAGACTTTCCTCCCAGATTAGTCCCCAAGTTTTCCAGTTAATTTAGGATTTTCACTGTTTCAATAGGATGAATTAGTTTTGTGTTTTACTTGGAAACTAAAGCATCCATCTCCTTTTCATATGCAGCCTATTTGGCAACCTAACTTTGACACAAGATTAAATGTACTACAAATGTCTATGATTTTATGGGGGAATGGGAGAGGGTTAGAAAAGGGGAGTGGTGGTAGTCCTGTAACTTATTAAGATTACAGACCTTCTCCCTCTTTTCCCTCATGAAGCTTCTCACTTCCTTCAAAAATTGTGTCCTACATACTACATACTCCTTGGGCATCCACACCCAGAGATTAGACTAAATTGCCTGGGTTAATGGAAAATAACACATTTCCATTGTGCTTTTAGGGTTGACACTAGGCATGGCTGGAAACAACTCTGTGAGCATTGATTATTTAAGAAGTCTTATCTCCATTTTACAGATGAAGAAACTGAGCCTCTGAGAGGTTGTGACTTGCCCAGAGTCAACCAACAGGCATCAGAAGACAGGGGAAGGACCAACTTGTCTCTGTAGTCATCCTGCTTCTGCTAATATTTTTGTGATCTTCTGTGGCTTCCCCTTGCTTTCCCTTCCCTTTCCTTAAAAATGAGGGGTTTAGACAAGAGGGCCTCTGAGGTCTCTTTCATCCTAAAAATCTATGATCCTATGTGCATATCTGGCAACTAGATGGCACAGATGGCAACCATAGGCATGGGACCAGGAGTTAGGACAACTCATCTTCCTGAGTTCAAATCTAGCCTCAGACACTTATTAGCTGGGTGACCCTGGGCAAGTCCCTTTACCTTGTTAGCCTCAGGTTCTTCATTTGTAAAATGAGCCAGAGAAGGAAATGGCGAACCACTCCAGTATCTCTGCCAAGAAAACCCCAAATGTGAGGGTAAAGAATCAGACAGGACTGGAACGACTGAATAGCAAATGTGCCTCTCTAGGAAGCAACAGAGCCAAGGTTTGAAAACAAGGTTGTCTGACTCCATGGACATTGAGGGTCTTTTGGGGATTCACTTCAAGTGGGAAAGAAGAAAGTTGGTGGAGGGAAAGGGTGCCAGCAATTGATTGGGCTGAGGAATGAGGGAGAAAGTCCTGGTTAGCTTTTGTTGCTTTTGGCTGTGCGTCTGAAGTATGGTAGTGAAACTAATACCTAGAAGGATGGCAATGTTAAAGCAGTGTGTAAGGCAGAAAAAAACAAGGAAAGAGGAAACCCTTGAAGAGAAGGATTTATTTAGATGACATAGATTAGTTGCTTAGAGTTAAATAAAGGAGGTTTGATAACTTTTCTCTAATAATTCTATGTCACCTTGATTGCTTAAATACAGCAGATAAGTCCATAGCTGATAAGGACATGGAATGAAATTAAATACTTATTTCCAACTGCACACTTGCTCTTACATGGGATAGGAATGGAGGACAGGAATTGTGTCTATCATCCGGCAGAGACTTCCTGGAATAGCAATTCTGACAGTTCAGTTACATTGACTGATGAGGCAGCGATAGAGGAGAGAAAACTTATCAATGGTATTTATTTTATGACTGTAACTAGATACTAGCACTCATAGCACCTTGCTCTTCCCCTCTTCAAGAGAACATTCCAAGGCATGTGGAGGTTCCTGTACAATCTCAGTAACCTAAGCCCATCTAATCCCACCCCTGAGGGAGGTGGAGACCTCCTCTGTGGCATCTGTGATTTGTCCAGCCTCTTTGAACATGTCTTCACAAAGTGTCCCTTGTTCCCAGATCCCATCAGTCACTAAATTTCAACCTGTAGTAGGTTGCGAAAGGTGGTATCTCCATTTGTGCCTATCTTTCAAAAACGCCTTTAGGACTTCTCAAGCTGGATGTCCTGTCGACATCTTTTTATTAAAAAAAAATATTTCATCAAATATTTCCCAATGATATATACAGCTTTTTTTACATTCATTTAAAAAATTTTTATGTTCAAAATTCTCTCTCTCCCACCTTCCCCTTTCTCTACCCTAGAGGAGGCAAGCAGTATGACATTGATCATTCATGTAAAGTCATGCAAAACATTTCCATATTACACACATACACAAAATTAAGAAAGATAAAGTAAGAAAAATATTCTTCAGTCTGTTCTTCGAGTTCATCAGTTCTCTCTCTGGAGGTAGATAGCATTTTTCATCATGAGTCCATTGGAATTGTCATGAATCAGAGTAGCTAAGTCATCCTGGAGACACCTTAAATAAATCTAATGTGTCCAAAACTGAACTTGGTATCTTTCTCTTTAAGCTTTCTTTGCTTTGATAATGCTGTTGAGAATACCACCATCCATCTGGTCTCCTAGATCCACAACCTAGTTGTCAACTTAGGCTCCTCACTCTCATTCCCACATCCAATCTGTTTCTAATTATGTTCTTTCTGCCTTCATAAAGTCTTTTGTCTATGACCTTTTCTTTGACATTGTACCATTCTGGTACATGTCCTCATCACCTCACCCCCGGACTACTTCACAGTCTACTGGTTGGTTTTAATGTCTCAGACCTTTTCCTACTCAATTCAGCTTTCACTCAGCTGTCAAACTGATCTTTCAAAAGACTTACATGAACTGATACAAAGTGAAGTGAACAGATCCAAGAGGAAGTTGTCTATTGTAAGAGCAATATTGTAGAATAATCAAATGTGAATGATTTCACTATTGTTATAAAGGGTTCCTAGGGAGATATAGATATCTAGTGATGTGGATGTATCTCTGTATTCTCCCAAGGTGCAGATGATGGGGGAACACCAACCCCAATCACCCTTGTTAGTTGTTATAATTTCCCCTTTCAATAACAGTTGCCCAGGGAGGACCCTGAAAGGTTAGGTGGATGGTTAACCCTTTCAGGTCCAACCTGGAGTTGGATAAATTAATATAGGGCTCTGATTAGCCTTGGATCATGACTGGTATCTGACTGTGTTAGCTCCCTCCCCAAGGGTCATGATATAAAGACCACTCAGGAAGGTACTTATTAATACTCTTTATCTATAATCTATAATCAGGGAGGGGATAATCAGGATAAAGATTGGGGATTGGAGACCCTGTCAATCTAATATCTATAACTAGTTAATACTTAGGACTGGAGGCTACTGATTTAGTAGAAGCTGGAGCTTTGTTCTTCACAACCCCTCTGGCCCAGCCTGGCCACTGCCAAGCCAGAGAATAGTGATTGCTCTTGATGCAGCTGTGTTGGTGATTTTATTCTCTCAGCTTTCTCACTATCAGTGTATGGTGATGTACTAGCCCTCACAGTCTTCAGGAAATAATCAGATCCTAACAACCCTCTTCTTCATAGACCTCCCAGCCTCCCTTCACCACCCAGGGACACGAGCCCAAAGGAAGACAAAGAGTCAAAAGCCCCTTCCAGGTGGCTGTTAGGGTTATTTATACTCCCAGGCCAACCGACTTTTGCCCCTGGCTCACGGCATCTGGGAACATTCCAATCTCTCCAACTGCCTCCCTTGTCAATCAAGGTGACATCTAACATTTCCAAGGATATGAATATAACACTATTTTCAGCAATATGAAGATTCAAACAGTTTCATAGGACTTATGATGAAAAATGCTCTCTACCTCTAGAGAAAGAACTGATGGACTTCAAATACAAATAAAAGGACACTGTTTTCAACTTGATTTATTTTTTCATGTTTTAAAAATCTATTTTCTTTTACAATATGACTAAAATGGAAATATATTTTTCATGACTGCACATATAACCTATATAAAATTGCTTGCCATCTCAGGAAAGGAGGAGGAGAAGGAAGGAAGGAGACAATTTGGAACTTGAAATTTAAAAATCATGATTAAGAGTTTTTTTACAAGTAATTAGAAAAATATTAAAAGCATAAAAAAACTGAACTTTCTAAAGTATTAACTTAATGTGTAATATTGAAAAATTAATTTTATACCAAATTTAATATGCTAAATATAATATTTAGAAATTGGTTTGGAAATATAATATTAGTTTAAAAAAAGATTGTTATAGTTGCCGTTTATAAAAAAATTAGCTCTTAAGTCATGAGGATGATAATAGCGTTTAACAATTTAATTTTAATATTAATATAGTCTAAGAAAGAAATAAGGAGGGAAGGAAATAGAAAACATATTTCCTAGTCTGTTACCCTAATCTTACCAGCCCACAAGAGTGTCTTCTGCCCTAGCCACCAATGCTGAAATGCAGAAAGACCCCCAGTCAAAGACCTCCAGAGAAGAAGAGCCCAGCCTCCTTTATGATCTCATTTTTATAGTCCTCCATCTCTATGTCACATCCTTTCCCTCAGCCTTTGTCTACCACATCTCAGGAACCAATCAAAGTCTCTCTGACCAGGACCTGTAACCCTTAGTTCTGAGTTGCTAATGGGCTGGCTTGGATGAGCAGAAAGTTCACGATCCTGGGAGGAAGGGGTTCCCTTTACACAACCCACCCTGTGATTCTTTGGGAGACAAGCATGTTGAAATCTCTCAGATTTACATGCCTAGTCTCCCCAGTGAATCATTTCACATAACCAGCTTATATTTCTAAAGATCTCTTACGAGAGGTGCATACAATATTGCACCAAGAAGAAATTACAATAATTTGGGAGGGATAAGAGGGAAATAAAAGAGAGAGCAAAACCAATGATTGGTAGGTGCATTGACAAAAAAACAATTAGTTTACATTCAGAGTAAATGTTCTACTCCTTTCAGTTCAATTCACTACATCCCAAAGTTCATTCTGGATCTTTTGATGCAGTATGTGGTTTTTGCAGACTTCTTTATGGTGCCTTCTCCAAATAGCTCACTTTCTTGATTCAGGGAGTTAGCGAGTTTCTTTTCCTAAAATTATTTTCAGAAAAAATTTTTTTAAATCTTGAATTTTATGAAAATTACACAAACTATATCATTCTCCCTTTCCCATTCAGTAAACTCTAGTTGCTCCCTCTCTTTGGTTCTCTTTTGCCAGAGGGACACTTAATCAGTGTTTTTGGAAAGGAAGAAAGGTATCTATCTCCTGTTGGGTTTGAATAACTGAATCTGGTGCCTATTTCCCAGGCTTCTCTTCCTCTTAACTCGTTTGTCGGAACTGATTTTATGTAGGTAACCTAGATAATCCCTAAGATCCATAGACCTATGATCCGATCAATGGGCCAATCAACAAATATTTATTATATATGTACTATAAGCCAGGTACTATGCTAAGCTCTGTGCATGCAAATACAAGTGAAACAGTCCTTATCTGTAAGGAATTTATATTCTAATGGGGAGACAGTAAAGACATAAGTAAATATAAACAACTTAAATATGAACTGAATGAATACAAATATATTCAAAGTAATTAGATAAAAGGTAGTTTTGGAAGGATCAGGAAGATCTTCACATAACAGATGGTATTTAGGTTGTGCCCAAAAGGAAGACTTTATGAGGTAGAAGTGAAGAGAGAGTGAGTGTATTCTAGGCATATTGGATTTCCAGTGCAAAAGCCATAATTTCCCATACATGGGAAATAGAGTGTCATGTGTGAGCAACAGACAAGGCCAGTTTGGTTGGAACACAGTTTTTTCAGAGAGATGGAGTTGGGGAGATAGAATTGTCCAAAGAGCCTGGGAAGATAGGTGGAAGGCTTTAAAAGCTAAATAGAGGAGTTTATATTTAATAAAGAATCTATTTTTATTTGACTCAAAGTTGTTTCTAATACAATGAAAATAAACTTCTAATATATTAAAAATTGAACATTTTATAAATATGAGCTGGTATTAACTAGATTGAGTTAATGTGTCTCTTTTATAAGTTGGTGCAGATCAGAGCTCATTGTTCTAAGAATCTCAGCCAATTAGTCACCTTGAGGATAGCCCTAATCACTGGAAACTAGTCAGGGGTTGTTTTTGCCCAAGATGTGAGAGATGTGTACAGAACTACCCTGATACCACCCTGACCCCCACCTCCTTAGGTTTTGGTTATATGTGAGTAAAACATGGACTCTTGCATGTGATCAGAATTTTGGGTCCAGTACATGTTGATTTTATTTTCATTGTGGTAGCTACTATGCAAATTGCTCTTTTGACTCTTCTTTTTTCACTTTGCATCACTTTATATATAACTTCCCATTATTCTTTGCATTGTTCATTCCTGTCATTCTTTATGGTACAATAATTTTCATTACAAGAACAGTTAGGTGGTGCAGTGGAAAGAATGCCAAGGCTGGAGTCAGGACGACTCATCTTACCAAGTTCAAATGTGACCTCAGATAATTATTATCTTTGTGACCCTGGGCAAGTCACTTAACTGTTTTCTTCAGATTCCTCATCTGTCACATGAGCTGGAGAAAGAAATGGTCAACCACTCCAGAATCTTTGCCAAGAAATCTCCAAATGGGGTCATAAAAAGTTGGATACTCCTGAACAACAAAAAATATTCCATTACACTCATAGTCCACAATTTTTTTACCCTGCCTTCAGTTGTTGGACACATTTTGTTTATAGGTTTTTTTAAAAAATCATGCTGATATGAACATTTTTGTACAAAGTCCCCCCCCCCTTTTGATCATTTCCTTGGGCTATAAAGTAGTCTCAGAATGGGATCTCTGGGTCAAAGGGTATAAATAAACAGTTGAGTAACTTTTCTAGTTTAAAAAGCTCTCTGAAAGTCATTTAGAGATGAGCTATTTAAAATTCTTAGAAGGGGCAGTTAGGTGGCCCAATGGACAGAGAGTCAGGCTTAGAGATGGGAGGTTCTGGATTCATATTTGGCTTCAGATTCTCCCTAGCTTTGTGACCTTGGGAAAGTCACTTAACAACCCAATTGCCTCGTCCTTAATTATTCTTCTGCCTTGAAATAGATATTTAGTGTAGATTCTAAGATAGAGGGTAAGGGTTTTTTAAAAAATCCCTTAGAGGTGGCTGATTTGTTTGTTTAACCAATTTTTGGTTCTGCTTTTCTTGACTCAGAGAGATGTTGGAGTATATAAAAAATACATTTCTACAGTCAGATTAACACCTTGTAATTATAGTCTGTGGCTTCCATGGGGTTGGTGTGGGGTACTTCCCACCCCTCCTCTTACAGAGTCTAAAGACAACAAAAAACCTGATTGTTAAGACATTTTAGGGAAAGGAGTAGTATCAAAGAAGGGATAGGACTCTTAGGAAAGTATTAACAGATGACAGAGAAAGCAGAACTACTCAGCACTCATTTTGCATCTATTTTCAGTGAGAAGGAGAATGATCCTTCAACTGGGAAGGACAGACTAAAAATGGTTGATAGGGAGTTGGAATCCCATTTATATAAGGAAAGAGTAAGAGAGCATTTAGCTGCCCTTGTTGAGTTCAAGTCACTATAGGAACTACATCCCAGAAAATGGAAAGAACTGGTTGGCTGACATAATTATTAAGTCTCTTAATGGTCTTTGAAGGGTTGAACATGGGAAAAGTGCCAAAGGGCTGGGAAAGGACAAATGTCCTGATTTTATTTTATTTTATTTTATTTCTTTTTTTAAAAACTATAACTTCTATCTTAAAATTGATCAGTATTGATTTTAAGGTAGCAGAGTGCTAAGGACTAGGCAATTGGGGCTAAGTAACTGGCCCAGGAATCACATCTGAGGCCAAATTTGAACTCAAGCCCTCCCAATCCCAAACCTATGGACAAGATGGAAAGATGGTGGCAGCTAGGTTGATCTAGCATTGACTGTATAATTTGGTCACTAATGGATAGATGTTAGTTTGGAGAGAGGAATTAATGCAGTCTCCCATTTAATCTCCCCATTGCCCTTTGGTGTTCACCATTTTGATGAGTTACTTGAATGAAGGCAAAGATAGCATACTCATATTTGCAGATGACACAAAACAGCAAGATAGGAGACAATTTGAAGGACAGTATCAGGTTCCCCAAAAGATCCAAGGATAGAGTCATGGGTCAAATCAAATAAAACCTAATGGAGCATAACTGTAAGCCATAGAGTCACAAAGGTTTGTAAATATAAGCTTTACATTTGGGGAGTAAGTCTCCTTTAAAACAGAAAAAAGAACTACTCATTTTTTCCATGTTACTAACAATATTAGTGAAAACAGATGTTTGAACAACTTCCAACAACTACCCAGTATCCTTTTCCAGATGTTTTCCACTCAAATACAGGTTTCTGCTGGCGGACTGGATTGTTAATCTGATTTTTCATTCTTTAATCCTATCTGGTTCCCCAAAAAGTCTCTTTTATAGCTGCCTTAATATGTAAGGTATAAAAGTTGTATTTACTTACAATCCACATTTATTTCATTTTTCTGCGCTTTTCTCTTTCCAAATCAAATTCTTTTTGGGAGAGGCCTTGACAGATTCATGTGGAGATAATGTGTTATTGTAAAAAACAACAATAAAAGCTTTGTGAAAAAATCCCTTCTATAATTGCTGAATAGTTAAATGGTATTATCAGTTTCCTCACTGCCTTTATAAACTCTTGCGAATGATTCTATTTTGTTTGCTTTGAGAGCAGCATGAGTCTGATAACATCATTTAGAATTTCTTCAATAATGGGTATGGGCTATCCTTAAGATACATACATTGCTGGATTTGGGAGTACCAAAATCTTGACACAATGAGCTCTCCCTGATGTTTTGGCAAATTGGCTCTCAGCTTGGCAGGGAATCCCCTGGACTACAGTGACTAAATGACTGGCCTGAGGCCTGAATTCTGCCTGCTGTTAAAATAAAGAGATTCTTATAAAGAGATGCTTATGTATAATCAGCCTTCATATGCTACTGGTGGCACCTAGGACTATATAGCCTCTCCCTTTGCAGTTTGAGTCCTTTTTACTTTTCAAGGTGGCCCTTGATATTTGTTTTAGGGAACGGAGGTGAGAAGTAAATAAGCATTTCCAAAGTACCTACTATGTGCCAGATGGCACTACAATGGACAGATGAGAACAGTTTGCTTCAGTGACCATGAAGGTGGTTGAAGCAGGCACTGTGGAGTTTTTAGAGCTTGGTCAGATGCCAGAGATGCCAAAGTCATCCACTGTATCCCAAGTCATCATTAGTGATCTTGACTTTTGGCTTGCCACTGGACTTGGATGACTCTGGAAGAGAGAGTGAGGCCGATGACTTTGTACAACTTTGCCTCACTTAAATCCAATTTATGCTTGAGTCAAAAGACATCACCATTGATGTAATTTTGGTCTTCAATTACAAAGGATTGCAACCAATCAACTACATATCAGGCACTGTGCTAAGTAAGCACTTTAAAAATGTCTCCTTTGATTTTTTTGCATGATAATACATGTATAAACCAAAAGATTGAATCACCTACCAGCACTGGGAGGGGGAAGACAGAGAGAGATAAGTTCAATCATATACCTTAGGAAAACTCGTATGGAAATTTATTACTTGAGCTTGTTTATACATAATTGTTTACATCTTGTCTCCTCCATTACACTGTGAGTTCCTTGAGAGCAGAGACTTTCTTTTGCCTTTCTTTGCATCTCCAGACTTAGCTCAGTGCTTGGGACCTAGGAGGTGTTTAACAAATGTTTGCTGATTGGCTGACTTTAAAATATTGAATCAAGACAAGCATACAGGGGAGGAGGAAGTGATATATTTGGAAATGAAGCTATTGTGAAGACAAAGGAAATCAATAAAAATGTAAAAAAAAAAAAGCATATGCACCAATAGTTAATCACATTCTTTTGACCATTTTTGTGGGGGTAATAATATTGTCTTATGTTTTTTGTTTTCCCTATCCAGTATCTTTACTTCTTTCAGTTATTTTGAAAACTTATTGCTTGGGTTTCCCATAATTATCATTTCCCAAAGGGGTTCCTTTGTGTATTTAGTGTGGTCCAGCTGCCCTGCCCTTCTTTATCTTACATTTTCTCAAAATAGCATATAAGAGACTAAAGACTATGAGTCTGACATAGTGTGATTCTGCTCTTAGTGATGATGAAAATAGTTTCTTATAAAAATATTAACACATTTATTCCATTTTATTTTTGTCTGTTGGCCTCCTTCCACTTTCATTTATAAATATTCTTCTAATGATCTGGCTTGATTGAGTGAGTATCTTACTAAGTTTTCTCAAGGTTCTATTTCTTTTACATTCCTTTTTGTTCTTTTGTGAAGACACTATTCAAAATCTTCCACTGACTTCTTTTTATAACCTTTTGAAAATTAGTTTATATTATAAACCAGCACTGCTTTTGATTTGCCGTGTCTCACCTTGGCAAGGAGATCAAGTACTTGTTAGCAGGACTGGTTTCTGTGTTCATTTGACTTCTTGAATTGATTGCTTTATATAAAAATAACAACTTCTTTTTTAATTTAAAACTCTTACTGTCTTAGAATCTATACAGTATACTGCTTCCAAAGCAGAAGGGCAGTAAGGACTAGGAAATGGGAGTAAGTGACTTGCCCAGGGTCACATGGCGAGAAAATACCTGAAGCCAGATCCCAGGACCTCCTGTCTCTAGACCTGACTCTCAATCCACTGAGCTACCTAGTACCTTCATGAGTTTAATTTTTATAGGAAATGGCGATCATTCATGTCTGCATTTCTTCCTTTATCCATTTCCCATTTTTCTGTATCACCTGGTTACAATCACTGAATTGCACATGGTATCTTATTTTCATCTTTATCCTTTTAATATGATGTCAATTTTTGCCTTTGCTCTAATGAGTGTTGTAACTGTCTATGTGCAGATGATTGAGAAATGAGTCCTGTATCAATAACCATCTTCTGTCTATTAAATTAAAGATAATTTGATGGGATTTTTGAATGTTTTCTTTTTGTTGCTACTCATAATATATGTTTGAGGCTCCTGAAGTAGTCTGAAAGCTTTTGGACTCTTAATTCTGTTTCTTAATTCTGATCTCTATTTTCTCATTACATTTTTTGTCCATTTCCCTCATGTCTACCTTTGCATTAAAGTATTACCAATCTTTTCATTGACTTGGTTTGAAGCATCTTGTCCATTTCTTCATAGAGTTTCTTTATCGTTTCCTCTTCTAGAACAGATTTTAGAACATAAAGTATAATAATATATTCATGATGGTCTTTTTAGTTGTGCTTATCTTCAGCACTGCAAGGCAAGATGATGCAGTATTCCATGAAATATTTCCAAAGAAACCAATTCTACCAACTCTTTTATCTTCTTTAAGGAGAAGCGCTAAGCCACCCCTTCCATTGAACTGCAAAATTATTTAACATTTTCTGGTTTGATTTATAAAGAATATATCAGTATAAATAGAGTCCATTTTCTCTTGCAGTAGATCAGACTTTCATGGTTGGAGTGCCAGAAGTTAAATTTCAATAAGAATTGAAATTGACCTGCATGCAAGAAGTAGAATTTTTGTTGGAATAGAATTTTCAGAAATTTTGATGAATCTCACCAAAATTTAATAATAATAGAAGATAGATAGATAGATAGATAGATAGATAGATAGATAGATAGATAGATAGTAGATAGAATAAGATTGTTAGACCTAAAGTCAGAAAGATATGAGTTCAAATGTGACTTCAAATACTTACTAATTGTGTGATTCTGGACAAGTCACTTAACTGTTTTCCTCAGTTTCTCCTTAACTATTAAATGAGAATAATAATAGCATCTGCTTCCCAAGGTTATTATGAGGATCAAAGGAGGTAATATTTATTAAATGCTTAACACAGTACCTGGCACATACTTAGTCCTTGCTTGTTCTCTCCCCTCCCATTTATATAATGATTTAAGGTTTGCAAAGTGTTTTATATGTGTTATCTCCTATGGTTCTTATAACCCTGGAAATAGGTACTAGTATTATCAAACCCATTTTACAGAGGAGGAAACCAAGGCTAAGAGAAGTTAGATGAGTTGTCCAGAGTGACACAGCTAGTAAGTATCTGAAGTCACATTTGAACTCATGTCATCCTGACTTGAGGTCTTGCAATTTTATTTGCTGCACCAACTATCTATCTATCTATCTATCTATCTATCTATCTATCTATCTATCTATCTATCTATCTATCTATCCATCTATGCATCCGTCTGTCTACCCATCCATCCGTCCATTTGCCTGTCTTTCTTTCTATCACACAGTAAGTATCTGAGGTAGGATTTGAACTCAGTCTTCCCAACTGTCAAGTTCAATGCTCTGTCTACTACACTGTCCAGCTGCCCACATTCTACTTCAACTGAAAATAAAACAATTTATGTTCAGAAACTATTGAACTAGAACAAAAATCAAAATAACAGCCTTCACCAGAACCAAACAGACACTTCATTCTTCTTCAGAGCCCTTCCTAAGAACTTATAATGTCTCTATCTCCTCTAGGTAGGACCAAAGGGAGACCTGTGAGTTCCTCATGATGCAGGCTCTCTATTTGGCTTGTTGCCTGGATGAGGTCAGAGGCAATTTTATCAGGAACCCAGACTTTTTACACAAATATGGCTACCATTTTTCCTAAGGGTCTAGAGATATAATATATATTTGTTAGAGGTTGCTGGCCCCAGCTCCTTCAAGGCC
Source organism: Gracilinanus agilis (assembly GCF_016433145.1). Lineage (NCBI taxonomy): Eukaryota > Metazoa > Chordata > Mammalia > Didelphimorphia > Didelphidae > Gracilinanus > Gracilinanus agilis. Next base: position 526,471,580 of record NC_058131.1, on the reverse strand, counting down.
AGAAGAGCCCATTGTTAAATTTTCAGTGTGAGCCTCTACTCCTAGGAAATAGACAAGGCTTACAAATCAGAGCTTGCATTTATTGTTTTGTGGGTTATCTAGACTTAAGAAAGGGGAGAAAATGTAAAAAACAAAAACAAAAATCCTAAAAGTGTGTCATGAGTACATTTTTTTTCCTCCAGAGAACTGGTTGTTATAAACATTAACTAGCAACATCAATAAATGCTAAGAATTCACTCATTATGTGGTTCTTAGGCAAGTCATAATTTTTGTAGGGAGTTTCAGTTTGGTCTTGTTCTAAAATTCTGTGATTATACGGATAGAAACCCTCTAGATTGGCCATTTTTGTTGATCTGTAGCTCTTTCTACAATGCTGAATCTGAATCTCCTGGGGAATAATCAGGACAGTAGACTTCTGTTAAGGCCACTAAGTAGAGAATGAATGGGTGGCGAGGACCCACAGGGCCACCTGAATCCAGATTGCTGGGACATTTTACTGAGAAACATCTTCCTTCTGTGTGGGCCAAGGACTGTTTCCTATCTGTCTTTGAATCCTATATGGAATTAAATTTAGGGGTTTGAGAAACATGTGAGAATTCTAAAATAATATAGTGGTTGCTGATTTAAAATATTACAGCTCAAGTCAAAATGACTTTTAATAGCTTTTATTTACAAAGAAGTGGAAAGAGTGAAAGTAGAAAAATGTAAGAAGAGGATAGAGAAGATGTCTAGCCTATCACACTAAATATTGCTCCAGGCTTGTTAACTCTTGACTGGAGGACCTGATGTTCCACCCACTCGGCCTCCTCCAAAAGGGAAGGCCTTTCTGGAACTAATCTCTCCTGAAGCCAGGAAAGGAAGGCCAGCTACTCAATCACCCCAAGAGTCAATTCAAGAGCCAAGGTCCCAAGTTGAAGCCAAGGTCCAAGACCAAAGTCACCTCCAAGAGGCAGGTCTCCAAGCCCAAGATTCAAGCCAGAGACGTTAAGGACGTTTTCTAGTCCTTTTTGTCCCTTCCCCTTTTCACAGGGGCCAAACACAGCTTCTAAATTGCCTAGCACTGCCCAGAGGGGCAGTGTCTGTGGGATCCACCTCTCATCCTTTAAAAGTGTCTACTCTTATCAAAAGATTCACAAGTTTCTGATTGATTGGGTTAAAAGGGTGGAGCTCTCCAAGTAAGTGACTTGTGAGTTTTCTTACTTGATAGTTAACAAATATTAAGTAGGGGTTAAGTAGGGATTTCTTAGATTGATTAACTCAAAATAGACAGAGAATAAAGAATTCCCTTTCACAATCCCCAGCCCCTGGTTCCCTCCATGGTTTTTTACCTAGAGTGAGTCCCTTAGTTTGGCTGTCCATGGGATGGCAATCTGGTGAAGCCTGGCTGGGGGTGCTCTGCCACTTGCTTGTGGGCGACCTGATTCTATGAATGAGAAGGTGGCAGATAGCAGAGGGAAGGAATACATGGGGATTAGCCCTGATTTTTCCTTGTACACCACATTGACAATGCTAGAAATCAGATTTAATGAGATGGAAGAGCTTCTCAAGGAAACTGGATAGACAGCACAAGTTTTTGGTGTTAAAGATTTCAGGTGTGTTTCCTTCTCTGACTAGAATGTGAAAGAGTACGTTAGCCACGGGTGCAGAACCTACTTCTAGACCTTTGGGAAAATATGTCCTGAGAATTTTTTGGGGGTGGGTGGCATCTAAGTGGCTCAGAGGATAGAGAAACAAATCTGGCCTCAGATACTTCTTGGATGTGTGATCCTAGGCAAGTCACTTAACTCCAACTCCCCTAGTTCATACTATTCTTCTGCTTTTAGAACTGATATGTAATATTGATTCTAAGAAAGGAGATAAGGGTTATTTAAAAATAACTTATGACTTGTCATTTGATATGGGTACATGATTGGAGGTTTTGGTTTTAAAAGATTGCTCTTTTGCAGAAATGAAAATAGGTATCAAGTGACAACATTTGTACAAACCAGTGGAATTGCTTGTCAACTCTGGGAGGGTGCAGGGAAGAGGGAAGGGAAGGAAAATGAATCAGGTAACCATGGAAAAATATTTTTAAAAAATTAAAATTAAAAAGAAATTAAAAATAATAGTAGCTTTCCACCTCCAGAGAAAGAACTGTTGGAGTCAAAATACAGATGAAAGCAAATGATTTTTCACTTGTTTATTTGGGTTTTATGTTTTGATGTTTGGGTTTTATAAGATTTTTTACTCACAAAAATGAATGATATGGAAATATGTTTTGTGTGATAATACATGGATAACTCAGATTAAGTTACCTACCAGCACTGGGAAGGGAGAAGGGAAGGGAGAGGGGGAGAGAAGTTCAGTCATATAGCTTAGGGAAACTTAGTGTGAAAATTTGTTACTACATGTATTTGGCAATGAATGAATGAATGAATGAATGAACGAACGAACAAAAATAACAATTCTTTTTTCTTCATCTTACTGTTTTTCCCCCTTTTACATCATCCCTTCCAATGACCATTCTTCCACAACATACTCCTTCACAAAGCAGCAAAACTAAGCAAAATCTTGGTCTTTTTAAATATGTTTCATCTGTCTATGGCTTACTACCCATACCTGAGGTAGATATTGGATGTGGAGAGAAATAGGGTATTGGACTTGGGATCAGGAAGACGTAAGTTCAAATCCCACCTCAGACATGTCCTAGCCATGTGACCCTTGGGCAAATCACTTCACCCTGTTTTCCTCAGTTTCCTCATTTGTAAAATGACCTGGAGAAGGAAATGGCAAACCAATCCAGTATCATTGCCAAGAAAACCCCAAATGAGAGAGTCAGACATGATGAAACAATGGAACACCAACGTGCATTTGTACATGAGTGCTCTAGTACCCAGGGACCCACATCTAAGTTATTTTGATTGCCTTTAGTTGCCTTTTTCAGTAGTCCGAGGTAATAATTCTGGTGAATGGGATTGAACTCAGCATTCTAGGTTAATTAAAAAAATAACTGCTACGTCTCCCACTAGTGTTTACTCAGGGAGCATCCTTTCTGTTTTGTTGTTGCAGGTGTTCCAGGACTTGGGGACTGAAGTGCTCTCTGGAGCTGCCAAAGGCTACAACATCTGCCTCTTTGCTTATGGACAAACTGGCTCCGGAAAGACATATACAATGATAGGGACCCCGGTGGGTGACTTTGGCCTTTGGGATAATCTTCATAGACATTTACCCTGAGAGGAAAAAAGAAGGAAGACTCAGTAAAGGTCATTTAGGTCTTACTCACTTAACTGAAATGAACAACAGGTTGTATGTTGTTGCATCCCCTCAAAGAATTTCACCTGTTTGAGGACCAGAATTTTCTCAGTTTTGTCTGTGTAGCTCCTGGAACCTAGCACAGTGCTTGGAACACAGTAGGTGGTTAATAAATGCCAATTAGTTGATTTATTAATTACTGAATATAGTATGCATGCTGATGCATACACACATATTTTAAAATTTCAGACTCCTTTACCTGCCATTCAAGACCCCCACAATTTGGTATTGCTTCCCCTTCTGGTCTTATCTCATGCTATTTCCCTCCATGGACCTACCTACCACCCTCTGATCTCCAAGTACCCTGTGTGCGCTCTCTTACCTTTGTTCTCATTCTGTTCTTGTCATACCCTCCTTCACTTTACCTAATGAATTTTTACCCATGCTTTCAAATGTAACTCAAATTTCACCTCTTTTATGATGCCTTCTTTGATCTGTTTTATACCTTAGTTATGTGGGCAAAAATACCTCCCCAGTCCTGGCAGAGAGGCCATACCTTATGGACTATTTTATATTTTTCCTAATGGCTAGCAAAGATATTAATTATATTTGTTGATTGAATGAAAGACATAATCTGTCATGACTGTTTATTGCACAAAATGCCTTTCTTTCAGATTGCATGGCTAGATGTGGTACCTGTCCTTGTCACCAGGGGACAGCTTATAAATTGCAGTGCTTAGAATGTGCAATAAAATTTAGTCAAGTCATCAAGCATTTATTAATCGCCTACAGATTGCCAAGTGCAAGTACTAAGTACTGGAGATACAAAGAAAAGCAGGAAAAAACAGCCCCTGTTTTCAAGGAGGAGACAATGGGCAAACCACTGTATACAAAAAGGATTTATACAGGCTAGATTGGAGGGAAGGTATTAAGGGAGCCTGAAAATCAGAAAGACATGAGTTCAAATTTTGCCTCAGATACTTCCTAGCTGTGTGATACTGGATAAGTAATTTAACTGCTGACTGCCTCAGTTTCCTCATCTATAAAATAGGGATAATAATAGTACCTACCTTATAGAATTATTACGAGAGGGATAAGATATATAAAATGTTTAGCAAACTGCAAAGCATTATGTAAATGCCAACTATTGTTATTACATAACAATAGGAATTTGGTATTTCCTCTTAGTCCTTGCTATGTTAAGTACCTACTTGTCACCTAGAATCTTTTCCTTTTTTTTTAAACCGATACCTTCTGTCATTTTTTAAAATTTATTTTTATTTTATTGATTAATTATGAAAAATTTTCCATGTTTCCATGATTCATATTTACCTTCTGTCTTAATATCAATTCTCAGATAGAAGAGTGGCAAGGTCTAGGCAAAGGCAGATTAAGTGAGTTGCCCAGCAAGGAAGTGTCTGAGGCCTGATTTGAACTCAAGTCCTCCCAGCCCTAGGCTTGGTTCTCTATCGACTCCGTTACCTAGCAGTCCCTGCCTAGAGTCTTATCTTGGGTCCTTGCCGGGTTTGTTGCATGAAGGGTTAAGATCTTTTCAATCATAAATAAGTTGAAAAGATGGTGACAGCTGTAAGAAATAAAATAGATATAAAAGGATAGATTTAAAAATATTATGGTTTTAAAGGAATTATTGGTATCCATTAGAAAAATAAAGCCACATGCCTGTTAAGAGTCAGTTTGAAAGTTGCGCCCTGTTGCCTCCTCCTCTCATCCTGGCTCCTGCTCCCAAATCAGAAAAGAGGAAGTACCAACCCAGGCACTCACTATTTATCCTTCTGTTTACGTTATTATGTAACTGTCTTATATCACCACGTAAGACAGGAAGCCAGTTGGATCATGGGAAATGTAGTTTGAAAGAGCCCTACATGTCCACAGGAAGTTTAGATCAGGGACTTCAAAATTAGTTCGAGGACCCCCCAAATTTCCAATATCACACAGCAAGGTGGAAGGCCTCATACCCGTTCTTTCCACCCTTCAGGCTATTTCTGGGGGGGTTGGGCAGACTGGGGATCTGTGTGGTTTCAACATAAAATAACTTTGTTTTTTTATCTTCTTTTCTCTAGGCCTCCTTGGGGTTAACACCACGGATATGTGAGGTATAGAAATCTCTTCTCAATCTAGATCATTTGTCATTTTATAACCCTTTATGTTGAAATCACAAGGGAAATCCCTAATCTTCTGATTGGTTCAGGGCCTCTTCTCAAAGGAAGATGACTATTCCAGCCAGCCTTCGTCCTGCAGGATAAGAGTAAGGTAGGAACCTACCACGCTTTGAGGCCTAGAGTCTTTAGTTCCATTTTATGGGCAGATGCAGCACACTCAGCCTTCCTCCATAGTTGGCAGTCACTCATATTCTCAGGGCCATGTAGTACTTAGAACCTTCCTCATCCCCCTTCAGGTGGTATTGGTAGACAGGTCTCCTTTGGACCAAGCCCACTCGTGTGGCTTAGCTTTGCCTTATCTTTCATGGTGCGCCATGTTGACTCGTGGTCTTTCTCTTCAAGCCTGGCCTTCCTCCAGATTTGTTCTCTGGGAGGTGGTCAAAAACCTTGTATTATATTACAGTAAAAAGGTAAGGGACAGCTGATGAGGAAGGGTATAAATGCAATTCAACTTTTAACTGCCAGCTCTGTAGTGACCAATATCCCTGGCCAGCATGGCATCCCAATAATGAGAATACATCTGTCTCACTGATGGAATACTTTAAAGTTTACAAAATGATTTCCTCACAGTAGTAGGGGTGTGAGTATGTATATATGAGTATGTGTATATGTTTATACTATGTACATAGATAATCTACACACTTATAAATATTACATACACACATATAGGTGCATGTATACACACATATGTATATAATTATAGGAAAATAGATTTTTTTCATTCTGTAAGTCTGTTTTCTTTAAATCAGTAGCTTTTTCTTTAAACCAGTAGGTGCCATTCTGACCATAACTTTATGAATCCTAATACTTCCCCTATTTCTTCTCTCCTAACTTTAAAGAGAAAATTCTCATCCCTTTTCTTTATTTTCATGATTCTTTATCAAAACATCTGGGTTTATGACAGCTGAGACCTATGGCAAAGCCTTTTGTTTATTCAGTCATTTTCACTTGTGTCTGGTTCTTTGTGACCCCATTTGGGATTTTCTTGGCAAAGATCCTGAAGTGGTCTGCTTCTCTTCTCCAGCTTACTTTACAGATGAGGAAACTGAGGCAAACATGGTTAAGTGACTTCTCTGGGGTTACACACTTTTAGTAAGTGAAGCCAGATTTGAACTCAGGAAGATGAGTTGTTCTGACTTCAGGCCCAGCACGCTATCCACTGGGCAGCTTAGCCACAGTAAAGTCTTAGAGCCATTGTTTTAAAATTGGAAGAGACCCCAGAGGTCATTTCATCAACTCCATCATTTTATGGATGAGGAAACTGAGGCCCAGAGTAAATACGACTTGGTCAAGGTCATAAGTTAAGTAAATGACAGAATCTGGGATTTGAATGTAAGTCCTTTGACTCCAAACATCTCTCTACTGTCCCACACTAGCCCCATAGCTTCCTTTATAGCTGTGAGTTATGTTTGCTAAGTCTCTCTCTCTCTCCCTGTCTCCCTCCTCTCTCTCTTTCTCTCTCTCTTTTCTCTCTCTCTCTCTCTGTGTCTCCCCTTCTGTCTCCTCTCTCTCTCTCTCTCTCTCTCTCTCTCTCTCTCTCTCTCTCTCTCTCTCTCTCTC
>NC_058131.1:526413202-526454657 GCF_016433145.1 Gracilinanus agilis | reverse complement strand
TCTCCCTGGCTTTGGAATCAGTACCATATTTGTGTCATAAAAGGAATTTGGTAGGACTCCTTCTTTGCTTATCATATCAAATAATTTGTATAGTATTGGGATTAGTTGCTCTTTGAATGTCTGATAGAATTCACTTGTGAATCCATCAGGTCCTGGTGATTTTTTCTTAGGGAGTTCTTTGATGGCTTGTTCAATTTCTATTTCTGATATGGGATTATTTAGGTATTCTATTTCTTCTGCTGTTAATCTAGGCAATTTATATTTTTGTAGATATTCATCCATATCTCCTAAATTGTTATATTTGTTGCCATATAGTTGGGCGAAATAGTTCTTAATGATTGCCTTAATTTCCCCTTCATTAGAGGTGAGGCCTCCCTTTTCATCTTTAATACTGTCAATTTGGTTTTCTTCTTTCCTTTTTCTTATTAGATTGACCAGTACTTTGTCTATTTTATCTGTTTTTTCAAAATACCAGCTTCTAGTCTTATTTATTAATTCAATAGTTCTTTTGCTTTCAATTTTATTAATTTCTCCCTTAATTTTTAGTATTTCTAATTTAGTTTTCATCTGGGGGTTTTTAATTTGCTCACTTTCTAATTTTTTGAGTTGCATACCCAATTCATTAATCTCTGCCCTCCTTAATTTGTTAATATATGCACTCAAGGATATAAATTTCCCCCTGAGTACTGCCTTGGCTGCATCCCACAGAGTTTGGTAAGATGTCTCATCATTGTCATTCTCTTCAATGAAATTGTTGATGGTTATGATTTCTTCTTTGACAAATTGGTTTTGGAGAATCATATTGTTTAATTTCCAATTGGTTTTTGATTTGCCTGTCCAGGTGCCCTTACTAATTATTATTTTTATTGCATTATGATCTGAGAAGGTTACATTTATTATATCTGCTCTTTTGCATTTGTTTGCAATGATTCTATGTCCTATTACATGGTCAATCTTTGTAAATGTACCATGTGCAGCTGAAAAGAAGGTGTATTCCTTTTTGTCCCTATTTATTTTTCTCCACATATCAATTAAATCTAATTTTTCTAGGATTTCATTCACCTCTCTTACCTCTTTCTTATTTATTTTTTGGTTTGATTTATCTAGATCTGAAAGAGGAATATTTAGATCTCCCACTATTATGGTTTTACTATCTATTTCCTTCTTGTGCTCTGTCAGTTTCTCCTTTATGAATTTGGATGGTATACCACTTGGTGCATATATATTGAGCAGTGTTATTTCCTCATTGTTTATACTGCCTTTAATCAGGATGAAATGACCTTCCCTGTCTTTTTTAATCCTATCTATTTTTACTTTAGCTTTGTCAGAGATCATAATAGCCACTCCTGCCTTCTTTTTCTCATTTGATGCCCAAAAGATTTTGCTCCTACTCTTAACCTTGAACTTGTGTGTGTTTACCCGCCTCATATGTGTTTCTTGTAGACAACATATGGTAGGATTTTGATTTCTGATCCACTCTGCTATTTGCTTCCGTTTTATGAGTGAGTTCATCCCATTCACATTCAGAGTTACAATTGTTAGTTGTGCATTCACTGACATTTTTGTATCCTCCTGTAGACCCACCCCTTCTTCTTACACTATTTCCTTTTAAACCAGTGGTTTGCTTTGAGCCTGTATCCCTTATCCCTCCCTTGATTGACTTCCCTTTCTGCCCCCTCCCTTGTTATTTCCCTCTTTTTGTTTTTTAAAGGACCTAATGAATTCCCTCCCCCTTCTTCTCCCCTCCCTTTTTTGACCTCCCCACTCCCCTGCTCCCTTTGGTTTAACCCTTCTGACTTTCTCAGTAGGGTTAGATAGAGTTTTTTATCTGAATGGATAATAAAGCTACTCTTCCCTCTCTGGGTTGATTACACTGAGAGTAAGGTTTGATTATTACCTCTTAATGCTCTCTTCCTCTCCTTCTTATGGTATTATTTATCCCATCCCCTTCCCATGCCCTCTTTGTGTGTAATAGAATATCCTATTTTTCTTATTTACTCAGATTTTCCTTGGTGTCCCCTACTATTCCCACCCCCCTTCTTTCCGACCCCCCATGTCATTTTAAACCATTTAGTATCCTGTCCTCTCCCTATGAATTATTCTTCTGGTTGCTATAATAGTGAATATTATAATAGTGAATAGAGTTCACCACAGAGAATTATACATAGCATTTCTCCACCTAGTAATACAGATAATTAGATCATATTTACGCCCTTAAAGAGTCAAGTTTAAAAGATTATGTGTTTTCTTTCTTTTCCCTCTGTTTCTTATTTACCTTTTCATGTTTCTCTTGATTTTTGTAGTTGGGAATCAAACTTTCCATTTAGTCCTGGTCTCTTTTGTGCAAAAACTTGGAATTCTTCAATTTTGTTGAATGCCCATACTTTCCCCTGGAAGTATATAGTCAGTTTCGCTGGGCAGTTGATTCGTGGCTGAAGGCCCAGCTCTCTTGCCTTTCTGAATATTGTATTCCACGCCTTGCGATCTTTTAGTGTGGAGGCTGCCAGATCCTGTGTGATCCTGATTGGTGCTCCTTGATATTTGAATTGTCTCTTTCTGGCTTCTTGTAAGATTTTTTCTTTAACTTGAAAGCTCTTCAATTTCGCTATTATATTCCTGGGTGTTGACTTTTCTGGGTCCAGTGTTGAAGGTGATCTATGGATCCTTTCAATGTCTATATTGCCCTCTTGTTGTAGAACTTCAGGGCAATTTTGCTGAATAATTTCTTTGAGTATGGAGTCCAAGTTTCTATTAATTTCTGCCTTTTCTGGAAGACCAATGATTCTCAAATTGTCTCTTCTAGACCCGTTTTCTTGGTCTGTCACTTACTCATTGAGATATTTCATGTTTCCTTCTATTTTATCAGTCTTTTGAATTTGTTTTATTTGTTCTTGTTGTCTTGAGAGATCATTGGTTTCTAATTGTTCGATTCTAGCCTTTAAGGTCTGGTTTTTGGCTATAATCTTTTGATTTTCCTTTTCAATCTGGTCATTTCTGGTCTTCTGTTGACTTGCCTCACTTTCCAATTGTGAGATTCTGCCTTTTAAACTGTTATTTTCTTGCCAGATTTCTTCCATCTTCCTCAACATTTCATTTTTGAACTCTTCAATAGCTTGTGACCAGCTTTCATTTTTTGGGGGAGGTTTGGATTTTTGTTTTCCCTCCTCTGTTGTCTGGATTTTCTCTGTGTAGAAGTGGTCGAGTGTTCCAGAGTTTTTCTTGGTAATCTTTTTCTTCTGGGCTTCCTTATTGCTTGCCATTGTTAGCCCCGCCCCTTTTCAGCTTTGTCTTCACACTCAGGGTCTGCTTGCGCTTTCTAAGCTTCTGATGGCTCCGGTCTTCTTGTCCTCGGAGTCAGGCCTCCTGGTAGTCCCCGGTCTGCCCCTCTGTCTGGGGCTCCTTTAGCGGTCTCGGGGGCTGCTTCCACAGCCGCGCTCCCGTCTGCCCCGGGTCCTCACTGGATGTCCTAGCCTGTGCTGGAAATCTTTATTCCTCCCGGGGCACTGCCTTCACTGAGTAGAAGCTGGGGAAAGTCCCTGCTTTAGGGATCTTTATTCCACCCGGATTCCAGCCAGGGCAGAGCCTTTACCCCCGTAGACGCTCGGGAAAGTCCGTGTGTCCCCCCAGCCACCTGGGGTCCCACATCTGGCAACTCACAGGTACAAGCCCTGGGGCTGCTAGTGATTTACCAGTTGCCCCAATCCTGTTTCCACTCTTGTGCGTTGGCCTTGGCGCTGTGCGTGGTGTGTGTGTGTGGGGGTGGGGCTTCTTCCTCTTGCTTTTTAGTGAGAGCTGTTTCACCCCTTTATAGTGTGGAAATGCCCCGATTCTGCGTACCTTCAATGCTGCGCCCTGTTGTGGGGTTCCTGCGTTCGTCTGGATTCGTTTTTATGTCCCCTTGAGGAGTCTTGCATGCATCGGTTAGGAGAGATCGAGCAGTTGCTTCTTACTCTGCCGCCATCTTAACCGCTATGGTCTAGTTGTTAATTTTTTAAAAATTAAGGTTGGTTAAGTTTTGTTTTCTTTAGTCTAATGAATAAAAACAATATCCTTTGTGATTGAATAGTCACTAAATATTTACCTCTAAAAAAATACATAAAATTCCTTAGATGTACAACATTGTGAGCTATACTATGAATGTTTCTAGAAGAAATTAAGACCTAAAGAGATATTGAGTAATTTACCTCAAGTTTCCCTCAGAGCAGAGAAAGTCTGATGATTTCAAGTCCTGTACCCTTTCTGGGCATCCCTTGTCTCCTGGCTAGCATTGAAACCTAGAGTATCCTCTCTGCTTATTGAAATCATGTACAGGAGCACCTATTTTTATATGAACTCAACCCATGTGAATTCAGCTATATGTGATTGGCAATTAAAAAAATAAAGGCAGAAAAATATGTAAAATCAAATTTTTAATTATGTTCTTAATCCTTGTCATTTTCCCAAGCAGGAAGCAGTTCTCCTAATCATGGTCAGTCTCGAAGCAGTTTTTCCCAATCACACTCATTCTTACTCTGAGAAATATTAGTATGAGTTGTTACACTGTTTTGTATCAAACATTAGCTCCTGTATCAGTCTTCCAGAGAAATACTTGTTAATAATGGGATTCAGTATTCGTGTGGTTTTTGAGTTACATGAAGGGTCTTGGAATATATTGCTTGTATAAAACTAGATCCTACAGTGTAACATCCTTAAAAAAAATTTTTTTTAATCCTTACCTTCTGCCTTATAATCAGTGCTATGTATTGTAACATGCATGATCTTAAGTGGGGTGAACTGCCTCACAGAATTCCACAGTACTCCCCAGAACTCCAGGACAGGGGGCATTTGGGACAGTTAAGAATGTAGGTATAAGAGCAGGATACCCAGCTTGGCAAACTGTCTCTGTGGGGGAGCTGAGTGGCTTGAAAGGGGTAGGAATTGCTTCTTATCAGCTAACTCATCTCTAACCTCAGTGAGCAGGGTGTTTCTTTGCTGAATACTCCATTTGACTATAATCAGGCTGTGAGCACTGTGAAAATACCTTATATGCAGTATCCCAGCCAATCTTTAAACAATATAGATCTACTGTCAAGATTACTTTCACCATCTTAAACTTGATAACATTAGATTTAAGAGAAAGTTTAATTTATGAGGGAGTTAGGGGAATAAGTTTATTCAAAGGCATTCCCCTCTGGGGGATTGCTATTTCTGTTAATATCCTGAAGATACTAGATAGTTTTACCTCACCCTCCATCCTAAAATTATCCTTCCTTCCCTGTTTCTCTGAATTAATAAATCCTTTCCCTTGTTAAGTTTGTGGGGTGTGAAGAGTTATATTTTCAGGTTTTACCAAGCCAATTCATACATTACCAAAGCCAAATCTTCATCCAGGCAAACTCTGAGCATAGCTGTAATCCAGAGTGCAAGACAGCTGTTTGAAGTCATCCTGAGCACTTAATCTATCTGGGGCTTTAGGAATAATCTTCCAACAATGGAAGTTGCTAATTTTTTAGGATTATTCCCTATCTGTCAGCCAGTTAAGCCCTGGGATAGCCAAGTCCAAATAGCCTCCATTCTTGGTCAAAAAGGGATGCTGTTATAAGTTTACAGGGGTAGCAACTGCCAAGGAGGGGGAGGAGAAAGAATTCCATTCACTCATTCCCCTCCCCCTTGCTTGTCTTTGCAGCTTATCCCTGGTGTGACTCCATTGCTTAACCATTGCCAACTGGACTCTTCTTTACAGTATTGGTTCCAAGACAGAAAAGCAGTAAGGGCTAGCCAATGGGGGTTAAGTGACTTGCCCAGGGTCACCCAGTTAGGAAGTGTCTGAGATCAAATTTGAACCCAGGACCTCCTGGTTCTCAATCTACTAAGCCCCCTAATATTCCTTAAAGACCAACTGAAGTTCTATCTCCTTAGAGAAGGATGACTGCTCCAGCCCAAGTGATCTCTTGGCTTCTTTTTGCTTATGATACTTATCACTTAAACCACTCTCATTTGGTATTTAAGCATATATTTAATATATCATATTGTTACCTGTGCTGTGATTTATGCTTTCATGATTATAATCTCCTTAATTAAAGGCAGGGCTCCTATTTTACTTCTTTGTAACCCATTTAGCACCGTGTTAATGGATACATTATAGGCGCTTATAAATACTTGTCAAATAAACGAACTAAGGAACAATTAAATGTGTACTGGATTGATTTTTGTCTGCCAAGGAATGGACCCAGAGAGGCAAGTTGGACTTTAAAAAATATTTTTAATTTCCCTTTTCTCCTCCTTTTAAATTTGAACAGGTTTATCTCAGCATGTAGTTACCAACTATAAGCAAATAATTGGTCTCTTGGAAGAAGGCATAGCAAACAGGTAATGATTTTTGTTGTCATTTATATCACTGCTCAGCCTCATTCTTCAGGCCACTTTCTTTGAATTGCAAAGAGACCCCTCTGGTGGCCTCCAGCATTCCAGAACTGCATTTCTCTTGCCCCTCGTGAGCATAGATCTGTGGTCAGGGTTGGTGATCTGGGTTTAAAGATTCTTCTTGTTGCTCCTGAAATTAGAGTTAATTTTAGAATCATAGAATTTAGAGCTAAAAGAAGTCTTATATGCGATCATTAAAATAAACCCTATCATTTTCCATAAGAGAAAAATGAGGTCCAGATTAGAATATATGATGTGTCATAGGTTATATTATTAACAGCACTAAAATTCAAACCTAGGCCTTTTGAAGTCAAATCAGGGGCTTTTTTTATTCTATCAAAATGTAATTCTATTTAACAATGAGTCCCAAGTGTGTCAACTGAAAGATGCAATAACTTGAGGTAAAAAAGGGTGCAAGCTTCTGAGCCTATCTATTTAAGCAATGCATGTTAATTGCCTAACAAATTGGGACCAGAACCCCTTGCTTTTGGCAGTGGACCCCAAATGCAAGTGAAGATAGATTTAAAAAAATACATTAAGACAATTAATCAAATAAGACCAATTAATTAAAAAAAACCATTAACCCAGATACAAAATTAGGTACTCTGATTTCTAAACAGATAAAGTAAGGACTTTCTAGGATGTGAGAGGGAAAACAAATAAATGCATTCGGCTGGGCTTTGTCCTCACATAGCCAGAAAGCAAGATGGTGGCCTAGTTGATTTTCCATAGGCTTTTCTCTGTTCTAGCATCTGGGATGTGTTCTAATTTGTCATCTCTTTCTTTGAAATGTCCAGCAAGTTCTGTCGGTCTAGGACTTGTTCTTTTTCTAGAATTGGCTTGGGGACTTTTGTTCCTATTCCTTTTCAAAATGTTCTTATCCTGCTTGGGATTGGGCCATGTTGTCGAGGTTATCTCCACCTTATCTGAGACCTCACTAGAAATTTCAGAGACAGAGACGACACATTAGAACATATCCTAAAAGCTAGAACAGAGAAAGAATCAAGTAGGCCATCATCTTGCTTCAGTGTGACAGACAAAGGTAGAAGCTTGACTTCTTTTTGGACTTCTCCCTTATGATCAGAGTGCGGAACCTTTGGGTTCAAGTCACTTTTCTTGTGCTTCCTCTGGCTTTGCCAAGGTTTCAGCATGTATACATTGTCATCCTCCTGCGCTTTCCCCTTGTATACACAGAATCACAGCTGCTACCCATGTGCATGAGGCCAGCAGCAGATCCCATGCCATCTTCACCATCTACTATACTCAGGTTGGTTACTTTTCATAAATCACATTGATTTTTCTTTCCCTTCCCTTTCCTCATCTCATTTCTCTTTCTTTTTTCCTACTTTTTCATGGATTAGTTTGTTTTCTCTTACAGACCAATATGTGGTAGGTAGATGATTTGTAAACAGCGTAAAGAAGCCATGTGCATACCGTAAAAAGAGATTCTTGTTACATGCCTTCTACCAGCAGTTGTGCTCTGCTGATAGAAGTCATACTCATCTTAGGGGCAATCAGGCATTTTTCTGAAAACTTGCATTTTCTTCAGTTCTGTGAGAGGCCATCTGCAATATTCCAATGCCCCCTTAAAATCCTGCATAAGAGTCTCCTCTGTCTTGGGGAGTTTCCCAGCTTTTTTGTGGAACTAGATTACAGATAGATTTAGAGTTGAGAAGGACTTTAGAGGTCATTGTAAATCCCTTGCTTTTTACAGATGTGTGAATTGGGGCCTAAACAGGTTAATTAGTTTCCTCCAGTGTTGCTCACAGCACATGAAGCCAAATTTTCTCATTAAAAGTCTTTCTACTGTAGCATAATGCCTCCTCTGGGGCTTAGTCTGCATGCTGGAGTTTATTAAATTTGTGGCCGCCATGTATTGGCTGTTGAATGGCCATGGTTTGCAGTACAGGATTCAGAATGAACTGGTTCTCTGATCTTTTGAGTGAGCTGGTGAGCTGGATTATAAATAGAAAGCTAGAAGAGACCTTGGTAGCAATCTAGTCCAATCTATTCATTCTGTACATGGTGAAACTGATGGCTCAGAGAGGTTTCATTATTTCCCAAGGTCCCAAGAGATAGTTACAGAACTAGGATTTGAATATGGATTCATTTAATCCAAATACAACACTCATTTTAAAAAATTTAATATTTAATTTTTTTCTGCTTACATGTAAAATGTTTTAACACTTTTTAAAAATTTTGAGTTCTAAATTTTATAGCACCCATTTTTTAAAATTAAATTTTATTTTTAAAAAATCACTATTTATTTTTTCTCAACCCCCTTGTGGAAAAAAAGGAAATCAAACTTTTGTAATAATTAATATACAATCAAACAAAAGAAATTCCTATATTGTCCCTGGCCAAAAACATATCTCATTCTGAACATTTAGTGTCTGTCTGTCTGTCTGTCTGTCTGTATCTCTCTCTCTCTCTCTCTCTCTCTCTCTCTCTCTCTCTCTCTCTCTNTCTGTCTGTCTCTCTCTCTCTCTCTCTCTCTCTCTCTCTCTCTCTCTCTCTCTCTCTCAGCAGGTGGGTGGAATTCTTTATCAACTCTCCTTTGGAATTATGGCTAATCGTGCCCTTGATCCAAGTTATTAAATTTTTCAAAATTGTTCATTTTTACAATGCTGTTACACTATAAGTTAGTCTCCTGGTTCTGTTGATCTTCCTCAGCATCAGTTAATAGAAGTCTTCCCACGTTTCTCAAAAACTATCCTTTTTGCCATAATTTGTTTAGCCCTTCCCCTACTTGATAAATATTTCCTTAGTTTCTAGTTCTTTGCCACCACAAAAAGAACTGCTGTATACAAAACATACCCCAACTGACAAATGGGCAAAAGATAGGAATTGGCAATTTTTTTTTGTACTTTTATTTTCAAATTTGCTTTATTGGTGCCTTGGGTTTTTCCATCACAGACTTTCCCAAATATACCTCCGACTCTCCATTCAGTGAATCTTTCCTTACAAAAAGATCAAGGGACTCGGGAACCATCTTTGACAGTGTATATAATATTCTGTTCTCGTAGGCTCCCACCTCTCCAAGTCAAGAAAAAGGCATTTATTAAATATTTACTTTGTGCCAGGCCCAGTGCTAAGAGCTGAGGGTACAATAGCTCTGACCCTTCCCGCAGAGACCCTACAGTCTAAGGGGGTGGGGAAATAGCTAGCCAACAGCTACCTACAAACAAGGCAAGAACAGGATCAGTTGGAGATCTTCTCTGATGGAAGGCATCTCACAAACGCAGACTTCCTGGGGGCAGGACCAATCTTGTTTTTTCTTGGCATGTAATTGGCAATTCTTGAGTGAAGAAATTAAAACTATCTTTCATCATATGAAAAAATGTTCCAAATCACTATTAAAGAAAAGCCAATTAAAACAACTCTGAGGTACTACTTCACACCTATCAGTTTGGTTAATATGACAAAAAAAGAAAGTGATAAATGTTGGAGATAATGTGGAAAAAACTGGGCCACTAATACAGTGTTGGTGTGAACTGATACAACGGCTCTGGAAAGCAATTTGGAACCATGCTCAAAGGGCCATCACAATGTACACCCTTTGATCCAGCAATACCACTACTAGGTCTGTATCCCAAAGAGATCAAAGATAGGGGAAAAGGACCTACTTTGACAAAAATGTTTATAGCAGCAATTTTTGTGGTGGCAAAGAACTGGAAACCGAAGGGATGTCTAACAATTGGGGAATGGCTAAACAAGTTGTATTTACATTTCTCTTATTATTAATGATTATTTTTCATATGGTTATTGTTAGCTTAAATTTCTTTCCTTGAAAGCTGCCTGTTCATATCCTTTCACCATTTATCAAATCAAAGAATGTCTCTTATTTGAACAAATTTGAATCAGTCCCTTGCATATCTTGGTAAAGATACTTTTATCAGAAAAATTTGCTGTAGAGTAAATTTGGCATTCTTTCTCCTCTACCATGTAGCTGACTAAAACAAATTAAATAAATAGTAAAAATGTAAAATGGGAAAGCTGCCCTGAAACCTCATTCATTTCTGTTATTGTTCAGTTGTGTCTGACTCGTTATGACCCTATGAACTATACTGTCCTTGTGTTTTTTGGGCAAAGATACTAGTATGGGTTTGCCATTTCCTGCTCTGTTGGATTAAGACAAACAGAGGTTAAGTGGCTTACCCAGTCACACAGCTGGTAAATATCTGAGCTTGGATTTGAACTTAAATCTTCTTGGCTCCAGACCTAGCACTCTATATACTGAGACACCTGACTTTTTAAATATATTTTCTATATTATATAAATATAAAAATTTATTTTAATATATTTTTAAATATATTTTCTACCTGATATAATATTTAAATTCCTTTCCTCCTTTAGGTCATCTTAGAGAACAACCTCTCTTCTGAAATTGCCAGCAAAATCAACTTGGTGGATCTGGCAGGCAGGTAATCATGGTTCCCCTTGTGGGGTCCCAGGTGCCACTTCTTGGTGGGAACCTGTGGAGGCAGCTGCCGTGCTCACATTTCCATTAATCTGCCAGTGAACTTTGGCAGAGCTTTTAGCCCTATGTACCTTGCAGTCATCTTGAACAAAGTATAAAAGAAACAAATTATTTGAAAACTTCATTAAGTTGTTGTTGAGATTCCATCGGGGTGGATGGAAGTCACCTTCTGACTCTGCTGTGGAACTAGCCAGAAGGGAAAGCAATTTCAAAAAATTTAGGTGGATATTAACACTGTTTTTGATGTTTTGGGGAGGAATCCTATTCTTGAGTTCCTTGACATCAAGGATAGTTTCATTTTCTCCCCTTTGTATGCCTAGCATCTCACACCAGACACTTATTTAATAAACGTTCATGGGTGGATTTAGTGATTGCTTGCAACGTTAATTTGAGGACCATCTTGGCTATATATAGACAAAAACAAAACAAAACAAAACAAAACGAGTGATGGGTGCCTCCTAACTACTAGAAGATCAAATGAGGCAAAAGTCCTTGTTTTGCTTTATTTTAAACTCTTATCTTCTGTTTTAGTATCCGTTCTAAGACAGAACAGCAGCAGGGGCTATGCAATCATGGTTAAATGACTTGCCCATGGTCACATAGCTAGGAAGTGACAGAAACCAGATTTGAACACGGGTCCTCCTGACTCCAGACCTGGCACTCTGTCAACTTTGCTTCCAATTGTCTCCCAAAAATCCTATTTTGCAACTGCTAAATAATTTGAGCAACCTAGGCTTCCCTTTGGAATAATACACTTGGAGCTATCAGGAACTTCATAAATCATTTTGTCCAACCCTGCCCTTTTTGTAGATGAGAAATAGAGAATATAGGCATAGAGAAATTAAATGATTTGCACCAGGTCACACTGGCAATAAGTGGTAGAGGGGAGATTTGAACCCAGGCCTCTGGCCCCAAATCTAGCACTTTTCCGTTGTACCCAAGAGAGACTTTATGAGGCACATGGGAGTAATTTGGATATCCATTCCTAATCTTGGGTTCTTCTTGCCTTGTGTTTCAGTGAAAGGGCAGACCCCAGCTACTGTAAGGACCGGATCACTGAAGGTGCCAGCATCAACAAGTCCCTGGTGACTCTCGGGATCGTCATCTCTACCTTAGGTAACATTCTGAAGACTCGGATCACGAAATGGGGAAGAGGGAGCTCTGTGAGAGTCCCCAAAGGTTCTATTACTTTTTTTAAAAAAATCTTATGATGAAGATAATGGAAATAGCTGTCAATTAGAGAACAGCCTCAGTTTCTTTTTAGGGGTGATTTTCCAAAGATGGGTAAACCAAGCATTCTATCTCAGCCAACTGGATCTCTCTGTACCTGGAAAGATCTCCTTCCTCATTTTGGCCTAGAATCCCTGGCTTTCTTCAGGGCTCAGCTTAAGTCCCACCTCCAGCAAGAGGTTATTCCTGATTTCTTCTGCTCCTTAATCTTCCCCTCTCCTCCCTCAGCCTCCAAGATTATTTTTGCATTCCTCTTGCCTATGTATCTGTCCAATTTCTCTTGCAGGTCAAGACATCCCTCTGTGATGGCATTGGTCTTCTTTGAAACAAAGGAGAAACAATATCTGTGCATACTTTTTTTCACTAGTAGAATGTAACCTCCTGAGAACAGGGATTGTTTCCATTTTTGCCTTTGTATTGCCAGAGCCTGGCACAGTATAAGCACTTTATGCTCATTGGTTTCAGGTATAAAATATAGTTTGCTCATTTTGACCCTTACTACACGGAATTACAGTGGGAGCCATCCCCACAAAATTATATTTTTGTGGTGAGAGCAATTAAGAAATAATTAATACAACTTGCTTCCTATAGGCCAGGCATCAAAAGTCCTTGAGAAATGAGAAATAAGAAATGAAATGCTTCTTTTGGAATAATTTTTTAAGAATCTCATTTACCAGATGTGACCTGCTTTTCAACTTTTTCCTTTTTTTTTTTTTTAAAAGCACAAAACTCCCAGATATTCATCAGTTACCAGAGCCCAAATAGCACATCCAGTGAGGGTGGAGACAGTGGAAATCTCAGCTGTCCCTCGGTGGCTGGCAGTATCGGTGGAGCCCCTCGGAAGCAGTTGTACATCCCCTACCGAGACTCTGTGCTGACCTGGCTGCTGAAAGATAGCCTAGGAGGCAATTCCAAGACCATCATGGTGGCCAGTGAGTGGGAAACTGGGATCAGCTCTGTGTATAAGGGCCAGGCTCTGCCATATAGAGATGAGTCATGCCCATTTTTCTAAGTTTTCAAAAATTCACATTTTAGCCTGTTGGTGGCAAGATCTCTAGTAGGTGGGCTGGGGGGCTGGAAGGGGGGAAGGTTAGTCATTCATTTAACTTTCTCCTTCCTACTTCAGCTGTGTCTCCTGCAAACTCCAGTTACAGTGAGACCATGAGTACCCTGAGATATGCATCAAATGCTAAAAACATCATAAACAAACCCTGTGTGAATGAGGTAAGCAAGGACTGATAGGTGTTATTGATGATATTGCTCCCTCCAGGGTTGGCCTCAGGTCTTATTTCTATATGTCTTCTATATCTTGTTTGTTTTCACTTCACCTACATCCCAAGTACCTAGGAGCAGCCAGGTAGAGATTCCCAGATTATAGCATTGGTACCAGAAGATGAGGAACTGAACTATTTTCTCCCAGGGTGACAAGACTTCTTTGATCTCTCAATCCAGACCCTGTTCATATAGCATCTATTTTTTTTTTATAAGATCATCCTTTTGGAAATCCTCAGTGCACCTGCATTTCAGGAAAGAGCATTGCAAATTTCAGGGTGATACAGAAATTAATTCTGCATTTGGGCTTATTTGCTTTACACTTTCAGGATTCTCTCCCTCGGGTGCCAACTGTTTTGCTGTTTCTTTGTATATTGTGACCTAAAAGGGGAGACGTAAGGGTGGCTGAGTCATTTAGATGACTCTTAAATGAAAAGTTTCAGTAGATTCCTAAAAACCTCTTTGATCATTTAAGCAAAAAATTCTAGTAATACCACCTGAATCGTGTGGCAGAAAATATCTGCTCACTAGCTGGTTGAAATTGTGTGGTTGCTGGTTGGCTGGATAGACCCCAAAACCTGCCCATTCATCATCTCCAATCCTCCCTTTTTTAGGATGCAAATATAAGACTAATCCGAGAACTTCGAGAAGAAATACAAAGATTGAAAGGCATGCTCCTGAGTTTTGAATTGGTATGTGGGATACCCAGAAGCTTCCTATACACAAGTAGGAAATTCCTCACTAGAGGGCCCTGTCTATATTCTCCAGTCTTCATTGGTGATGTTGGGATGAGAGGACTTAGGCAAGCCAGTATGGCCATTCCTCTGGCCTCTTTACTCAGGTCACATTGGCTCCTAAGGCAAAGAGGATTGCATGCATGGATTTGTGGGTAGATAGGCAGGAGGTAAAAGGAATATGTTTCTTTGAGGTTAAGTTTATAATTATAAAAGGAGAAAAACTGTCTCTATTTCTGTAAATCCTTTCCCCTTGTCTGATTATATGTGCCCCATCAGCTTCCCTCTTATTTCTGATTTTGGAGAGAAATTCTCCTTCCTTCTTGCATCTTTCTTCTCAAGAATGCTTGGAGGCTCCATCTGAACTTTGTTTCATCAAAAAGCTTCACCATCTCTGCTCTCTGTTTGTCCAGGGGAACTTGAGTCCCTTCACAAATGAAAAGAAAGGAAACCTGAGGGAACTAGTTCTCCATAATGAGTTTAAGGTGAGTGTTTTTGGTTGGGATCAATGAATTGGGATTTGTATCCTTTGGCGGGGAGAGAGGTGGCCCTTGGGATTGTCCATCAGTTCTGGGATGGGGCTCTCTTTAGTTGTGGCGTTTTCTTGGCCCCACTGTCCTTCTTAGGAATGATATGTTCCCTTTGTAGCTTTCTTGCTTGTTTATGCTCCCGTGAGGTGATTGTGGTGGCTCCTTTGGGGCACCACCACACAAAACCACAGAAAAAGGACTTATTTGTATTTAATCAATCATTCAACAGGCTTGATTGAGTGCCTACTACAAGCTAAACATTGTGCCCTAGGACATGGTCTCTGTTCTCAAGGAGCATCATATGGTCTAGCTAGAGAGATAATTTGAAAAAAGTTAAATGCTAAATTATAATATGAGGTGCAATGAGAAGGAACCATATGTGCCAAGCCATCCCCAATAGCACTTTTTTGTGGTAGCAAAAATACTGGAAGTAAACTACATGCTAGTTAATTAGAGAACTCTAAAGAAATTTCAGGTCGTGAATAGTTGTTGTTTAGTCATGTCTGATTCTTCTGGACCCCGTGTGGGGTTTTCTTGGCAGGGACACTGGAGTGGTTTGCCATTTCTTTCTCCAACTCATTTTATAGCTGAGGAAACTGAGGCCAACAGGGTTAAGTGATTTGTCTGGGGTCACATAGCTGGTCAGTGTTAGAGGCTAAATTTGAACTTTCTGACTTCAGGTTCAGCACTCTAACCTCTGTGCAATCAAGCTGCCCCTGAATGTTAATATTAATGTTATGAATGTAAAAAAATAACATATTGAAAATACAGAGGAACAATAGAAAACTTATATGAGCTAATACAGAAGGAAATAAGCAGAATGAGGAGGATAATATACACAGTTAGTACAATAGTGTAAAAAAATGCTAAAATTAACTTGAATGCTTAGTGATTAAAATAACCAACCTTAACCCCAAGAGATGAGTTGAAGGAACACATCTCTCTTTTTGCTGGATTTTGCTGGAGAACTGAGGGACTGTAGGTGTAAAATGTTGTATGCGCTGTCAATGAAGTCATTTTACTGGTTTTTGTAATTATGTTTCTTTGCTGCAAGGGAGATCTTTGTCAGAAGGCCTTTTTTTTAAAGGGGAAAGGTTATATCTGAAAACAACTATGATGTTAAAAAACAAAAGACATCAATAAAAATTTTTTCTTTTTTTAAAAACCCTTACCTTCTGTCTTGGAGTCAATACTATGTATTGGCTCCAAGGTAGAAGAGTGGTAAGGGTAGGCAATGGGGGTTAAGTGACTTGCCCAGAGTCACATGGCTGGGAAGTGTCTGAAGCCAGATTTGAACCTAGGACCTCCTGTCTCTAGGCCTGGCTCTCAATCCACTGAGCTACCCAGCTGCCCCCAAAAGTTATTTTTTAAAAGAAATTTAAATTTAAAAGGGAATTACTATAAAAAAATTTTATGTGCAATAATAGTTGAGAAAATGGAGAAGCTACTGAGGTCAGAAGGCTTCATGGAAATGGACTTGATTCTCAAGATTGGAGAAGAGTGAATGTTGTCCTGTTTTTTTTACAAGGGGAACAGAAAAGTTGCCAACAATGGACCAGTGAGCTTGTCTTCAATTCAATTCCTAGGAATACTAGGATGGATGATGAAAGAAATGGCAAAATTGTTTAAAAAATTTTAAAAATACTAATAGTAAATGAAAATTATTTTTTAAATGACTAAATAAAATTATAGCTAGTGGCACAATGATATAACATTGGGCTTGGAGGCAGGAAGATCTTATTTGCTAACATCTCTTTGCCTCAGCTTCCTCATCTGTAAAATGGGGATAATCATAACACCTCTTTCCTAGAGGTGGTGGTGAGAATCAAAAGAGATAATATTTGGGGGCAGGTAGGTGACTCAGTAGATTGAGAGCCAGAACTAGAGACGGGAAGCCCTAGGTTCAAATTTGGCCTCAGACATTTCCTAGCTCTGTGACCCTGGGCAAGTCACTTAACCCCCACCGCCTAGGCCAATATGCAGTAGTGATTCTAAGACAGAAGGTGAGGGTTGGGGGAAAAAAAGAGATAATATTTGTAAAATGTGTAGTGTAGTGCTGGGCATATATAATAAGTACTATATAAGTTAGTTATTCTTATTTTTGTGTTATTGTATATTATCATCATTACTTTTAAATGTTGGTGAACGTCTAGAAAGGAAAACAGTAATTAGAAAGAGCCACCATGGCTTCATCAAGAATGGGTCATACACCACTAAACTCATTTCCTTTTTTTACAATATTATTAGACTAGTAGATGAGGAAAATATTATGGATCTGGTTTACTTAGGTTTTACTTTTAAATTGTTATTTATTTAAGCTTACCTTCTGTCCTAGAATCAGTACAATGTATTGGTTCCAAAGCACTTGCCCAGGGTCCCACAGCTAGGAAGTGTCTGAGTCTAGATTTGAACCCAAGACCATCTGGCTCTATATCCATTGAGTCACCTAGCTGCCTCCTTTACTTAGATTTTAGCAAACCTTTTTTTAAAATTTTAATTAAAAAAGAATTTTAAACCCTTACTTTCTGTCTCAACAACTCTAAGACAGAAGGGCAAGAGCTACAACTGGGAGTTAAGTGACTTGCTCAGCTAAGAAGTATCTGAGGTCAAATCAGAACCCAGTTTCTTCTGACTCCAGGCCCGGCCTTGAATCTTTGTATCCACTGAGCCACCTCACTGCCCCTAGCAAAGCTTTTGATAATATATTTCTTACTATTTTCATGAAGAAAATGGAGAGATCTGGTCTAGAAAGGTGATGTCAAACTCAAATGGAAACACATGTTTCTACATCATACTTAAGGATCCCTGTGGGTCACCTATTGACTTAGACCAGAGGTGTTCTATTGTATTTTTACTTATTTTGTTAACCATTTCCCAGTTACATTTTCATCTAGGTTGAGCCATATGCGTAGGTATTGCCTAATGCTATCATTCAGCCTACTCTGATCTAGACCAGGAGCTCTTAAACAGAGGCCTGTGGACTTGTTTTTGGAAATATTTTGATAATTATATTTAAATGTAATTGAATTTCTTTGTCATCTTTTTTTTTAATCCTTACTTTCTGTCTTGGAATCAATACTGTGTATTGGTTCCAAGGCAGAAGAGCAGTAAGGGTAGGCAATGGGAGTTAAGTGACTTGCCCAGGGTCACACAGCTAGGAAGTGTCTGAGGTCAGATTTGAACCCAGGACCTCCTGTTTCTAGGCCTGGCTCTCAATCCACTGAGCTACCCAGCTGCCCCCTCTTTGTCATCTTTGTCATCAGAGCTGGTTGAATGTCCTGACTCAATAAATAGTTGTTAATGGTTCAGTGCCCTCATAGAAAGAATTCTCGAGATCCCTGTTGCTATTAAGTCTTGGATGGATGTGTAGATGGATACAAAGCAGGGAAGAATAGCTCACACAGAAAATGATGGGATCAGACTTAATTTTTTTTTCTTTAAAACCCTTATCTTTAATCTTAAGGCAGAAGAGCAATAAGGACTACGCAATGGAGGTTAAGTGACTTGCCCAGGATCACACAACTAGGAAGCATCAGAGACCAGATATGAGCCAAGGACTTCCTGTCTCTCGGCTTGGCTCTCAGTCCACTGAGCAACCCAGCTGCCCCCAATGAGGCTTCATCTTGACAGGCTAGAGCACTAAGCTGACCCTAACAGAATCCTTGTTTGTTGCAGGGCACACTGAAGAGCACTCTGGCTCCAGAGTCCAAGGACCTGGGTTCAGATTCCCCCTTTGATGCTTGCTTCTTGTTTGACCTTGGGCAAATCAATCAGATGGCCTCCTAGATCCCCTCCAGCTCTGGATCTTTGATCCCATGAACTTAATAAGTGTAAGATGGAGTGGTTGGAGAGCAGTTGTCAAAACAAAACACCACCTTTGGATTTTAGTGGACTGCAAGTCAATATGAGTCAGCTGTGTAATGCAGCCGCCAAAAAAAGCTGAAGCAATCTTGGGTTGTCTTAAGAGAGTCATAGCTTCCAGAAATAGCACACTCCAGTCCTCTGCACTCATCAGACCTCATCTGGAGGGTTGTGTTCCTTTCTGGGTGCCAGGATTTAAGAAGGACTTTGATGATGGGGCAGCTAGGAGGCTTAGTGGATTGAGAGCCAGGTCTGGAGACAGGAGGTCCTGGCTTCAAATCTGGCCTCAGATACTTCCTAGATGTGTGACCCTGAGCAAATCACTTAACTCCATTTGCCTAGCCCTTGCTCTTTTGTCTTAAAATTGTTATTAAGACAGAAAATAAGTATTTTAAAAAAATTCAAGTGACAAGAATCAGGAAGATTCATTCTCACGGGGTCAAATCTGACCTTGGAACCAATATACATGATTAATTCTAAGACAGAAGGCAAGGATTTTTTTTTAAAGGACATTGATGAACTGGAGAGTATCTGTAGGAGGGCAGCCAGGATGGTGAAATGTCTCAGGCTGATGTCATAATGAGGATGTGTTGAAGGAGGCATGTTTGACCTGGAGAAGACTTGAGGACTAGATAGCTGAGTCAAATATTTGAAGGAATGCCCTATTTTGAGGGGATTAGACTTGTGTCTGGTTCCAGAAGAGCAGTGGTAGAGGGCACAGAGAAGCAGAGTTAGACTTGATATCAGGAAAAGCTTAACATTTAACAAAAGTGTAATGGACTATCTTCAGAGGAGATGGGCTTTCCTTCCTGGGAAGGGGATCCTTCAAGCACAGACTGGATCACTGTTTGTTTAGGGAATCAGTTCAGTGAATCAGAGTGGGGATTCCCACTATAATATGTTCTACAGAAGGCTGCAGAGCACCCTTCCAGCTCTCAGACTTTGGCATTCTAAGGGGCATCTTGAAAGATAGGTAGGCTAGATAGAGGGCTTGATGGGAGAGAGGAGGGCTAGTCAAGATGGGAGAAACAGCAGAGACAAAGGTATGAAACAGCTGGGTGAATTCAGGGGACAAGAAGGGGACTAAACTGCCTGGAGCAATCGTTGCATCTTGGGGCAAAGCATGAGATAAGAGTAAATAAATAGGGTACAGTTGGTTTTTAAAGGCCTTGAAAATCAGGCAGAAGAGTTTGGATTTGGTCCAAGAAACAAAAGGGAACCAGAGTAAAAAAAAATTTTAACCCCTACCTTCCATCTTGGAATCAGTATTAAGTATTGGTTCCAAGGCAGAAGAGTAGTAAGGGCTAGGCAGCCACCTAGTTTCCCTTCACAGTAGATTTTTTTTAACCCTTACCTTCTGTCTTAGAATTAATACTATTGGTTTTAAGGCAGAAGAGTGGTAAGGGCTAGGCAGTGGTGGGGGGTGGGTAAGTGACTTGCCCAGGGACATACAGCTAGGAAGTGTCTGAGACCAGATTTGAACCTAGGACCTCCTGTCTCTAGGCCTGGCTCTCTATCCACTGAGCCACCCAGCTACCCCTTCACAGGAGATTCTTGAGCAGAAAAGTAAAATAATGAAAGTGATATTTCATGGGTCAGTTAGGTGGCTCAGTGGATAGAGAGCCAAGCCAAGAAACAGGAGTTCCTTGGTTCAAATTTGGCCTCAGACACTTCCTAGCTGTGTGACCCTGGGCAAGTCACTTTAACCCCCATTGCCTAGCCCTGGCCACTCTTCTACCTTAGTACCATACATAGTATTGATTCTAAGACAGAAGATAAGGATTTTTTTAAAAAAGGAAGTGGTGTTTCAGTAAGATTATGATGTCTGGTAACTGTGTGAAAGGCGAAATGGAGATAGAGATTGATGGGGAAAGACTGAGGGCCTGGGAACCCATCTAGGTCAGCCATGGCAGACCAATGGCACAGGTGCCAAAAGGAGTATGCAAAGGGCAGCTGGGTAGCTCAGTGGCGTGAGAGTCAGGCCTAGAGACAGGAAGTCCTAGGTTCAAACCCGGCCTCAGCCACTTCCCAGCTGTGTGACCCTGGGCAGGTCACTTGACCCCCATTGCCCACCCTTACCAATCTTCCACCTATGAGACAATACACCGAAAGTACAAGGGTTTAAAAAAAAAAAAANAAAAAGGGAGTTGTAGCCAGGAGCTGTGGGGACAAGGGAAATAGTGGTTTCCAAAAAGACAATGGCAGGAGTGACAGTTGAACTTTGAGCCCAGGTATGACATGATAGGCAGAGCATCCCAGTGGGTTCCCCTTTTGGCTTGAATAAGGGATGTCTAGTTAGAGGTCATAGATAGGAAGGGAGGGAGTGAAGGTGAGAGGAAGAGAGTGAGGGAAGGGAGGAAGGAAAGGGAGGGAGGGGAGGATGGAAGAGAGTGAGGGAAGGAAGGGAGAGAGGGAGGAAAGGAGGGAGGGAGGAAGGGAGGAAGCGAGTGAGGGAAGGAAGTGAGAAAGGGAGGGGAGGAAGGAAAAGGAGGGAGAAAAGGAGGGAGAGAGGAAGAAAGTGAGGAAAAGGAGGGAAGGAGGAAAGAAGGAAGGAAGGGAGGGAGGAAGGGAAGGAAGAAAGAAGGAAGAGAGGGAAGGAAGGAAGGAAGGAAGGAAGGGAAGGAGGGAATGAAGAGAGGGAAGGAAGAAGGAAGAGAGGGAAGGAAGGAAGAAAGAGGGAGGGAGGAAGGAAGAGAGGGAGGGAAGGGAGGGAAGGCGATGCTTAGAGCTATTTCTTTAGGGTAGATTTTGCCTCTTTTGATTGGATCCTTTTTTTTTTTCTTATAGAAAATACCACTACAGAGTACTGATACCTTTGAGCCTCAGTTATTCACCTAATGGCACATGTAGGAAACTCCCTTTCCTCTTCCTCTGACCCAGACCTTAACTGCCTAGCTCTTCAGTTCCCTGGGATAACAGATTAGTCTTTTCCTCTTACTCACAACTCAACTCCAGTGTACATCACTATCTTCCCCATCAAAACAAAACAACCAACACACAATCAAAAGATGAGATATAGAGCACGCTAGCTCGGTCAGAATCTGTTAGTGATTACTGAATGGGTAAAGATACTTATTTCTCTGGGGAAGACAAAAACCCTAAATATGAGACAAGTTCAGAATTGGTATGATTTTTAGTCATTTTTCTTTACCTTTTTTTTTTCTTACCCCTGCTTCTTCCCCTGCAAGCAGAGTATATGCTCCTTGAAGCCAAGGACTGGCTGTCTTTTGGCCCTTGTCTCCATTGGTTAGCACAGTGCTTGACATGTACATAGTAAGCTTTTTCCCCCTTAAACCCTTACCTTACATCTTAGAATGATTATGAAGTATTGGTTCCAAGGCAGAAGAGCGGTAAGAGCTAGACAATTGGGCTTAAGTAAATTTGCTCAGGCTCACACAGCTAGGAAGTGTTTGAGGCCATGTTTGAATCCAGGACTTCCTGCCTCCAGTCTTGGCTCTCTATCCATTGAGCCACTCAGCTGTCTTTATATTAATAAATGGTTTGTTCAGTTGAATTGCCCCTCCTAGTTTTGAAGAAGATGCTGATAAAGGTGTTGCCCTCAGGCTATTGTCCTTAAGGTTGTGCCTTTTTCTTGGGAGCTCCGGAGAAGTGAAGGATTTAGTTGATGGGTTGCCATTGACAACTATCATATTCTCTGATGGAAGAGTAGGATAGAAGGGAGATCAAGAATGAGAGTTCCGACTTTTTGACTTCAGTTCTATTTCCTATCACTGGGGCTGGGGCTCAAAAGGAATAAGATTTTAAGGTAGTTCCTAGTCTTACTCTAAGAACTAGTGTCTTAATTTGGAGGCAATTGGAGGTGGGGGCAGAGGAAAAAAGATTTGAAAATGTAATATTATCCAGTAAGTAGATGAGAAGAGACAGTGCTTCTTTGCCATCTCTTCCTGTTATTTCCATTGTCCCCAAAGTGACTATCTTAGGACAGGAGCACCTTGTCTCCTCTCCAGATTTATGGCCTTTTAGGGAAAGACAAGAGTATGTCCCTACTTCCTTTCTCTAGCCCACATTGATCCTATTTCTATCAATCAACAAAGAGAAGAATGTAATCACCTGAATTTTGGATAGGGGACCCCAGGAATGGTCATGATGTTCTTGGGGGCTGGGGACAGTGATAGGAAGAACCAGGTGAGCAGATTCTGAATCCACAGGGGTCCCATTCTGCTAGTTGAACAACCGCCTCCTTAGAAGGCTGGCTACCAACTGCCACTCCAAGCCTTGCTCTGTAGGTGAAAAAAGCAGCAGATGTCCATGGCTTGGTCTCACAGAAGAGCAATTGCTATCAGTTATCTGCCCTTCTGCCTACTTATTTTCTAATTTATCTAAAAATTCCTGCTCAATTTAGTACTGATGAGATCCGCAAGGATAGGGAGGAAAGGGAGGTATTTAGGGCAACAAGATTCTCAACCGGGTTGGCCTCTGATTAAACTGATTGCATCATGCCAGGTCTCTAGGACAGTTTCTGTGGTTCTCTTTTCCAGAGAGACCAGCTGTCCAAAGACGGGACCCAGAAGTGGGATACCTGGAAGGCTCTCCTGGAGCAGTACAGCGTTGACATCAACAAGGAGAAAGCTGGGGTGATAATTGACTCGAGCTTGCCACATCTCATAGCCTTGGATGATGATGTGCTGAGCACCGGGGTGGTGCTCTACCACCTCAGGGTAAGGGATTTGGAGTGGGCTCGGCTTGTTTGGGGAAGGGCTTCCTGACAAAGTATCCTGCTGCTTTTCCCTCCCTGCAAGGAGGCTGGTCAGGAAGAAACAAGGGGTGTAATTCTCAGAGAGCTTGTTTGCTCCAACTGTTTTGGGGGTCACAAAACACTGGGCTCTTCTTCTGCTGTGGTGGAGGTAGTTTCCAGGTTACTGGTCTGCTCTACCATTTTGAAGGATCTTCCCATTTTTTGTTGTTGTTTTCTTTTGTTTCAGGAGTCAGTGGGGTCAGTTCACAGAGTTGGGAGTCAGGGGTGCCTGTATTATTTATGTGATTTAGACAAGTTTTCTTCTCTATGCCTTACTTCATCTCCTGGTTATAGAAAATAAGTCTTATATTTTTTCTCCTAAAGGCTGAGCCATGAGATGGGGTTATGAAGAGCTATGAAATTCTGTCTTTCAAGCATTTTCAGCCCTGCAGAGCTCACTCTTCTTCCCTTCCTTCCTTCCTTCCTTCCTTCCTTCCTTCCTTCCTTCCTTCCTTTCTTCCTTCCTTCCTTCTTCTGTCTCTGTCTCTGCCTCTCTCTTCTTATTTTAAAAAATTAAAACTGTTAGCTTCCATCTTAGAGTCAATACTATGTATTGGTTCCAAGGCAAAAAAATGGTTAGGGATAGGTAATTGGGGTTAGGTGACTTGCCCAGAGTAGCATAGCTAGGAAGTCTCTGAGGCCAAATTTGAACCTAGGACTTTCTGTTTCTAGGCTTGGCTCACAATCCACCAAGCCACTTAGCTGCCCTTAGCTTTAAATTTTAATAGCTTAGATTTTTACTGAGACTTTGGTGACATTCTGTAGTCTATAGTAGCATAAAATCAGTAATTTTTGTTCATTTTTAGCTATTGCATTGCTTGTATATATTCTATTCTAATCCTGTCTAATTAACATTTATTTAGCTCCTACTATGTGCTAAGCAGTGGCTATACAATTAGTTAAAAGACAGTTCTCCAGGCTCAGAAATGAGAGGTCCTGGCTTTAAACCTGCCTTTAGACCTTAGACCAGTGGTCCCCAAACTTTTTTGGCCTACCACCCCCTTTCCAGAAAAAAATTACTTATCGCCCCTGGAAATTAATCGTTTTAAAATTTTAATAGCAATTA
Source organism: Gracilinanus agilis (assembly GCF_016433145.1). NCBI lineage: Eukaryota > Metazoa > Chordata > Mammalia > Didelphimorphia > Didelphidae > Gracilinanus > Gracilinanus agilis. Next base: position 526,430,326 of record NC_058131.1, on the reverse strand, counting down.
ATAGGAAAGATAAATGCACCTGTGGCCATCACCACCCACTTTGGGAATCACTGCGCTTAGACGTAGCTGGATGACCCTGGGCAAGTCTCTTAACCCCCATTGCCTAGCTCTTACTGCTCTTGTCTTAGAACCAATACATTGTATTGATTCTATGGTGGAAGGTGAGGGTTTTTAAAAATAATAATAATAAAATAAAAAATAAAAAGACAGTTCTTCCTCTCTAGGAGTTTATAATCTAAGTGGGGCAGGGCCAATACACAAAAGGTAGCAGGATGGGGGGAGGCGAGGAGGGAGGAGACTGGAGACCAGGGATGCATCTCGTTCCAGGGAGCTGAAAGTAGGCCGAGAATCAGCTGAAGAGCAGAGAATTCAATATTCTGTTGAATCTGTAATCCATTAGACTATTTGCATTTTTTAACTTGAAATTATTTTCTAAATTCATTCTCTGTGCCACCCCTTAAATTCGTCCCTATGAAATTTCGCCATTTTAGCTTCCACCTTTTCCTCCAACCTGACAAGATCTTTTTGGATTCTAATTCTACCTTTCATTGTCAGCACTGCATCCCCTTCCCCACATCACAAGGTTTGAAGTAGGGGCAAATAGTTTTGATTCTAAGACAGAAGGTAAGGATTAAAAAAAAAATCCAAAGACAAACAAGACAACAATATAGTCTATACACACATATGGAATAGAATATGAAATATTTAATAATAAAATAAAGAGTTTCAGAAGCTGTTATGTAAAATTCCCCATATTTTATAAAGAAGAGAAAATAAGCAAGTAAATAAATAAATAAGTGTGTGTGTGTGTGTGTGTGCGTGTGTGTGTGTATATATATATATATATATATATCTTATAAAGATTCCAGAGGGAATCTTCTTCAAGTTTGCTGCTCTCAGGTTTGTTGGGGACTGGAGGCCAGGACATAGAATTGGTCACCTTTGTCCAGTCCTCTTAGTCTGGGCTCTATCCAGTCATCCTGAAAGAACCATTCATTTGCCTTGAGGATCAAATGAGATAATATTTGTAAAGCACTTAGTGCCATGCCTGGCACACAGTAAGCACTTAATTGCTTTTATTCCCTTTCCTTTCTCTCTTATACAGCCAAACTTCCTGCTTCATCTCAGTCTGTTTTTAATTTACTTATATTTTATTATATATTTAAAATTTTATTTATATTTAAATTATTTTATTTTATTTGCTTTGATTTAAGGTTCTCCCATTGGGTTTATTTATTTTAATTTATTTTTTAAGAATATTTTCCCATGTTTACATGATTCATTTTCTTTCCCTCCCCATTCCCAGAGCCAATAAGCAATTCCACTGGGTTGCACAAATGTTATCACTTGATACCTATTTCCATAGTATTCATTTTGGCTATAGAGAGATTTTTTTAAAGCCTAAACCCCAAATCACGAACCCATATATACATGTTGTTCTTGTGTCCTGGTTACTGCCCATTCTTTCTTAATCTCAGTTCCCATTGGGCTTAAAAGGAACATCAAAGGCAGCCCTCATTTATGGATTGCTAATGCTACTGTTGTTCCTGAATAAATCAGGTTCCTCATGCTGGTGTGCACAGAAAACTGTGAGTACAAGCCTGTATTCTCAGGATAGAACCTCAGGGAGATCTTGTCACAGAGATAGTTTGTCAGACATAAGACTGAGGCAGCCTGTCCTTGGGTACATGAGGATGTGCTTACCTACCTTAGTGGGCTCTTTCAGGCAGCCCTGGCTTTGTATGTTCTCTGAACTAAGGGCCGAGGTACCAGAAACATGTAATTCCTCCTTCCAACCCTCATTCTCTTAGAGGTAAAGTGGAAAGAGAGCTGCCCTTAGAATTAGGGATACCTGGGTTCATGTTCCACTCTAAGGCACGTTGTGCAACCTCGAGTGGATGTCCTGCCCTCCCAGGGCTCTAGGTAACTCCAAGACTATAAATTGTCACCAAGATGCCAGCCTGCATTAGTAGAGGGAGTTTCTCATCAAAAGAATTCTCAATATCAATGAAATCCCAATAGAATCACCAAGGTCTGGTGGTTTGGATGTGGTAGAAGAGAGACTGAACTGAAGAAACATCCAAGTGTTTGAGGGAGAATCAATCTGCTTTGCGTACTATTTTGTACCTTAAAAAGATGATTATTATCCCTGAGCAAAGAGATCAAATCAGTCAATACTAATAGAAGTTAATTCAGACTATTCTTTGATAGGACAAATACTGAAGCTGAAGTTTAAATACTTTGGCCACATAATGAGAAGACAGGAGTCACTGGAAAAGACCCTGATGTTGGGAAAGATTGAGGGCAAAAGAGGGGGAGGGCAGAGGATGAGATGAATGGATAGTATCATGGAAACAGCAACCATGAGCACCTTGGACAAACTTCAAGAGATAGCAGAGGACAGAAGGGCCTGGTTTGCTGTGGTCCATGGAGTCACAAAGAGTTGGATACAACATTATAAGATTCAAGTTTGTTGTTCAGTATCTGTCTTTATAACCCTATTTGAGGTTTTCTTGGCAAAGATTCTAGAGTAGTTTGCCCATTCCTTCCCCAGCTTATTTTACAGATGAGGAAATGGAGGCCAACAGGGTTAGGTGACTTGTCCAGGATCACACAGAGCTAGTGTCTGAGGCTGGATTTGAATTTAAGTCTTTTTGACTGTGGGTCCAGAGCTATCTCCACTGTGCTACCTGGAGATTAAAAAGTACCTGGTTGGACAATCCAGAGGAACTTAGGAGAAAGACGCTATCCACATCCAGAGAAAGAACTATGGAACCAGAAATGCATTAGAAAAATATATGATCAACCACCTAGTGCAACAGGGATGTGATTAGGGTTTTGATGTTAAAGATTCACTCTATTGCAAATATGTCACAGAAATAGGTTTTGAACAATGATACATATATAACCCAGTGGAACTGCTTATCGTCTTTGGGAGGGTGGAGGAGAGAGTAGGGATGGGGATCATGAATCATGTAACCACAGAAAAATATTGTAAATAAAAATAAAAAAAAATGCCTGGTTGCTGTAAAGGAGAGTGTGATAACCGTGTTTGGATATAACCAGTTAGTTCAGGAGTCTCTCAAGGTGTTTTCTGCAGAACTGAGGGGGCTGAGTTTTTCTGAAGCTTTTTATGTATATGCATATCCTGTGTTCTTTCTTTGTGGAATGGCTGGCACATTGGACTTGGAGTCATAAGGCTGCATAAGTCCTGGCTCTGCTTGCTGCCTGATACCTCTGTGGCTTTAGGCAAGTCACTTAGCCTAGAGGTGCCTGTTTCCTCATCTGTCAAATGGACATGTTAATACGTGTACCATCTACTCCTCTGGGCAGTCATGTGGTATGGCTCTGATGAAAGCATCTATAATCATTCCCAAATAAATGCCTGTAAAAGCGATTTATAACATTAAATGTAAGCTCTTATTATTGTTTGTTTCCCCAGTTGGATTCAACATCCTAATAGATTATTGTTGCTGTGGACAGTGGTTATTTTGTTGAGTGTCCCAAGAGCTGAATCTTATTTTGGCTAATCAGTGGGGCAGATACAAACTTTAGCTTGAAGGGATCCAGAGATCATACAGGCAAACAGATCCCTTGTTTTTCAAACTTTCTCTCCCAGTCCCACTGAGATATGCTCCACAAACCCTGTGTCATGGAATTGTTTCAGTCGAGTCCAATTCTTCATGACTCCATATGTTTGTTTCTTTGTTTTTTTGGCAAAGGTACTGGAATGTTTCTCCATTTCCTTCCCCAGCTATTTTTATAGATGAGGAAACTGAGGCCAGCGGGGTTAAGTGACTTGCCCAGGGTCACATAGCTAGTAAATGTCAGAGGATGGATTTGAACACATGAAGATGAGTCTTCCTGATTTAAAGCCCCGTGCTCTATTCACTGTGCCACCTAGCTGCACGTGGTCATATAATAGTGTTCGCAAATTAATTTTTAATCCTTTAAATCAATTTGACCAAATGAAAGACAGCTAGGGATCTTGTGTGCTATAGGCTCCCACTAATATGCTTGGTTCATACTAACTCCTGTCTCCCTCTCTTCCTCTTCTCTCCCTCTTTCCTTTCTTTTTCTTTTCCTCTCTATAATTCTAGATGGTGCTTTTTCTTTTCTTTGTTCTTCATCCCTTTTTTTTAGACTGTGAGGTCTGTTAAGCTTCATCTGGGCAGCGAGAAGGTAATAATCCAGTTATTCTGTTTCTATTAAATGCTTTTCTCTACCCGTTGATTTGACTGAAGCAGAGTCAGGACACCCTTTGTGCTCCACCTCTCAGAAAGAATGGGGCCCATTTTCACTTCTTGGGACTGGAAGTGTGCTGGCTGATGGTGATGACTATGGCCCCTCTCCCATGAGATAATCAGGTTCCATGATCAGGTTCCGATTGAGCTTTCCAGAAAGGCAGACAGAACCCTTTCAAGGCTCCCACTGGAAAAAGAAAATTGCTTTGACACAGGCTTTCAGGACAGGCATGATAAGATTATTGCCATGTGTCATCTGCCAGGGGGAATATATCCTGAGTGTCTGGAAATATTCTGGATAGCCTTTTTAGATTTATCTGATTTGAGGGTCCCTTCTTGGTTCCCAAATAAGCAAGAGCCCAGTCCTTGAGGGAAGTGAATAGGAGATGTGCATAACAAGATATAGGTAATTCTGAGCGGCATAAACTTTGCTTCAGAGGCAGAACTGCCTATCTTTTTTTCTCCTACCTTTAAAATAAATTTTATTGTGTTTTAGGAAGGGACAACAAAAATAGGAAGGATTGACTCTGACCAAGAGCAGGATATTGGTAAGTGAATGAGGACATCAGTGTGATCTTCTCTTCCCCTCAGAGAGGTACAGAGGAACCTTTTGCCTATGTCTACAGATTCCTCCTTGGGGAATCTGAGGATACCCTGAGGGAATGGACCTCCTTGGGGCACTCAGCTCCTATGATCAGTGTGTTGGTATCTTTTGCTTAGCTTTTCCCTATGGTTCAAGAGAAAGTTCTAGAGACAGCTAGATGGTTTAGTGGTTTGAGATCCAGGCCTAGAGACAGGAAGCCCTGGTTTCAAATGTAACCTCAGACATTTCCTATATAACCCTGGCAAATCACTTAATCCCCATTGCCAGAGAGACAGAGAGACAGAGAGAGAGACAGAGACAGAGACAGAGACAGAGAGACACTAGGAGAAGGAAAAGATGGAGGTGTGTCATAAAGCATTTGTTTGGGGAGAAAAAGAAACTCTGGAGTACCCAGTAGCTAATGTATATATATTCCTGTTTCTGCTACTCGAGATTTGGTGTGGGACCATCAAGGTTGGAAGGGGACCTAAAGTAGAAATAATTTCTGGACCAAGAAGAGGGAATGGGGTCTCTCTTTTGCTTGTGATGATCTTGCTTTGAGGTCTTCCAGGCATAGACCTGGATTCTCTCCTGGAAAGAGCAAAGTTGTCCTATAAAGTGACCCTGTACCCGACTGTTACTAATATTTTTCCCAGTCCTTCAGGGTCAGTGGATAGAGAGAGATCATTGCACCATCACTAGTGTGTGTGGTGTGGTCACACTTCAGCCTGCCCTGGGAGCCCGCTGCACTGTCAATGGCCAAGAGGTCACTGCCTCCTGTCGCCTGACCCAAGGTAGGCCAGTCAGACTTCTTCCCCTCAGTGTCTTCTCTTTGCATTCTGAAAATAAGGAAATTTGGAGTCTCTGAGCTGATACAACAGTACATGGTCAAGGAATCGTAGTTGGAAAGCACCATACTGGGGAATGGGAAGACCTTTGAGATGGAGCTTCCACTCTTATGGAGAATAACAGGAAATTCTCTTTTCGTAAACTTGATCCCCAAAAGGCAATGGAATTAATGTACTGATGATGCATTTGGCTAGACAGAAGGTTTCAAATTCTCTACCTGCAAATGTGACCCACAAAGCAAGAGACCAGATTATAGTGTCATAGGGAAGTGTTTAACAAAATAAAAATGAATCTCTGATTATGTTAATAAGGAGTTTTCTAAGTCAATCTGTGACCCTCAGAGATCTATTCTTGCTGAATTTGACACAACTGGACTAGAGTGTACTTGTTATTGAGAGGGCTTCTGTGTTGTAGGGGTAGTGGTAAATTTGTGGATCGTAAAAAGGCTAGGAAAACAAAGAGTAGAATAAAACATTAAAAACTGCAAAGAAATAAAAATAAGTTTAGAAGAGGATACAAAGAGCAATTCTGTTATTACCTGGGAGGCTAAGTGGCTAGAGCCCTGGGCTTTGTGAGTTCAAACATATCTATGACACTTATTAGCTGTGTGACCTGGGTAAATCACTTAAACCCACTTCCTTAGTTTCTCATCTGCAAAATGAGCTGGAGAAGGAAATGGCAAACCACTGGAGTATCTTGCCAAAAAACTCCAAAATGGGTTCACAGAATGTTGGACATGACTGAACACCACCACCTTATTAAATTTACTTTTAAAAAACTGTATAGATAAACCTTTCTTTCAACCTCCTTTGTATTTATTTTGAAATTGTTTGGGTATAATTATTAAGTTCATGATAAAAAAAAACCATTTTAAAGGAGAAAAAAACACAACAGAATTTCTTTCTGGTGTGGGCTGTGGTATTTTTTTTTTTAAGATATTTGGATTTGAAGATTTCTCCCTTACTGCTAGAGAAGGAATCTCAGTGGAAGATGCTCAGGGGAAAGAGAATCAATATATGACTCTTAGCCCCATGTTTGTGGATGAATTCACCTCTTGAAATCTTACCAGATTCCCCTAGTCATCTAGATAGCCTAATGGATAGAGTGCTGGACATCGAGTCAGAAAGGCTCCAGAAAGGTTCAAATCTTGCCTCAAACACTTATTAGCTTTGTGACCCAGGGGAGTCATTTTTAAATCCTCACCCTCAATTTCCTCATCTGACAAATGGGGATAATAGTAGCACCAACCTCTTAGGAATGTTATGAAGATCAAATGAGATAATTGTAAAATGGTTAGCATAGCTCCTGACACACAGTCATCAGAATAATAAACATTAGCTATTATTTTTGTTGTTGTGAGGATAAAAGGAGATAAAATTTGTAAATTGCTTTTGAAAACTTTAATATATATGAATGCTAGCTATTTTTATAATTTTAGCAAAGACCAGCCTGGGCGCTTGCTTTTTCTTCCTTAAGTGTTTTGACTATCAGCCTCTGTGTGTGTGTGTGTGTGTGTGTGTGTGTGTGTGTGTGTGTCTGTATGTGTGAAAGAGAGAGAGAGAGAGAGAGAGAGAGAGAGAGAGAGAATGAGAGTGGGTCTTGATAATAGGATCCATGCCTTGTTTTTTTGTGTGGGGTGTGTGTGTGTGTGTCTCCCATAGCTCCTAGCACTGTACCTACCTGGCACACAGGATGGGCTCAGTACTAAATCCTTTGTTCTCCTTTTCCCAAAGGAGCTATTATAATTCTGGGAGAAACACAGAAATTCCGTTTCATTCACCCAGCAGAAGCTGCTGCACTAAGGCAGAGGAGATCGGTAAGGGCTATATTTTTTGGTCTCTAAGTCTCTGCTAGCCTTGGGGCAGCTGGGTGATACAGTGGATAGAGTGTCAGGCCTAGAGTCAGGAAGATGCATCTTCATGAATTCAAATCTGGCTTCAAGTACTTCTTAGCTATGTGACCCTGTCCAAGTCACTTAATCCTATTTGCCTCAATTTTCTCGTTGTAAAATAAGCTAGAGGAAATGGCAAACTAATCCAGTATTTTTGCCAAGAAAACCCAAATGTGGTCATGAAGAGTCAGACACGACTGAAACAACTAAATAACAACCTAGATATGTCTTGCTGTGAAGAAGTAGTAGGAGAGTGTCTTTTCCACTGTGGCTTCCAGCACTGTGGGAATCCACCTGAATAGGTTCAGCCTGTCAGATGTGCCCTGTTTGACAGTCAGAGGCTAAGGAGGGATGCTTCTTCATTCTATTTCCTCCTTGTGTCCCCAGCTAGGAGAAGTCTCGGCTCAGAGTAGTGATCGTTCTCTGGAGTGGCTGAATTTGGATGGTGGTGTCACTGCCTCCCACTTGGGGACTGAGGAGGACAGGTAGGTGAAGCCAGTGGGCCTGTCTGGCATGGGGTCATTTAGAGCTCTAGTAGTTACAATCCAGTGTTTTGCAGCATCCTTGGAAGGAGAAAGTCCTGTGTAAAAGGATAGGCCTGGGCTGGTCTGCCAGTGGGGCCTGCTGTTGACAGTGAGACCATCTGGCAGAGAGAGCTCAAGCTCATTTTATCTTTGTCTCTATTTCACTTTCCTTCCTCCTCCAAAGTGAGTTTGGCTACTTTCTGTCAGATTTTTTTTTTTTTTTTTTTTTTGGCAACATGTTTACAAGGTGATGCTTTGTATCACTCGGTCTGCCATCATCGCCTGGAGAGCCTGGACAAATGAACAATGAGAGATTATTGTGTTAAAAGCAGGCACCTGGGAAGATTGATATGCCCTTTCTTTTTCAAATCTCCACCAACATAAAGAATGGGAGCATCTCCCTGGGCCTCAGTTTCCTTATTTGTAAAATGGAGAGACTGAACCAAATGGCTTCTGAGGTCCTTTCAATTCTGAATCTAGGCTGCTGTCATTTGGCTAGAGATTCTAGTGCCCTCATTATTAGTGCTAGTTGGTGTCCAGATTGGGTGTCTGCCCCTGGGTTCTCAAGATATATTGCCCAAGGGTGGTTTGGTGCCCTTTCTTTGGATAAACATTTGGAGTTCTAGAACTATTGGGGAAGATAATGTGGGGTGTAGGATGAAGAGCTTCTTCTCTGTTGATGATCCTTACATGAGGAAAGGGTGAGACGGAATCTTTTTTTTTTCCCCAGCAAAGACACTGATTTGGGCAAAATGGGCTAGAGTAAAAAGAGGGCCCAACTCCACATTAGGGAACCACTATATCTTTGGGGAAGATGATACAAGGTATAATGAAGGGCTAACGTCTTTATCTCTTTTGTTATCCCTTACATGGGGAAAGGTGGAAGGATGTTTTCCCCCCTAGTGGAGGCAATGATTTGGGCAAAATGGGCAGAATATGAAGGAAAGCCCAGCTCCACATTAAGGAGTTAGGGTTTGGGGGAGGAGAATGGAAAATCACCTGTATCTTCAGGTGATTGGGTAGATAGAAGGTCACAGAGAGGAACACAGGAGCATGGAGAGAAGTGGACATGGCTGAATGAGTTCCTTTTCAAGGCCTGGGTGGTTTATGTCTTTCTTCCCTCTGTTCTTTCCTCTTAATTCACCTCTTAATTTATGCTTGCTGTGTTTCCTTTCAATGAAAAAAAAATGAACTTGATACCAAATAAGAGGAGCATTTCCATATATAAAGTAGATCAGACAAGAGGGTTGTGTGTGAAACTGAATCTCTCACTACCCTTGTAAGTCTATGATAAATTCAGCATGTAACTTTCAAAGCTGTCCTGCCAGTCTGTGTTCACTTCTGGCTTCTCTTCTGTTCTCTGGTTTTTGTTTTTCTTGCTTCTATTTTAAGCTGAATTTCTTTCTTTCCCTCTCTCCTTAAAACCCTTACCTTCTGTGTTAGAATTGATACTATCACTTCCAAGGCAGAAGAGTGGTAAGGGCTAAGCAGCTGGGATTAAATGGGTTGGCCAGGGTCACACAGCTAGGACGGGGTCTGAGGCCAGATTTGAACCCACAACCTCCTCTCTTCTCCAGACCTGGATGGCCTTGAATAACTTTCTTTAAAAAAAAAAAAAGAAAAAGAGGGGCAGCTGGGTAGCTCAGTGGAGTGAGAGCCAGGCCTAGAGACGGGAGGTCCTAGGTTCAAACCCGGCCTCAGCCACTTCCCAGCTGTGTGACCCTGGGCAAGTCACTTGACCCCCATTGCCCACCCTTACCAATCTTCCACCTATGAGACAATACACCGAAGTACAAGGGTTTAAAAAAAAAAAAAGAAAAAGAAAAAGAAAGAAGTAGTGGGCAGCTGGGTGGTTCAGTGGATTGAAAGCCAAGTCTAGAGTTGGGAGTTCCTAGGTTCAGATGTGGCTTCAGGTACTTCCTAGCTGTGTGACCCTGGGCAAGCTACTTAACACCTATTGCCTATCCCTTACCGCTCTTCTGCTTTGAAATCAATCCATAGTATTGATTATAAGACAGAAGGTAAGGGTTAAAAAAAAACTAAATGATTTTTATTATATCACCGTCATTTCCTATTAAGTTCCCTAGTATCCCTTGCCCCCAGTAGAACTCTCCCTTGTAACAAAGGATAATTAAACAAAATAGCACAGTGACCACATTTGGTAACATGTGCCTTGTGCAGGGTCTAGAGGGGTTTTTCCCTCGCTTTTTTTTCCCCAACCATAAGTTGTTTTCATTTTATTTTTAAATTTATGTATTTAAATAATTAATTTAGGGTATTTTTCCATAGTTACATGATTCATATTCTTTTCCTCTCCTCCTTCCTTTCCCCTCCCGTAGCCAACAAGCAATTCAACTACATCCCTCCCTCTTTAGAAGTGGAGAGGTCTGCTCCACCATTGGTCCTGTGCAATCAGGACTAGTCACTGCTTTGATGAGAGTTCCCTCATTCTCTTCTTTTACATTATTCTGGTTATGATGTTAATTGTTTTACTTTATACCCTATACATCCCAAAGTGTACATCCCATGGCGGCCACCCACTACATCCTGAACTATCTCCAGCCATCTTGTCTTGCCATCGGAGTTGGATGACTCTGGAAATGAGAGTAGAGCTAATGACTTTGTACAGCTCTGCCTCTCTTAAATCCAATTTATCCGCAAGTCAAAAAACATCACCATTGATGTCATTTTAGTCCTCTTCAAGTATGAAGGACAGCAGCCAATCTTGACATCAGTTCATATAAATCCTTAAGTTTTTCTATATTCTTCATTTCTTATGGAACATTAATATTTCATTACATACATATACTCCACTTTTCACCCATTTTCCAGTCTATGGAACCCATATTTCCTTATTTTTGTTTTTATTCTATTTGTGTCTCTGGCCCTTAGCCCAAGTACTTGGTATGTAGTACACACTCAAATGCTTTTTCATTCATTCATTCATTCATTCATTCATTCATTCATCTTGCTTTTTGCTACTACAAAAAAGTGCTGATATCAGTATTTTTTGCTCATATGGGAACTTTGACCTTCTCGTTTCCTGGAATGAATCTTCTAGAATTCTCTAATCTAATGATATGACTGTTCAATCATGTCCCAAATATGCCCTTTCTTTAAAAAAAAAAAAAAAAACAGGAACAGATTTCAAAATAAAGATTAAAATACTAGCACCATCTTCCCAGGTCCTTGCTCAGGGTCTTGGAATTGGAAGAATGGCCTAGTCCTCCTCAGTTGCTCTATTGGTACAGCTGTGTGCCAGCCAGGTGGCAGTGGTGGTGTGGCATGCAAACCAGAACCTGAGCCTGTGATTGGGCAAAGGGACTTGGGAAGGCCGCCTCCAGGAGGAGAGAATAATACAGAGCAGCAGATGGGCTCCCAGGCTGCAATTGGGTTCTTGTTGGGAAGATCTTCTTGCTCCATGCCTTGGGTAGGGCATGCCAGGAAACTCTCAAGTCACCAGCTCTCACCTTATTTAGGCAGAGGAGAGTCTGTAGATATACCTGAAAACATGGAACTGATTCCAGGGATGACAGTCTGACCGTCTTCTTCCTCCACCGAAGTCATCTGCTGGGACCGGGGAGGGGGTTGGGGGAACAATTTGTTTTCTGTTATGTGTTTCCTAATTTGGGATCTTTGGGGCTTAGCCTTTTTTTTTTTTAACCTTTACTTCTGTCTTAGAATTGATTTTAAGGGTCAGTTCTAAGGCAGAAGAGTGGTAAGAGCTAGGCAATAGGGGTGAGTGACTTGTGGGGGGCTCAGTCTTAAGCGTCTGGTACCTGGGAGGCAGTCCAGTAGGTCTGCTCCTGCTGCCGCTGCTATACTGACCAGGATCCTCCACATTATGCTGTGGGAACTGCCAGCCCCACAAACGTCAGAGCAGAGATAGGAGGAAAGGCGAGAGGAGGGGAGGGTCCCTCAGGAGCCTTTGGGAGCAGATGACCAGGCAGGCTGGGAGAACCCGAAGCTTACAAAACAAAGAGGGCAGTGATCATGTCTGCTGCCGTCTTGGTGGATGCATAAACCTGCAAGCTGAACATTTTCCCTGAAATCAGTCTAGGCTCTTACTTAGTGAAAGGTTAGTAAAAAAAAAAAAAAAATCTATTTTTTCACTTGCTTATTTCATACTTGACAGATTTGCTTCGTCAAAAGTCAGTTTTGTTTCCAACTCTGTGTGTGTGACGTCAGTTGTCTCTGCAGCCCTGTCATTTGTCAGTCTTCTCAGACATCCCCGCAGCAAGCCCTCCTTCTGTCTCACCCTGTTTTGGTTGTTGAAGGTGGTGATTTGTATCCTAAGGAGGGAGCCTGGCTAACCTTATGCTTTCCTGGGGAACTGAGCAGGAGGAGGAAGAGGAATAGGAAAAGAATATTTCACAGAGGACATGAGTGGAAGGAGGAAATAGGGGCTGAGTAATAGATATTCAGAGCACCTTTGCTCTGATGGATTCCTTTAAATAATTCAACTATTTCATGTAAACCATTTAGTTAGACAAAGTTGGTTTTTTAGACAAAGTTGATTTAGTTAGACAAAGTGCTGCTTCTCATGGTCCTGCAGGCACCACCATTCAGTACTTGGATTCCCTTTACTTAGACCTTCTCCTAGACACCGAAGATCCCAGGTGCTGGTTTCTGGATGTAGGGGAACATCTCGCAGCAGAGGTGTAGCAAAACTTAATCCTGGGACTCCGTCTTCATTATGAGTTCCTGATGCGCCAGTTCAGGAGAGGCAGGTTCGTTGCCTGCATCCCTCATCTCCTCCTCACTCTTCTGCGGAGGCTCCAGTAGGGCGCTTGGAATTTCTTTGGGAACCCCTGTGCTTTCTCCCAGTGACACCTGGAGAACACTTAGTGGGGAAGGAGAATCTCCTAAAGAAAGGTGAATGACCCAAAGCTCAATGACCATGCTGTGTCAGCCAAGGGTTCAAGGGTTTAAATGGCCTCTGATTCTTAGGGATGAAGACCAATAACTGGGATTACATTTGCCAAATGTGAAGCTGACCTAGGAACTGAGCAGGAGTGTTGAAGTAGACTGGAATTAGGGCATGGGAAGGGGCAGCGAGGTGGCTCAGGGGATAGAGAGCCAGGCTTGGAGACAGGAGGTCCTGGGTTAAAATCTGGCCTCAGATACTTCTTACCTGTGTGACCATGGGCAAGTTATTTAATCCTAACTGCCTACTCCTTACTGTTCTTCTGCCTTTGAACCAATACTAAGTATCTAAGATAAAAATGAGAAGTGAAAAAATAAAAAAGAATGAGCTAGTCCCAGGGCAGCTAGATGTCTCACTGGATAGAGTGCCAGGCCTGGAGATGGGAGGTCCTGGGTTCAAATCTGTCCTCAGACATCCAAACTGTGTGACCCTGGGCAAGTCACTTAACTCCAGTTATTTAGCCCTTACAACTCTTCTGCCTTGGAACCAGTCAGTACACAATGCTGATTCAAAGATAAGGGCTGGCACTTTGCTATTTTCTTCCCGATGATACCTCTAATGTCCTCAGACCAAGCAGTTCTCAGAAATTAGTGCACTCTAGTGCTGACTGTGACCCTGGATTCTAAGGTAAGGGTTTTCCCCTGCAGAGGACAGGGGAGTTAAGGAGTGAGGAAGCTAGGCTGTCTGAAGGAAACAAGCTGGGGGGAACAGGAAGGTTTGTGCCCCATCTTTGGGAGGAGCAAGAAGGAGTTGGAAGTTCACGGATGACAACAATGAGGATCTGGACAGGATGAAATGAGCTTTAAGAGGAGAGAGAAAATATGGATGAGTGATGGTGCCAGAGGCAGAGGCGAAGGGTGGAAATGAGACTAGAGCATACCAGGGTGGGTTTGAGAGGATAGGAGCCAGATGCCGACGGTGGGAGGCAGCAGTGGCTGGCCCTTCCCTTTTTTCTTCCTGATGATGCCTTGAGTGCCCTCAGGCCAAGCAGTACCCGGAGAGAGTGTGTCTGAGGGGCTAGGACCCTGGAAGGAGTCATTATTGATTTTTGTAAGCAAATATCTAATTTAAATTACAGTTTACCAAATGTATATTAACCTAATGACTCACTATGAAGACAAATGGCCATATATATGGAGAAGACAGAATCTTCTAGTGATCAAAAACCACCTTCTAAAGAACTTGCCTTGTTTCCTGTTTGTGTGTGTGGGCGTGCTGGTCCGGGATCCAAGAACGGCAGCCTCCTCAAGCTCAAGGGACTGTGTTCTCTTCTCAGGAACATCAGAAACGGGTTTTTGTTGTTTAGTACTTAGGCACCTAAAGGACCTGAGGGTTGGCAGAGCAGGGGCCAGACAAGGGAGCAGCTCTGGCAGAGGGGCAGAAGATGTTTCTTTCCCCTCTCCTTCCCATTAGCTTGGGGCCTGGGGGGAAGCCCTGGCTATCCAGTGCTAATGGCTGCTCTGTGAACCTCTTAGAAGTACCCAGGAGGAGTGGCACATAGCACACTGGGCCTGGAGGAAGGAAGGCCTGAATTCAAACCTGGCCTCAGACAACACTCACTGGCTGTATGATCCTAGACAAGTCACTTAATCTCTGTTTACCTTACTTTCTTCAGCTGTAAAATGGGGATAACAACAGCACTTAATCTGCAAGGTTTTGATGAGAATATTTGTAAAAGGCTCAGCACAGTTTCTGGCACATGGTAGTTACTATATTAGAGCTTATTCCCTTTCTCCCCACTTCCTTTCCTTCCCTGCTGACTACCTTGAGCTTCACTTCTTCTCTGTCTGTCCGAAGGGCTCTCCAAGGCAGGTGCCACCTCTGAATGGGGAAAAAAAATATTAACTGATAGAATAGACATGAACCTGAAATAGCCTTGGAGAGGGGGCAGCTGGGTAGCTTAGTCGATAGAAAACCAGACTTGGAGATGGGAGGCCCTGGGTTCAAATCTGGTCTCAGACACTTTCTAGCTATGTGACCCTGGGCAAGTCACTTAACCCCCCCCCCATTGCCTAACTCCGTGTTGGCGAACCTATGGCCCATGTACTGGCGGGGGCTGCTCCTCTCCCCTTCTCCACTGCACCTGAGGACATTTCTCACATGACCTGCCCTTCTACCCAGAATCCAATGGGAGTGCTTCCTCCCTCCTGTCTGGGATAAGGTGGGGCTCACATGCGGTGTGAGGGTTGCAGTTTGGGCACTCGGCCTAGCTCCTAATTGCTCTTTGGCCTTGGGACCAATACACAATATTGATTCTAAGATGGAAGACAAGGGTTTTAAAAAAAAAAGACATGAAACTGAAGTGGCCTTGGAGATACCCCAGAATACCACATCCTTAGCTGACACAGAAGGTTCAAGAAGTGACTGTCAAGTTTCTCAGAAAAAAAACTTAAGTGACTCGTTGCTAATTAATTACATTAAAGAACCAGTTGGGCCTCTTGAACTCCAATCCAGTGCTCTCTCTTGTAGAGCAGATTTCCTTCTCTGTCTCTGTCTCTGTCTCTGTCTCTGTCTCTGTCTCTGTCTCTGTCTCTGTCTCTGTCTCTGTCTGTCTCTGTCTCTGTCTCTGTCTCTGTCTCTGTCTCTCTCTCTCTCTGTCTCTCTCTCTGTCTCTCTCTCTCGTCTCTCTCTCTCCCTACACACACACACACACACACACACACACACGACATACTTTTATACTTTTTGTTTCAGGGAATGAGGGCCTAGCAGTAGGTAAACAGTCCACAAAGTTTGTTTTCCTAAAGATATAGCTCCTGAGAATGGAGGGAAAATCACCTCACAATCCACAAGATTTCTGCAAAAAAATTTTGTTGGGAGTAGCCCCTTACACTTTCCACCTGGGTGTGATAGGGACAGATTTTTTATTTTTTAATTTATTATTTCTCTTTAATATAAGTTATTTGTTATTTAAATTATTTAAATTAATTAATATTGATATATTTTTTTTAAACTTGCCTTCCATCTTAGAACCAGTATTGGTTTCAAGGCAGAAAAATGGTAAAAGCTAGGCAAAGGGGTTAAGTGACTCGCCCAGGGTCACACAGCTAGGAAGTATCTGAGACCAGATCTGACCTTAGGACCTCCAGTCTCTAGGCCCAGCTCTCAATCCACTGAACCACTTGGCTGCCCGCAGGAGACATACATTTTTAAAAAGAGAGAAAGCCAGAACTTTTTAGTTTTACCCAAAACATTCTCTTCTGCCTCTTTTCTTCTTAACTGGTTATTCTTATTAACTGAAATGACTTCTTGTTTTTCCTAAATCTTCCACTCTTAAGAAATTCAAGAGGTCATTTTTGACTAAAGTTCTACCTGCCAGCTCTGTGACCTCACTGGCTATTTGTGACCCAACTCACCTCCTCTTTGTCCATAGCTCCTACAGGCATCAAGGCTTTGGGTCCAAATCCCTCTCTGCTGTATTGGACCCAAGGGCTCTCCCCTAGGGGAGACTTAGTAAGGTGAATCTCCTGAAAGAAAGTGAACATCCTGTTTCCAAGTTCTCTTGGTCAAGTGCTCAAGAACATCCTGACTCATGAGGTTGTCTCAGTTGAGGAGAATAAATCTGTCCCTGGCTTGATTGATGAAGACCAGTACCTAAAGCCAGAGCTCAGGAAGAATACATACTGAAATATATCTAGCCCTTTCTCAGGATGCTTTGTGTCTTTCCTCATGGAAATTCCTAGCCCTTTCTGTGACAGGACAGTATGTGGTGCTATCACTGAAGCATACCACCAGAAGCAACTGGACCTAGCAGTGTCCCACAGGACACAGATCCGCCATCAGAAACGCCTTGTCAAGGATTTAAAGCAAGACATCCTAGTTGGGCGGATCAGAGCTGAGCAGGAACTGGAGTTTGACCAGGCCCTCATCAAGCAGGAGATCAAAGCTAGTAGGTGACCATCGTTTAAGGTGTCTGTCTCACCTCATTCCTTCTCTGCTTCTTTCTGTCTCTCTGTGTGTTTTTCTCTCCTCCTTCCCTCCCTCCTTCCCTTCCTCCGTCCTTCCCTTCCTCCTTCCCCCCTTCCTTCCCTCCCTTCCTTCTTCCTTCCTTCCTCCCTCCTTTCCTCCTTCCCTCCTTTCCTCCCTCCCTCCTTCCCTCCCTCCCT
>NC_058131.1:526220901-526412869 GCF_016433145.1 Gracilinanus agilis | reverse complement strand
CTTCCTCCCTCCCTCCCTTCCTCCTTCCCTCATTCCTTCCCTCCTTCCCTCCTTCCCTCCCTTCTTCCCTCCTTCCCTCCCTCTTTCCCTCCCTCCCTCCCTCTCTTCCTTCCTTCCCTCTTGCTTGCTTCCTTCCTTCCTTCCTTCCTTTTTCCTCATACTTTCTGTCATAGTAATAACTCTTAAGATAGAAGGACAAGGACAAAGCAATTGGGGTTAAGACCCTTGTCTGATCACACAACAGGATGTGTCTGAGGCCCTCCTGATGCCAGGCCTGGCATTCTGTCTTCTGTACCACCTAGTTGCCCTTTTCCCTTATGGGCGGCTCTATTCTCTTCTCCCTTTTTTGTTTATAGATTCATGGAGTTGCAAGAAGACATTCTGAGAGAGAAAAATCAGAAGAGGGTTCTCTAGAATGATGAATAGGGAAACTAACACGATTATTCCCTCTTAGACGCTGCCTTCCCTTCTCTTCCTTCCCTTATACTCATGCGTTTTTGTCCATGTCTGTAGACGTATGGACAGCTAGGTAGATATAGTGTTGGAGCTGGAGTCAGAAGACTTATCTTCCTGAGGTCAAATCTGGCCTCAGCCACTTACTAGCTGTGGGACCATGGGCAAGTTACTTAACTGTTTTCCTCATTTTCCTCATCTGTAAAATGAGCTGGAGAAAGAAATGGCAAACCGGTAACTTTGCCAAGAAAACCCCAAGTGTTGTTGACGCAACTGAAGTGACTGAACCACACAACACATAGAGAGTGCCCGTATCCTAGGTGAGATCCCAGCTTCATGCCCTTTTGGCTTTGGCCTTGGCAATGTCCTCTGCTTTGGGCACTGGGACATTTCCCACCCTCACCCCCCTTTTCTTTCTGGCCTTATTTTTTCTGTATATCCTAACCACGGAGCGGCTAAGAGATCTTTCTCCCTCATGTGTGCACAAGTTATATCTCTCCATGCAGAACCCCTAGGTGACTGGCTCAGGGACAGGTAGGGAGTCAAGCTCTGATTTTCTTTCTGGGTTTTCTTGGTTCTTAGAGCAGCAATGGTTCCTCAAAGAGGAAAACTGGTTGGCTGGCCTGCAACAGCAAGAAGAAGAGAGTGTCTTGACTGAGACAGACTCCAAGATCCCCCATGTAACCAAATCTCAAATTAAACTAGAGTCTGAGACTTCCTCAGATTCACTGGATGGGAGCCGCAAGAGATTGGTCCAGCTACAGATCCTCTGGAAGAATGCTCTTTGGGCAGCAGAGCGTAAAGTCAGACGTAAGAAAGTAAAATTTCAGCTGGAGGGGATTATCAAAAAGCAGAAGCTCCTGGAAGCCCAGAAAAAGCTTGAACAGCTTGAAACCCTTTGCTGGGATGACAACTCAAACCAGCCTATGGAATCGGAGCCCAGATTAGATACTGGCTTTCTAACTTATAAGAAAAAGAGCAAAATTTCCAGCAGTTACAGTTCCTTGGATAACCAGAGACTTTGTGGTCTGCCTCTGTCCCCCTCACAAAGGTAAAAGACCAACAGGTATAGTTGGCAGGCCCTAGAAGTTGATGTTAGAAACTAAAACGTTGAGATCCTTGGTTAACTCTTCTGGCTTTGTAACCAACCCCTTCTGAAGTTTCTGAGGCCTGATTCTCCTAATGTGCCTGCTTGGTAAATATACTCTCTTCTAGCTAGCAAACTCCCCTACCCTCCGGATCCCTGGCCCTTCAAAGACAATGCTTCTCAAACTTTTTAATTTCTAGACCTTTTAATGCTCTTGAAAATTATTGTGGACCCCAGAGAGTTTTTGTTTATTCAAGCTTTTACTTACTCAGAAATCCTTCACTTGATATTCACTTCAGTCCCACTTGAGTCCTCCTCTCTGCCACCCTCCATCCCCAATTCCTTTTCCCTGTTTATCTCTTCCAGTGTGTCCCTTGGGAATCCCCAATTTGGTACTGGTTCCCATTCACTCTTTTCCTTTCTTACACTTTCTAGCCTGACTCTTCTGATAGGTCACCCTGTCTCTTGCCACCTTCTGCAGTGCAGAACATTCCTTCTCCCAACTTTTGAGCCCATAGAGTCAGGGAGAAGTGTCCACACGCTCCTGTCCTTGCTCCCCAGGCACCACCACTCTTTATTCTTTTAGTACCCTCCAGGAATCTCTCTTCTTGTAAAATCAACCATGTCTCCCTGTCCTTGGCCTGCCACCTAATACCACCCTCTAGCCCAGTGATTCCCAAAGTGGGTGCCACCGCCCCCTGGTGGGTGCTGCAGCGATCCTGGGTGGGCGGTGATGGCCACAGGTGCATTTATCTTTCCTATTAATTGCTATTAAAATTTTAAAAAATTAATTTCCAGGGGGCTAAGTAATATTTTTTTCAGGAAAGGGAGCGGTAGGCCAAAAAAGTTTGGGAACCACTGCTCTAGCCCATTCCTACCTTCTCTGTGACTTAGAATCAATACTGCATATTGGTTCCAAGGCAGAAGAACTCTAAGGGCTAGGTAGTGGTGGTTAAGTGACTCATCCAGGGTCACACAGCTCAGAAGTGTTTGAGAACATATTTGAACCCAGGACCTGCTAAATCCAGGCCTGCCACTCTCTCCACTAAGCCACCTTAATTTCCCCCCACACTTAAGACTTTTGATCTTCCTCTGCCCCACATCCCATGGGCAGCTGCAGGTAGGCAGGTGGCATAAGGAATAGAACACCAGAAAACTAATCTTTGTGATTTCTAATCTGACCTTAGACACTTACCAGATGATCTGGGCAGGTCATTTAATCCTATTTGCCTCAGTTTCCTCATCTGTCAAATGAGCTGGAGAAGGAAATGGCAAATCACTTCAGAAACTTTGCCAAGAAAACCTCTCAAAAATGGGGTCACAAAGAATCAGACAAGATTGAAAAATGTCTGAAGAGCAATAACAAGAGTCCTCTATCTTATGCCATCATCTTTAGGGACCTGACTCTTCATATTTATGACCCTGCTAATACTTTCTTCTGACTCCTTTCAAGCCTTCTCAGTTCCCGTATACTTCCTCTGCATTCTACCTTCAATACCTGCCCCTGTGCTAGTCAGACCTCAGATCACTGGTTTTCAAAGCATCGTCTGGGGACCCAGACCCTTTCAGGGGATCTAAGAGGTCAAAACTTTTTTGAATAATACTAAAATGTTTTAATTTTGAATATTGTAAATATTTAGATAAAACCTGGATAAACAAAAGTTCTCTGGGATCCACAATAATTTTTAAGAGTATAAAGAATCCTAAGACCAAAGAATTTGAGATTTGCTGTGAGAATTGCTGCCTTCACCTTGCCATCACTGGAGACTGCTCTTCTTGTGAAATCCTGGACTTTGAAGCTTCTCTCTCTGTCTTTCCTTTCCATCCACTTCTCCCTCACACCTCACTTGTCATGAGACTGTTCTTCATTCTCAATGTGCCTTTTGGTTCTTTGGCCCCTTCCAATCCATCTTTTATTGTTGTTCAATTGTTTCTTGATGCCATTTGGGGTCTTCTTGGCAAAGATACTAGGATGATTTGCTTTTGCATTTAAAACATTCCAAAGTTCTCTAGTGTTTTTAATAGGAACGGCTGTTGTATTTTGTCAACTTTTTTTCTACATCTATCAAGATAATTATGTGATTTCTGTTGGTTTTGTTATTTATATGGTCAGTTATGTTGAGTTTTCCTATTATTGAACCATGTCTCTGCATTCCTGGTATAAAACCTACCTGGTATTGGAATATGATCCTTTTAATATATTGCTATAATCTCTTTGCTGGTATTTTATTTAGTGAAATTGTCGCTTATTTGTATGATTTGTTCTTTGAAAACCCACTTGTTTTTTTAGGATAAGGTTATTTAGTTTCCAGTTAATTTTTAGTTTTTTTTTTCACTTAACCCTCTTTGCCTCAGTTTCCTCATATGCAAAATGAGCTAAAGAAGGAAAAAACAATGGGGGGATGTAAATTATCTCCCTCTATCACTAACTCTCTCGCCATCATCCTACATCAGTAAGTCACCTTCCTGTCAACCTTAAGGTCATTCACTAAGAGCTCCCATCCTTCCATCACTCAAAGTCTCTTTACACCTGCCTCCACCCATTCTTTCCTTCTCTGCCTCATCTCTGAGGTTGAGACAACCCTCTTTCTTATTGAGGCTAGCTTATTTACCTGAACCCTCGGATCCTGCCATTTCTAAGGGTTTGCTGCCTTGATCATTCCCTATTCACTTTTCATCTTTAATCTCTCTTCCTCTCAGAAATGCCCAGGCGGAGAGAGTGCCATGGCACCATGTCTGCCTCCGCAGAAAGAGCTGAGAGATAGAAACAAGCAAGACGTGGTTTTATATATGCAGATACTTTATTGCCAGATGATGTTTTCTCTAGTGCAGGGAGGGAACAAAAAGAAGGAGATACCTGGGGACTTTAAAGTAACAAGCAAACTAATAAATTAAAAAAAAAATTAATCTCTTCCTCTTGTCTGTCTCCTTCCCCCTTTAAACAAAGGCAGATTTCCTAGTCCTAAGAGAAACCAAACAAATCATTTCCGCTATCTTAAGCTATCACTATATTTTTCCACCATCGCTGTCAAATTTCTAAGCAAAGTAGATGACCCTGAATGCCGTTACTTCTTACTTCACTCCTCCTGTCTTTTGTCCCCAGTCACTCTACTGGAACATCGCTTTTCAAGGCCACTAGCCCATGACTTGTTAGTTACTAACCCCAGTGGCCTTTTCTGTGCTCCTCTGAGGAACAATGGGCAGAGTGCTGGCCTGGACTCAAGAAGATTTAAGTTCAAATCTGGCCTTACTTATTTACATAACAAAACTTACTAGTTTTGTGATCCCGTAGGCAAGTCACTTTATTTCTGTTTGCCTCAATTTCCTTAGCTATAAAATGAAATTATTAACAACGTCCACCTTGCATAGTTGTTGTGAGAATCAAATGAAAATATATGTAAGAAATACTTAGAGCAGGGGGCAGCTGGGTGGCTCAATGGATTGAGAGCCAGGCCTAGAAACGGGAGGCCCTAGGTTCAATCTGGCCTCAGATACTTCCTAGCTATGTGGTCCCAGGCAAGTCACTTAACCCCCATTGCCTAGCCCTTCTGCCTTAGAACCAATACAAAGTATTGACTATAAGATGTAAGGTAAGGGTTTAAAAAATTTTTTTAAATACTTAGACCAGTGAAGTAGGTAGTAATAATGCACATAGACATTATATAAATGCTTATTTCCTTCCAATTCCTCTTCCCTTTCCCCTTTCCTTCAGCACTGTTAATCACCACCTCCTTCCTTTTTTTTTTGAAATTCTCTCCTCTTGGCTTCCATGACACTGCCTTTTCCTGGTTCTCCTGTCTGTTTTGGTGCTTCTTGCTTAGATGGTCCCACTTCTTCCCTCCATCTCTGAAGATGGATATTCACAAAGCTCTCCTTTCTCTCTCCTCTTTAGATTTTATCTCTTGGCTATCTCACCTATTCTCAGGATTTTGGATATCATTTTTATGTAGATAACTCCCCAAATCCAAATCTCTGCCCATGAGTTCCAACTTCAAGATTTCTTTTTTTTTAATGTTAAAAATTTATTTTTAAATTTAATTAATTTAACTTTATTTAAGATTCATTAAAATTTTTTTAATCCTTATTCTTTCCCTCCAGTCCTTATATCTATTGAGAAAGCAAGCAATATGATATCAGTTATATGTGCGAAATCATAACATCTATTACCATATTAGCCATGATCAACCTCAAAATTTCCAGCTGCTTGCTGAGCTTCTTCTGGATGTCCTGCAGGCTTCAGTCCATCCAAATGGAATTCATCATTTTCTGTGTAAAAGTGGCCTTATTTAGCGCTATCGTTGGCACGTGTTTCCAGGCTTGAAACCTGTGAGGCATCTTTGACACTCCACCACTTTTTCAGTTGTCAAGTCCTGGTGATTGTGCCTTCTTCTCTGTAGCACCTTTCCATGCCCACTATTGCTACCCTAGTTCTAGCCCTCATTGCCATTTCTGAGCCCACTACAGCAATTCTCTACTGCCATAACTTCTATGTTGAAGTGTCCCAGTCCCTGTCTCTTACCCTATGATTTTTCTTTTTTATTGGGAATCTCTACTTGGATATCTTTACTACACACAAATTCACAATGACCAAAATAGAACTGAATATCTGCATTCAGGCCAGTCTGCCAAGCACTCCAAGGTTACAGTTGTGATTATCATCTCTGGCTCCTCACCCTTCATATCTAGTCAAGTCAAGATAATTCTTTTTCAGGCAGTTCATTTAGATTTGACTCTTTCTTTACATTTCCACTGTCGCAAATTTAATCCAGAACTCCCATCTTCCCTTGCCTGGATCATTATGAAAGCTTTCTATATGGACTCCTCCATCTTCCAGTTGCTTCCCCACACCACTGTGTATATACCATTTCTATTTTTATCTAAAATTCTCTTTTCTATAGACAACTACTCTCTTACAAACCATGACACTATCCATTGACCATCTTAGTCTAATCCTACTGGTCCTTGTTCTACATTTCTTTTGCATTTGTCCTTTGACATTGCTGTTCCCTAAGCCTCATTATAACTGATAATATTAATAGCAATAATCTCTTGGCTCATCTCTCTGCCTCCTATCTCTCCTGCCTTAAATCTATTTTGCATGTCGTAGTCAGATTAAACTTCCTAAAACATCTGTTTGCACCTATTCCCCTTCTATTCAGCAGCTAAATAACTCCATTTTCTTTATACCAATCTTCTCTCAGGACCCAGCCTTCCCCAAATGACCCAACCTGTCATATCCTCACTTCCTTTTGAGTTCCTTTAGCATTTGTTAAAAGATTCTCTTTTAACCCAGCCTCTCCCTCTGCTTCTTTATTATGTTTTACCAAACTATCTACTCATTGCCCCTACAGTGAACCCAGCTACATCCTCACCATCCACCACACCTTTGAACATGCCATTTCTCCTACCTAGAATTATCTTCTTCCATCCTACTCAGTTATCTAAGCACTATCCTTAAGATCCAGCTCCTCTTTTTAGCCTTCCCCAAATGACCCAACCCATCATGTTCTCATCTTTCTTTTGAGTTTTTTTTGACATTTCTTATCTCTGCCACTCATTTGCTATTAAAAACATAGTGCTTTGGATGAATGTTTATATATATATATATATTAACATGTGCTTTTCTCAGACAGGATCAGAGTTTTTTCTCTTATTTGCTGAAAGCTTTTCTAAATCTAACCCCTAACTCAAGGGCACAAGAGGACAACAGAGATTTGTTTTAGTACTAACACTCTGAGACAAGTCAGACTGCCCCCCCCCCCCCCCCCCCCCCCCCCCAGGGCCCCGCCAATATCCTGAAACAGTTTGTTTGTTTGTTTGTTTTTTTTTTTTTTTTGCATCCTCAGTGCTCTGAAGTGTGAAATCACTGCCAAGTTATCAGCAGAGCCTGGTCACCACACACCTGAGTTACCTCCGTTGGAGGAGTATCTCCTTCAGGCTTCTGTTCCTCGAGGAAACACCAACTCTCCAAGTAACTCTTGTTCCCTAAACCGGTGGCAGTTCTGTGAGAGGAAGAGAGCATCTTTTGGGGAAGATACCTCAGCCCAACGGGCTAGATCCACCACGAACCTCAAGATTGCTCCTGCCATGAACAGGAAATGTCAGGAAATAGACAGGAAAAAGGAGCTGGCGCAGCTACGTAGAAACCTAGTCTCTGTCAGCCGATCGGCAGAGCAGCTCCAATCGAGGGAGAAGCCCGATTCCCTCGTCGCTCGCCCGCAGATAGTTAGGGCAAAGCCGCTGGGAAGCTATGGTCAGCTACCAAGGAGGTGGAAAAAGGAAGGGCACCTCCAGCCAAGCCGGGCATTCCGAGGAAACAGTCCCCAGGGAGCGAGGATGCGATCACTTGTGCGTGGAAGGTTTCAGGCGAGTCGCCTGCGCCAGGCTGCCTGGACCTTCCAGCACTGGGAGCCAAGCATGGCCCTGCCACCTCGAGCCTCCGCACGGCTCCGGGGGCATCTTCTGAGCAGGAGAGACAGAAACAAGAGGTTCTTGCAGGTTCCGCAGAACTCCGTGAACAGCGAGGGGGAGAAAAGAACCAGGAGCACCAAGGGCCTGCTGGCCGCCTCCGGCTCTCTGGGAGCCCAGCCACTGGAAAAGGGGAACGATTTCTCTGACTCGGACAGTATGTACTCTATGGATTCTCTCTCCTATACCTGTTCCAGGTCCCTCCTCAAACTGCAAAAACAGGAGGCCCCTGAGCCGAAGCCCCGCTGCTCAGAGCCAGAGAACACAGAGAGTGACGACAGCCAGATGTCTCAGGACTCACTGATGGAAAAAAGGAGCAGAACACAGAGATGGCTCCTGCCTCGCCCTCCCCACCAAGACTCTGAGAGAAGCGAGGCTGAGTCCGTGACTTCTCCTGAGGGCCCCCATCTCTTACTTGGCGGGGGACTGGCCTGGGAAAACATGAGGACCATTTCTCTGGATAGCCTGGACAATGAGGAGGAGGAGGAGGAGGACGAGGAGGAGGAGGAGGGGGCCTCTGGGGAAGAATCTAAGAAAGTCCTCTCACCAGATGAGATTCCTGCGGAGGCTTTTTGGCAAATGAAGAGCTCCCAGTCCCCCACAAGGTGTCTGGAAAAGGTACTTGAGTTCCAGGCCTCAGAGCAGGGACTGGGTGTGGCAGAGCCTGATGTGACCCTGAAGCCCTGTGATTCTTTTTATCTGGCCTCCCAGCCCCAGGCCCAGCCTCAGCCCCAGCCCCAACCCCAGCCCCAGCCCCAAGGAGAAGAATGCAAATCCCTCCAAGAGACACCACACCTGAGAAACAATTCATTGGTTTCCCTGGACTCTTGGTTCTCCTGTGAGTCAGGGAGCCATCACAACAGCTCCCAAGAAGTCCCTCGGTACTCACAGATAAATTTGGCTGTCCCAGAACTGAAGGTCCAAGAGATGGAGAAACCTGAGGCACCTGTTGAAGGGGATGAATTACAAAAGCCCGTCCTCAAGGCAGCCTCCACCAGGCACAATTTCAGGCGCTTCAAAGGCCGGGCCTCGGCCTCCAGCACTACCAGTGAGGGGAACTCGGAATCTACTTCCGAAGCAGAAACCACGTGGGCATCTAGCAATCCCCGATCAGATTCTTCTGTCTCCCAGGAGTCATTTCACATGGAGGGAATTGGCCTCCCCAAACTGGCTGGGTACTGCAGCTCTGCCCTTTCAAGCAGCACTCTCTCCTCCAGCAGGTCAGCTGCCCCTGCGTCTTTGTTGTCTCACAAAGGCAGTAGTACCCTTAGAAAGGGCTGGCCTATTGTTGAATATCTCTGTGAATTTTCTCACTCTTCCCTGGGGGCCACAGTGAAGAGCACACAAGTTTCTAGCTGCCCTCAGAAAGATACAAGTTGCCGGACCTTTACATCTGGCAAAAGATGGGATTCCTTCTTCCCTTTGTGTTCTGAGATCCCTGGTGATTTCGATTTCAATAATCTTTCCTTCCCTTCGTCATCCACAAGGCATTTAAGAATGGAGCAAGAACAAGATGACGTGAGCTTTGAGTTGGATGACCTCTCATCTTTCTTTAGAATGATTGAAAAAGATGCACATCATGGCAGTTCCCCAGCAGACTTGGACCAGGGAGACTTAAGCTTAGAAAATGCTTGGGTTTTTGCGACGGAGACCAAGGTTCCAACCTCTCTGCCAGAGATGCCTCAAATATGTCAGGGCAGCTCGGAGCAGCCTCAGCCTCTTAGGAAAGCGGGATCAACAGTGTCCTTTGATGAGAGCTTTTTCCTGAGGGATATATCAAACAGCAGCAGCCCCATGACTGTTAAGGAAGACCGACATCCTCCAGCCTGGGTCCAGCAAGAGAAGATTCCACCCAGCAAGCCGGTTCCATTAAGTCTGGATGGCCCTCTGCCTCAGCCAGTATTGAAGGCAGAGTTCTTCCAAGCTTCCAATGAAGAAATCAACAGAGAGAGTTTTTCTTTGGCTTTTCCCACTGATTCTGAGCTTTTCCCACCCTGGGATACGTTCCCATCTCCCGAGCAGCTCTCTCCCCTGGAAACAGTCTATGTATTAGAAAGCAGAGATGCTGTGACAGAAACGGCCTTGGAGATCCCCGCATGCCGAGATTGGGGGGAGGATACCCTACCCACCGGCAGGGTAGAAGGCTTGAGCAACACCTTTCAGTTTTTCAGAAATTTGGACAGTGACCTTCTGCTTTTATTACATACCCCGAACCCAAAGAAGCCCTCATCTCAGAGAATTATGACAGAGAATTCCTTTGGCCCAGGCACTTGGGAAGACCCAGATGGAACTGGGGTCCCCCAAAGTATGGAAATATACAACAATCCTGTCTCTTTCTCTTCTGCTCAGAATAGACTGCTGTTAGAGAGCATCAGCATGGCTACATGCCAAGTAGGAAAATCAGCTGGGACTTTAAAAAACAAACACTCACAGTCACCCCTGACCAAGGAAAATGCCTCTGCTCAGCCCCTTTGGGGTGATCCATTTAATGATTCTGGGTCAACAAAACATCTCCCAGTTATGTCTAACATTGAAGTGGATCATGAACATAGTCAGAGTGAAGATGACACCCAAGGGAAGCGGGCAGTCTATCTCCTGGGGATCGATTCAGCTGACTTTGATGAGAAGATCCCTTCTGGATCCAGTTCCAATTTTCTTTATAAAACAGAGGGTTCAAGCCAGCCCCAACACAGAGCTAACATGCAAGAGAAGGTGTTAGGCCCTATACAATGCAGCTCAACAAGTCACTCTGAGAGTACGAGTCCAGTGATGATGGTCAAGGATGAAACCTTGTCCCACCCAAAGGAAGGAAGTGAATCTGTTTATCCTGCAATGTTTTTACACTCCAAAGATTCCTCAGAGGAACTCGTGCTTTCTGGAGGGGACCAAGACCACTCTTACACAAAAGACTCTACTTTAAACCTATTGCCGGCTATGTCTACCAATGCAGAAGGCCCCATTGTAAGTGAGGAACCTGAGAGCTTGATGGTGATACCCAATTCCCAAGGAAGAAAGTCTCGAAGAAGATCCTCTCAGGGTAAAATTGTTGGTCATTCTGATGAAATGGCCAGGCTGATTAGTAGTGTATCACAGCTGGAAAGCAGCATCATGGAAATAGAGTCCAGACAAAAATATCACCCTCGTGCCTTGTATATGGCTGAAGCCTATAAGAGAGCTATGTTTCGGGAAAGGAAGGACCAAGAAAGGACCCATCTCACTCGGAGGCCAAAGGACTTCAGAAACAGCCTCTATTACAAAGACCAGCCCCGTTCTTCAAAGAGAATACAGGAGAAAGAAGTTGTCCCTTATAGCATTGAAGCCAGAGAAGACAAGGGGGTTGTTGACAGTTGTATTCAGGTGAGTCATCAGGCAGAGAAAATCACACCAGACCTCACTACGTCCACTGAGTTCACTGAAGAAGACAAGAGCGAAAGGGAACCTACTTTCTTACATGTACCTGAACTGTCAGACAGGGACCCTAGTGATTATTTACTCATAAGAGTTTCACAAAGACATACTGCTCAGAAGGAATCCATTAATATTCCAGAAAGTCCAGAGATAATGGAGCCATTGGTCAGAATTGAGTCATTGAGACCCAAAGAAGAAAGGCCTGAGGAAACTTGTAAGGAAGAATCAGTTGTAGAACTCAACCCCCAAAGTCATGTCAGTGTAGGAACAGGGAGTTGTCCAGATTTGGAGCCCAAAGTCAGTTTCCAAGAAAGTCAGACTGCTGAAAACTTAACCAGTACCATGATAACAGCGAAGTACAAAGAACCAAGAGTACATGACAGAGACACAAGTCCCTTGGAGGAAAAGTGTCTGCCAACAGAGACCCAACCAGATCCATTGACCCAGGAGCTCCCTAGCATAAGCCAGATCATGCACATGGGCAGATTTCACACTCAGGAGATGGCACATCCATTGCCAAGCCAAGAAAGCTATCCAGTGACTTCCACTCAAGAAGAACCAAGCAACATATTTTTGTCTGATCCTCCAAAGCTGTCAGAAGGGTATTTCAAGACGCCAGCAAAAACAATGAGCATTTCTCCCACCAACTATGAGCGAGAGCTACAGTTTCTGAAAATGCAGGCTACTCCCCGCTCGGAAGGCAAAGTAGAACAGCAAAAAACAAATGGAGAAGTAAGAAACCACAGTTCTCTCAGAAGTATTAGCTGCAAAGACTCCTCTGTCGAGGAATCAGTTTGGCAGAGATCCCACTGTCAGCTCAATGGTAGTGGGAATGGCTCTGGCAGGCTTTCTAGGAACAACTACTCATTGGAAGAGATGGAAACATCAGATCCTGCTGTGCTCCTGGAATGGCAGGAAGGAGATAGCCAAGTCACTTCCAAAGACTCGAATCTAGGAGATCTCTCTCTCACTGAGGCAGAAGTAACCTTGTTAAGAAACATTAAAAAAGCCAATTTAATTAACCAGTGCCCACTAGAGAAGAGGACCAATCAGCAGTGGGCAGACAGTGACCTCCAGACTCTAGAGAAGAAGCTGTGGAAGACAGATGATTTTGCCATGGATCCCAGTACCACCGGCTCCCCTTTGTCAGCAAGTAATGAAGGAAAACTGGCATGGGTCTCATTAGGACCTTGGGGGGGCCCTGTCAGTTCATCCAGGTATCCAGAAGTGAATGAAGAGACCATGGCGAAGGACATTAGATTATCAGAGGAATGTGGGAAATCATCAAAAGATAGTAGTCTTAAGCTGAGCAGCTTCTCGTCAGGGCATTGGGGGACCTCTACCATTTCATCCAGGTATTCAGAAATGAATGATGAGGCCACAGTGAAGGACTCTAGGCAATCAGAGGATCATGGGAAATCATCAAAAAATAGCACCTCTGAGATTATCGTGTCTCTACTAGAGCCTGAGGCGTTTTCTGGGACCCCTAAGCAGCCTCACTATAGCCAAAGGGATCAGCAGGAGTCAGAAAGGAGTCAGAAAGAAAATGAGTCATCAGGGTGTTTCGTGCAAAATAAAGTCACAAGAGGGAACATCCAGGAGGCATCTTCAGGAACCGTGTCAGAAAAGCGCCCTGATAAGAATAAGCCCCTGGCAAATCTGTCTGTGGCAGATGGTCTCCAGCTAATGAATGATGTTACTCCCCCTAGCAGAGGGCAAGAGCATGCCACACAGCTGTCCTCTGGCACCACCACTACCTCAGGCATTAGCAAATCCATTAATACGCAGACAGCAGGGGACTTTGACTCTGAAAGCTCAGACAGTAAGGAAGAGGATATCAGGTCACCTGCTGGGAGTCTTCTGCCTTCAGGAAATCTGCCTTTCCTATCCACCTTGAATGAGAGCAAGACGGAGGAGATACCACAGCAGCACCTGTTCACACCTTCTCTCCATGCCATCTCTGACAGGATTAAAGTAATTCAGCAGGAACTGAACCAGGCCCTGCCATCCAGACAGAGAGGGGAACTTTTAGAGGTGGAGAGAACCTTCCCAGGGAGCAAGGAGAATATCCGGAGAGCTTGGGGAGGGCTCAAATCCCAAAGTACAGCTTATGAGAGCTGGTGCGGTGGGGACACAGGAAACTCTTCAGAGGCAATAGGCAACCTACAAGCCCATTGGGAAACTTCCATTCAATCCCCATGGAAAGATGCCTCTCTTCATGCAGGATCTGGGATATCAATGGCTGAAATGGCTTATATGGCAGCAAATTCTACCACCCTGTGGCCTGTTTTTGTGTCCCAAGGAAGCTTTCACATTAGAAAGCAGCCAGCCTCATATGAAGCAGAGATGATTGAGGCCAAAGAATCACCTTACTTCGACAGTCCTTTGGAAGCCTTGGACATCAAGCAAGCAGGGAGTTTTCCAGCTCATTCAAGCCACATCCATTCTCTAAGTGAAGGAGGAGAGCAGGCAACTCATAGAGAAGACATGGTCTCAAGAACAGTAGGGGGAGACATCACAGGGGATGCCTTGCCACAATGCTCAACATTGAGAGGGCTTACCATATCTGGGCTGTCTGTACCCTATGGTGTTGGTAGCAAATGTCAAACACCAACTTTCCTTCTTGATCAGAGAAATGCTTCAGCATTTGTGGAGGAGATGGAGAACTTCCCAGAAAGAAGCTTGATTCAAAGAACTGTCCTAGAGACTTCTGAAAGCAGCGTCATAGCTAACTCATTACCATCCCAAGAAGAGTCTGAGACTTCTCCTGCCAGGCCGCCATGCATTTCTCAACAGGGTCCTGTTTGGATCAATCCACCTTTGTTTACCAATTCTCTGTCTTATGGAAGTAGTGATCCTGAGAGGCGGATTTCCCGGTCTGCCTCAGACACCATGCTTCCAGTTTTCCTGGGGTCTTCCAAGCCCAGCGTACCCAGCCAGGCCAAAGTACCCGACATACCTTTGGCACATAACCTGGATTTCAGAGAAGTCCCGCCGGAATTGAAACTGGAAGCTTCCAACACTGGTTTGTTCAGTGCCGAGGGCCCTAAGAAAGAAGACGTCAAAGTCAAGCCTGAACCAACTCCTTTACCCATCAGCACCTGTCCTGAGAAACTAGAGAGCCTTCAGGAGAATCCCCAAACTAGTCAAGGCAGAAAAGCATTCCCCCATGTAGATGAGTCAGGGAACCATGTAGCAGGTGGGAGAATGAAAGCAATACCTGTTAGTGAAGGCATTCCTAAGAATGAACTCACAATTGGCTCTCCACATATCAGTTCAGGAAATCTTGATGAAAACCTTGCCCCAGGACCATCATTTCCTAAGGATCCCAGGGATCGCAGTGTCCCTGTTCCCCACTCTAGGACAGAAGCAGGTGAAAAGTTTGTTTGCAGCAATAACCTTCCAAGCAGTCTGTGGAAGAAAGATGAGAATGAGCGGCCCTTAAGCAATATTGGCAACACAATGTGGGACACAAACTGCCACCATTCTGGGACCAGTGGCCAAGCCAGCCCCAAAAAGTCCAGAGAGATCTCCAGGACTGAACCTGAAAGTCTCAAGGTTCTTTTCAAGAGAAATGGTGATCCCTTTGATGTGCAAAGACCTTACCCACTGCCAGGGGACTCACAGGATCATCGTCAGGACTCGCGGTCTCCCTCCCAAGGAGACTCAACCCCGTCTGTTGCTTTGACCTCTATCCCTGAATATCCTCCCAATAACTTTTCCATCCTGAAATTTTCTTCAGGGACTTCTTCCAGGACTCTACAGGAACTGAACATGAGTGTGGAGCCTCCTTCTCCCACAGAAGATGAGGAGAGCCATGGGAAACTGGGCCTCAGTGACTCCTCCCCAGAAGAATCTGAAATGATGCCAGTGGAATTGGGGAAACCAAGATATGCAGATTGCAATCAGACAGCTTTATCAAATTCCAACTCAGAAGCCCCTCTGCCTCAGGCCCCAGAGCCTGGCACTGCTCCCCACCCAGCTTCTCTACCCCTCTTAGCAAAGCCGGTCCGAGAAGGTAGGTTATCAGACAGCCTAGTGGAGGAGCAGAATGGCCATCCCAGGAACAGAGACTGGTTGGCACCAGAGACGATGGATGCATTGCATTTCATATCTAATGACATAACCCCCTTCCTTCAATCCTGGCAGCAGGAGGGTCCTGCAAGGATTGGCTGGAAGCAATATATGTTTGGCAGCGCCAGCGACATCTCCTGCAGCCAGACTTCCTGGGGTCTGGACACACAAAGAGCCATCCGTTGCTCCAGTGTGGACAACGGCCTGGACACTCAGAGCTCCCCGTTCCATTCTTATCTCAGTTCTTATGCCAATACTCGGGGGACTTTCAGCACTTTCAGCAGCATCGAGGATCCTCAGGGCTCAGAAGAAGAAAGGAAGGTGCTCACGGCTTCTCATATCTTCAAGAACGAGCACCGTTTTTCTTATACATCCACAATAGCACCCTCAGGTAGGACCCCAGACAATCTGGGTGAGGGCCTGCCGGAGAAGGACAGCCTGCCTCAGGGGGAGAATGCCCCGGCAGAGGCGGAGGGGGCCCCAGGGCAGGTGGACGACAATGGATTGCTATACCCCATGGAATCCGAGTCCTGGCCAAAGGTCAGCAAAGTCACCTGTGATCAGGGAACTGTGACCCTGACCACGCTGCCTCAGCCTCAAGAAGTCCACAAGCACCTCCACGACTGCGTTGACATCATTCACCCAAATCCAGAGGCTGCCATCTTTGGGGCACAGCCATCCCCATCCACATGGACCAATGTGCAGAGCCTGTCCATGCATCTTTCACAGCTCTTACACAACACCTCCGAGCTGCTGGGGAACCTCACCCATCAGGGAATGGCGGAGAAGGAGCGCAGCATTAAGGCCGAGGCCCCAGAGGAGGTGTTGAGGGTGGACAGCAGCACTCAGACCACTGTGGATGTGGGCATCCAGACTGTTGGGATGGATGCTACCTCACGGGAGGGTTCCTCCCTCCTTTCTCATGGGGAGGGCAAGTTAGCCAATCCTCAGGAAGCGAATGTGACTGCCCCAAACCAGGGCTTCAAGGCCCCAAACACTTCTCAGGAGAAGGCGAACCACTCTTTGGGGTCTGAAGATATAGCCAAGAAGCCAGCTTCTTCCAGCCCTGGGAGCCAGAGGCTCTGCGTCATTCCACAGAACGCCCTGGGCACATCCCACCTTAGTGTCTGTTTCCAGAAACTCTTCCCAGGTCAGGACCTGTTCAGCCTCCGAGCTTCCCGAGTCACTTCTTCAGCCCTCAGTTCCCACATTGATGGATCCTACGCAGGAGTGAGCAGCCCAACTTCAGGCACCATCTCCTCTATCAGCAGCACTCCTCAGGAAGGAGTGTCCACGAGCAAATCTGGGGCCCAGAAAAACAAGAAAGAGGGTTTCAAGGGCACCTTGTTTGTGGACAGGGCTTCCTCCCCTATCCTGACCCTCAGTGCCAGCTCTCTGTACCCCCGTTCTTTCTCCTCAAATGTCAGTCACGTCAAGATCCCTCGCTCTCACTCCGTCGGACACCATCAGACTCCTGGAGCCTCTCCCCTGGTGAACAATTCTTGCCAAACCTGCCATGAAGGGAAGGCTGGGGAAGTTTCCAAAGATGCTGGGAATGCCACAGGAAAGAACCCAGGTAAAGGCGCCATGAAGCAGAGCGGATGGATTCCAGGAAGCTCGACTTCTGTATCCACGGGACCCTTGAATCACCTCCAGCAGCAGCAGCTACGGACCTCCTCGGGGTCTCTGGCCTGGGAAGACCACCAGGCTGGTGCAAAGAAAAAGCCCTTCTACCTGTCCCTGCCCACCCCAGGGCCCTCTAAGGACCAGCTGGAGGCCTCTGGCACCAATCGCTTCCTGGCGGAGGTGGCTTTAGAGACCCCCAAGCCCGTGTCGGTTCGGCTGGGCAGCCAGGATGCGAGGGGTCAGAAGAGGGTGGACGCTGGTGCCAACCCCTCCGAGCAGCCCTTGAAGTCCCCTCCTTTGCCAGAGAGCCTTCCCTGGGGGGTGGTTCTGAGCCATTACCACTGCCCCATCTCCGTGTCTGAAGTTAGCATGGCTCCGGGCCGTAGCAGCAGCATAGCCAGAGATACCCAGTCCGAAGTCCTGCTGAGCTCCTGCACCCAGAAAGAGCAGACCCCCGAGTCCAAGCCCTACAGCCTCAGGGACCTTCCTGTCCATAACAAGTTCAGCAACTGGCGAGGAGTCCAGGGAATCTCCTCGGAGGGGAGCATCCCTACGGCCACGGTGAACATGGGCAGCACCAGCTCCGAGGCCATGGAGAAGCCGGCCCAGCTGCGCCTGAGCCAGGTGCCCGAGCAACTTCCCAGGGAACAGGTCCAGGTGCTGGCCGGGGTCCCGCTGGAGCTGGGGCCGCAGGGGCCGCCTCTTAGCGTGGAGCTGGCCGAAGCCAAGCTTCTCTACGGCCTCGGAGAGACGGACGCCCTGCTGAGGGTGATGCAGACGGGGATGGGGGAGGCTCTGGTTGCTGACACCTCGGCGAACCCACACCAGGACGGAATGTACTTTCGGTAAGTCAAGGAAGGTGATGTGATGTCACGGGTGGGAGAACTGGTCTCAAGCCTAGAATCCCCAGGTTCGAGTCCTGCTGCCAACGTCACGGCTAGGCCCTTGTGAGACGAGCCATTTAACACCTTATTTATGGCTCTTATTTTGTATTTTGGGGTGGCTGGGTGGTTCAGTGGATAGAGAGCCAGGCTTAGAGATGGGAGGTCCTAGGTTCAAGTCTGGCCTCAGACACTTCCCAGCCATGTGACCCTGGGCAAGTTGCTTCACCCCCATTCACTACTCTGACCACTCTTCTGCCTTGGAACCAATACACAGTGTTAATTCTAAGATGGAAGGTAAGGGTTTTAAAAAAAACACAGTAATATCAGTGTTTTATTATATTTTTATTTATCATATTAGATATTTCCCAGTTGCATTTTATTCGGGTTTGGGCCTCATGCTACTACTCTCAAGGTGACTCTTAAGACCATACACTACAGAGGAGGTGCCAGGCTGTCCTGGGAGAGGGAGGAGGAATCACAGTGGCCCCATCCCTATCCATGGACTCCCCGCCAAGCACTGAATTTGAATCCAGCTTCAGATACCCAGTAGCTGTGTGGCCTTGTGCCTTAGCCTCTCTGACTCCGTTTCCTCCTCTATAAAATTGGGATCTAATAGCGCCCCAGTGTCAGCATCAGTGTGAGGATCCAATGAGATAAAAACAATGGTCTGGGGAAGGGGAACTACAGATGAGCCTGTGAAGATGGCAGGCAAGCAGCGTTCACATCCACACCTTCTGGGGTTTGGACCCCACAGCGAGGGAAAAAGAAACGCTGCCCACAGGGCTTTGTGGGTGAGAGCCCGTGTGGGTTATTCTCATCCAGGACGCAGGCTGCCTTCAGCTGCCTTCATGTGGTGGGGTCTGAAGACCCTCATGTGGAGGGGGAGACTTGGGTGAATTCTAGCTGACTTTGATCCCCTCCCTGCCTCAGGCACCTGAAGA
Organism: Gracilinanus agilis; assembly: GCF_016433145.1. Classification (NCBI taxonomy): domain Eukaryota; kingdom Metazoa; phylum Chordata; class Mammalia; order Didelphimorphia; family Didelphidae; genus Gracilinanus; species Gracilinanus agilis. The sequence goes on along the minus strand of NC_058131.1, from coordinate 526,393,928 downwards.
CCATCGAGGCCATCCGGAAAGAACGGGTCGATCGAATTCAGAACTTCCGTCGGGCCCGAAGCCTCAGCCCTATGAAGCAGTTCCACCTCCTGCCCTCCCAGGAAACCTTTCCCCGGGACCCCGACCTGCCCAGCCGGCGGCGAGAATATCTGCAGCAGCTCCGAAAGGATGTTGTGGAGACCACAAGGCAAGGCTGGGCCCAGAGCTTTGCCAAATGGGTTTGGGTCAGGGGGCTGAAGCTGGGTGGCTCAGTGGATAGAGAGCCAGGTCTAGAGCTAGGAGGCCCTCAGTTCCAATCTGGCTTCAGACACTTCCTAGCTGGGTGAACCTGGGCAAGTCACTTCACCCCCATGTCTTAGCCCTGACCACTCTTTTGCCTTGGAACCAATATACAGTATCAGTTCTAAGACAAGGCAAGGGCTTCCCCCCCCCCCTTTTTCTCCCAAATTGGTTTATTGTGAATTTGACAAACATGAACATTTCCATATTTAAAGAGTTTTTTAAAAAGTTTATATATAATTCAAGGATTTTTTAAAAAAAGGAGTTGGGAATGGGGTTGGGAGAATTAGAGTTTTTGTCATATATTGACCATCATTAGAGGACTCAAAGGGTTGACATTCTTTTTTTTCTGAAGAGACATCCTTGGAGAATTCTAGTCTGTCTCTGTTGAAGAGATAAATTTCAAACCGGAAGAAAGAGATGGGTACAAGAGAGGGACACACACATATGCACACACGCACACGCATGGATCATCATTCAGACCTGCCCGGCTCTTTGGGGACCCCCTTGGGGGCTTTCTTGGCAGAGATTCTGGGGTGCTTTGCCATCCTCTTCTCCAGATTATTTTACAAACAGCTAAGCGGCCTCTCTAGCTCACGCAGTTCAGAGGTATCCTGGCCCAGGCGGTCTCCACTGCCCCGCCATGCTGCCCCGTAGGACTGTATGTAGATAGATAGATGTCTGTCCCCGGAGCCATGTGATCCCAGAGGTGCCCCCATCTCTGTGGAACAGAAGAGGCACGACATCACACACACATATAATAGACATACGAAAAGGATAGAAATGCATGAAGCAGACAGACACAAAGTGGGAATTGTGAGGAAAAAGGAAGCAGAGTTGGGCAGTTGGGCTTTGTTTCAGGCCCTCATAGCCTTCAAGGTTTGGGCCCCGAGCCCTTGGCTGCTTCTCAGCTCTTGAACCCATGGCTGAGGCGGGAGATGTCTGCCCCAGCACATGCAGACGTCTCCCGGTAGGACGGGCGACCCAGAACGCTTTGTTCCAGCGGCCACGGAGACAGCTGGAGCGGACCCCGGGGGACGCTTAGGGCTTGGCCAGACATTGAGGATGCCGAGGCCGTCCTGCACCTCCCAGGCCACGACCTGACTTTCATCTGGTCACTGGGCTTCAGTGACTGAGAGCGAGGCTGATGGCTTTGTGCCACTCTGACTCCCTAAAATCCAGTTTATTCGCAAGTCAAAAGACGTGGCCAAGGACGCCATTTTCATCCTCTTCTAGCAAGAAGGTCAGCCACTGAGCATCCCTCTCTCTGCACTGCAGGGAGACAGCCCAAAGCTCCAGAAGTGGGTGCAGAAGGAGGGGAGCGGGGCCCCCGGCTCCCTGGGCCACACGCAGTGGTCCGTCCTCCCCCGAGGGAGGAAGCTCATCCCGGCCGCTCTCTCCCCTCAGGAATCTGGAGTCTTCGTCCGAAGCTGCAAGCCACCAGCCTTCCGACATAGAGGTGCTACTCCGTGACTACCAGCGGGCCCGGGAGGAGACCAAGATGGAGATTGCCCGAGCCCGGGACCGGTTACGGGAACGTGCTGAGCAGGAGAAGCAGCGCATCCGCCAGCAGATAGTCACCCAGCTGCAGCGGGTGAGCTGGACTTTGGGCGCCTGGGGATATTGGGGAATCTAGCTCCCAGTGGGGCCTGACGCGCACCTCTCCCCACAGGAGGAAGCCAAACTGCAGAACCTGGTGGGCGTGAACACCCTGTGCACCACGAGCTCCGTGGACAGCCTGTCCTCCAACCTCACCTCCGGCTACAATAGCAGCGTCCTGACCCTGGCCGGCCAGGCCCAGCCTCCAGAGAAGCAGGTGAGGGAGGACAAGAAGGCTGAGCAGTGTCCACTGCAGCCAGCCTTCTGGGTTTTGTTCCTGGCCACTGTCTATCTGTCTCCCTGCTTCTTCCTTGTTCCCTTGAAATCAGACATCAGGGGTCAGGACCAAAAAAAAAGGGATTGCCACTGGCCCACCCTGATAGGCCCACCTACCCCGGGCAAGTGGCAGGGGCTTCTGTGAGGAGGAAGGCATGCACCTTGAATCAGATGACCATTGCGGCCCAGGCCAAAAGTGGAGGGTCTCCTCCACCTCCTAGATGCCCACCCCACCCTACTTGGCAGGCTTCCTGCTGGTTTCCCTCTTGTGCCCCATCCCAGTGGCCAAGGAGGGCAGGCTGGACGATGCCTTCTCATTTCCCCCACCCTGGTCACTTTAGCCAGCCCTGTTAGTGTGAGTCTGAGCCCAGTCCTGGAGGCTGTTAGCAGTGCCAGGAGACAGACCTGGCCTGCCGTGACCATAGTGAAGATGGTCTGGGGAAGGGACTCTTTATGTCTCCCCACCCCCTCCCCAGGCCCGGGCCATTTTCAGGTGAATAACTGATGGAATAGGGGTGGGAGGGAAATGCCTGAGTTCTGCTCTCCTCCCTCTAGTTCTGAGGGTTCTCTGGGCCGTCTCTTTCCTTAGGGAGATGCCAGCACGCAGTGCTTCAAAGAGACGTCTGCAGGGGACATGCGGGGCCGGTCTATGGTGAGGAACCGTCAGCTGTACCTGAGCGAATCGGCAGCGCGGAAGAGCCTGGGCCACAGTATGCAGGGAGGAAGGGGGAGGGGGAGCTGGGGGCCCAGAGAACCCTGAGCTTGCGGGCCTGAACGGCCCCTTACCTCCCTCCCCCATCTCCTCTCAGAGTCTGCAGGGGAGAGCCATCACGTGTCCTTGCACGGATCCCACAAGTCCCTGCTCAGCCAGTCCAACTCGGACAGCTGCCTCCCCACGTCTCCAGGCGCCCTCTACCACGATCTGGTCAAGCACATTCTGGCCAGCACCATGACCGAGGTGAGCCTCAGCCCTTCGTGGGCGGGTGCCGTGGGATGGTGGCCGGCCGGAGCTCCTGACGCCACGGGGTCGCTGTCTCCTTCAGGTCATGGCTGCCTGTTCTGACAACCTGCAAAATCTCTTCAACTGCCAGGCCGCGGCCGGCTGGAAGTGAGTGCCCCCCCCCAACCCTGGACCCCCCCAGCCTTTCCTGATGGGGTGCCACCTCCGAATCCCCATTGGAACTGAGGGTCATCTTTCTGTTTTACTGAAGTGGCATTTATTCTCTATTCCTCCTACTTTCCCTGTTCCCCTGAGGGAAAAAGAAGAAAACAGAATCTCATAATAAATCATTAGGGCAGCTAGATGGCTCGGTGATGAGTGGAGAGACAGCCAGGCCCAGAGACGGGAGGACCTGGGTTCCAATCTGGCCTCAGACACTTCCTCGCTTGGGTGATCCTGGGCAAGTCACTGAACCCCCATGGCCAGCCCTGACCTTTCTTGTGCCTTAGAACAGATACTTGGTATCGACTGTAAGACAGAAGGTAAAAATTAAAAAACAACCCCAAAACAATGTACAACCAAGTCATCTTGGGGTTTCTGGAGGCCCGGCCTTTCTTTGACCTCTTTCCGATGTTCATTTTTACATCATTCTTAGAGTAGAGCGGCGTGTTCTGGGCGGCTCTTTCACTTATTCTCCAGGTTTCTTCATGCCTTTGGGGTCCCCTGATGCCCGCCTACCCTGGCTCCACAGAAGGGCTTCTAGGAGAGCTTCTTTCCCTTATGGCTGCTGAGGCGAGTCCCGGGGGGGCCGCCGGGGTGTCGTTGCCCGTCTTGTCATTTGCTTGTCTCAGTCGTGGCTGTCTTGGGGACCCCCCCTTGGAGCTTTCTAGGCAAGGACGCCGCAGCGGCTGGCCGGCTCCTTCGACCCATGAGGAAAAGGAGGCAAACAGCCGGGCGACGTGCCACGATCCTACGGCGAGGATGGGAGCGCCGAGGATGGGAGTGTGGGTGCTCCAGAGCCGCCCCTTCCCTCCTTCCCTCCTTCCCTCCTTCGAGATCATCCTCTTCCTGGGGCCGCTAGTCTGTCGGAGAAGGCCTCCTCTCCCAGGGGGGTCTCCATCTCTCCCGCCTCAGGGCCCGGGCCTGTGTGGGCCCCCTTGGAGGAGCCCCTGGCCCACCCCAGCTCTCCCCTCAGGTACCAGGGGGAAGAAAAGGAGGTGCTGACCTACTACAAGGCGTTTCCTTCCGCCACGCGGCACGGCTTCCTGGGGGCCGGGGTGGTGCCTCAGCCCCTGCCCCGCGTCTGGGCCGCCGTGAGGGACCCCACCATGTGGACCCTGTACGACAAGTCCATCCAGACGGCCCAGCTGTGCCAGAGGGTGACCAGCTCCATCAAACTGGGTGAGCCTCCAACTCGGCACTTACTGGGCTCCTTCTGGCTGCCGGCACGCCTCAGGCCCTCTTCAGAGATCTGTTTGTCTTCACAACCCCCGGGAGGCGGGAGCTGTGATCGGCCCCACCTTCCAGACGGGGAAACTGAGGCAAACCCAGCGGGCGGTCAGGCGAGGGAAGGGGAGGGAGAGGCGGGGGAGGCGGCCCTCTGACGGACGCGTCCCCCCTCCCCGCAGTGTACCTGGTCAGCAGCACCACCACGAGCTGCCTCAAGCAGCCCCGCGATTTCTGCTGCGTCATTGCCGAGGCCAAAGAAGTAGGTTTATTGGGGGGGGGGAGTCTGGGGGGATCCTCGGGGCGCAGCCCAGGCCGCTCACCCCGGGGCCCCTCTCGGCCTCCGCAGGGGCAGCTGGCCATCATGGTGGCTCAGTCGGTGTACGACAAGGCCATGCCGCGGCCCAGCAGGAACGTCATCCGGGGGGAGATCTTGCCCAGCGCCTGGGTGCTGCAGCCTCACACCGTGGACGGGAAGGAGGTCACCAAAGTCATCTATATGGTGCAGGTGAGCCGCCGGCCGCCATCGGCCCGGCAGGCCGCTTCCTCTCTGGGGCTCGCCCCGGGTGGGGGACTTTTATCCAGAAGCGGGCAGAGGGGCAGGAAGGCCCTCTGGGCAGGGGCCACCTTTGGGGCTCCTGTCCTGGATGCGAGTTTCAGCCTCAAGGGCCCCTTTGCATTTCAGGTGGAGCTGGGGGCCCCCGGCCTCCCCCCGGGGCTGCTGACCCACTGTGCCAAGCAACAGCCGCTGGTCATAGCAAACCTGGCTTCTTTTCTCTGCGGTTAATGTCAGACTCACAGATATGGTTCTACTGATTCGGGCCCAGAAAGGGGCCGCGGAAAGATCCTGTATTTATGGCGGAGCTCACTACAACAGAGGAGGGGCAACAGCTACGACACTAGCGTGGGCTAGTTGGCAGCTCAGTCCAGAGTTATTGGCAAATAAACACGTTGCCACACCCGGCCCCCTGCCCAGTGAGGGGGCCCGAAGCCCTGGCCCCCCGCCGTGGAGCGAAGGGGCCGCTCCTTCAGACCCGCTTCTCTCTGCGGGCCCCTCCCTATCCGCCCCGCTTCTGTGCGGCTTTGGGCTCCACAGAACCAAGTTGGCGAGCTCCCAGAGGGGTGGGAGCGGGTGGCTTTGGTGCCGACTTCTCGGCCACGGCAGCTCGCATTCCCGGAGCATCGCAGGGCCTGCCCCAGCCTTGGCTCCTCTAGGAGAGAGGCAGAGTCCAGGGGAGGGAGCAGGGGTGGGAGGCCCCTGAGGAACTGGATAGAATGAGAAGGCCTTGGAAGAAGCGGCTTGTTCTCACCAGGAAGACGGTGCAGAAGCCTTTCTTCCAGGCCTTCCCTCCCCTTCCTCAGAGGAGATACAATGGCTCATCTCTGGGGCTCTTCTCTGCCCACTTCCCTGCGGCACAGTCAGTGCGGGGAGAAGTGTCCCACGCAGAGAGGGAAACTCGGCCTTTGGGTTTCTGGCCCAGATCTCCCCCAGAGGCTCGTCTTGCCTTCAAGCAGAGTGCTTTTTATTAAGAATTGGCACAGGATCGTTAAGTAGGCAGAGTGGAAGAATCCTGACCAGGAAGCAGGGAGACACCCGGGGCACCTGTGAATTCATCCGGATGGACCTCCCCAGTGGCCCAAATTCGGGTTTCAGTGGCCTCACCTACTTTCCAGGACAAAGTGGAGAGGAATGGAAGAGCATTCCCCGTGTCCCGTCTTCTCCTTTCTGACACGACTACCTCCCCGGTTGTTGGAAGGGTCAGGGTAGGCCATTCCCTCATAACCGTACCCAATAGCTCCTGTAGCAGAGGAATCGACTGGGACTCGCCAGCATGGGGGCAAGGGTGGGTAAAGGGTAAGTTCTGTACAGTGCAGCAAAATTTTATTTTTCTAAGGCTTTTACAGGTCTACACTTTCTCCTCCTCCCTACCATAGTTCTAGGTTATTTATATTATTGATTGCAGTTTTTTAAAACTGTTTTTAAACTTTTTTTAAGCAATACAATCAAAAGTTGAAATATTAAAATTCTTATTTATGTACCAGCCCATCTCCAACCCCTTTTCAGATATTACCACTAAACTAATGGCTGCATTTGGTCAGAATCTTTAGAAAGAGGAGAGTTCTATGTGTTCTTAGATTGTTATAGCTATCTCTTTTACATATAGACCCGGCGTCAGCATGATCTGACACCCAAGAATGGTTTTTACATTACAAGTGTGGGGCAGCCGGGTGGCTTAGTGGATTGAGAGCCAGGCCTAGAGATGGGAGGTCCTAGGTTCAAATCCGGCCTCAGACACTTCCCAGCTGTGTAACCCTGGGCAAGTCACTGGACTGCCATTGCCTAGGCACATGTTGGTGAAGGCTTGGCACGTGCAGCGTTGGCACTCGGGGAGCTGCTCCGTTCCCTCTTCTAATGTGGGAGGACATTTTTGCATGCCCCATCTCACTCTGTCCAAGTCCCTCAAAGCAAGCACTTCCTCCGTTCACTGGGGTAACGTGGAGGGACTCACAGTTGCAGTTTGGGCGCCTAAACTTGAAAACCTTTGCCAATGCTGGCCTAGCCCCGACTTCTCTTCTGTCTTGGAACCAACGCACAGTATTGATTCTAAGACAGAAGGTAAGGGTTTAAAATAACGAGTAGTGGGCTGTTAGGCCCACAGGTCTCAGCCATTGCTAGAAAAAATGAAGGCCCTCCTGCATTGGCTGACTATTCTGTACTGTGTTCTCTTGGGTTCCTTCTGTCCTAGAGGGGTTTTGGTGAGGTCCAGGGAGTGAGAAAAGGCAGCGTTCAAAAGTAAGCCCCAGCGGTCTGTTGGTACTTAGTCAGAATAGCCATTCAAGCCACCTCAGCTGCTGGAGTCTGAGATGAAGAGAGGAATCTACCCTCTTCCCCAAGACAAAGGCTAAGCCCTCTGTTTCCAGGATATTCCTGGAGGTGCCTTTAGGAGAGGAATGAAAAGTGTAATTCCTAAATTAGAACTCACACAGACCTGGCCATTTTTCTGTGGAGAGGACATTACCCATATCCCAGAATTTCATGTTCAGATGAGAATTATGGAGCCCAACATACCTACACAATTAAGAACAAACCTTGCTTTTTCTCCCAAAGCTACTAATTATAGGGGATGTCCATCCATTTCCAACCCCCCCCCCTCCCCCCCGTGTCTTAGTAGCCTTTTATCTGTTGGAAAGAGTGGACCTGAGAGAAATAACCCTAGAACACCAGGTCTTTTGACAAAATCATATTTATTTGAATTTTTTAAAAAACCCTCCCCCATGGGGTTGCTTTCCTGTTCAAAGATAGCAAATTAAATAAGATGAATTCAGCCCAGCCTGGCTTCCCTGAAACCAGGCATTTTGGTAAAGTTGGGTTTTGCTTAAGTGAGGTGTGATCTGTTGCTGGCATCTATGATGCATTTTATGGAAAAAAATATCTGGGAGCAGAGCTGAGGAGCCCAGAGCTCCCAAAATTTTAAAAATCATCTGTGTAAACAGGAGGAAGTCGGTCTCCTGCTTTTCTAAAATCACAAAGTCCAAAGAGGCTGCTGGGAAAGCAGCAGGTTGGCCCTTCCTGTCTCTGACGATACCCACTGGTACGGCGTTTCCCTGCCGAGTGCCCCCCCCCCCCAGCCTCTGGGTGGGAAACTTAGACTCTCCTCATCTCTGCCCACTGGGTCTGATGACAGTGGCTCAAGATGCTTCTCCTAAGGATCACCGGGTGGAAACTCCTCTCTGGGATAGGGCTGGGCTCCTGGTTCCTTCACTGAGGCTGTAAGTCAGGTGAGGGAGGCCCAGAGATTTTGAACATAAGCTCGAAGGCAGGACCTGGCAGTGGCCCTAACTCTGGGCCAGTACCGTGCCCCGAGGTGGTCTCAGCAGCTCACAAGCTCTTAGCCGGGGTCCTGGTACCTGAGGCTCAGCCAGAAATAGGCAGGACAACGTAGCTAGCTCCTTGGAGAAGTCCTGGTGGGGGGAATAAAAGAGGTTCTTTATCAGAGGGAAACTGCAATTCCACAGCCTCAAACTTATCTGACCAAGTGATGTTCAGCCTTGCTGCCTGCCTCCCCTTCACATTTGATGTGAAAAACTTCTTCCCATTTTCTCTCCCAAAGACAAGAGCGCCTCTGAAAATGATTACAGGTCCCTGTATATGGTTTTGAACTGGGGAGCTTAGGTGATGCAGTAGATGGAATGCCAGGAGTCAGAAAGACTCGAGTTCAAATCCAGCCTCAGACACTTAGTAGCCATAAGATCCGAGGGAGCCACTTTGCCCATTTGCCTCAGTTTCCTCATCTCTAAGATGGGGATGGAAAATCTACCTCCTAGGGGGGTTGTGAGATCAAACGAGTTCATTGTAAAGCCCCATCATAAGTGCCACATAAAAACGTTAGCTGTTATTATGATCTAGCTTTGGACACCTCAACCCTGTTATCTCCCAGCTGAATGTTCTCTAATAACCCACACTCGGCACAGATCCTCATCCTGTAGGATCAGTCTGGCTGAAACTTGGGTAAGGACACACACCTCAAATTCATGCCCACCCCCCAGACCTTACCTCAGGCCATGGGGCCTGGTGGAGACTGCCCAGGCAGGTTTCTATCTCTCCCCGTCCCATTAGCCCCCGGTCAACCAGTCCCCGGAGCAGAAACAGCAGCAGGTCCCACTGCAACATAGAGAGTCCCGTCAGGATGGCCGCAGGGGAAGGACGAGGCCAGAGGAACAGAAATGGGCCTCAGGACCAACTCTAGGACATCCCAGGGGAGCATCAGGCTCCTGGAGGCGCTGTTGGACCCACCTCTCTGGGCCGGGTATCTGCCAAAAGGCCCACATTTCTTGGACTGAGCAGCAGCTGTAGTGGAACAGGCACTTGGAAGTCCTCATGCCACAGGGAAAGGAGCATCTGCAGAAGTGCTCGGCCTTCTCCCCTGTCCAACCTGTGTGGGGTTGGGACTCGATCGGCAACTGTAGGGAGAGAGGAAGGCGATCCCTGGGCCTCCTCACAGATCACGCGCTGAGGCAGCCTTTTGAGGTCCCTCTCTCCATCCCTCCCTCCCGGGAGCTGAGATGCCATACCGAGAAAAGAGGCCAATTCCACAGAGCACTTTGCAAGCTGCTGTTCAGAGATCGGGCAGAGGAACTGAGACGAGAGAATGGAAGGAAGGGATTGAACATCGGTGACAGCTTCAGTCGCCCCTGTCCCCACCCCCAGCAAGCTGTCACAGCTCACCTGCCTGCACTGAAGGGTCTCCCTCAGCTGCCCCAGGAGTGTCTCCAGCTGCCCCAGGGCAACGCCCTCCTCAGGATCTCGGGGCCCCACAGAGAGAGCCAGCACGTCCTACAGAGGGAAGGATGCCATACAACTGTCACAAGGAATACAAGGACAACTCGTGGGTCTTTTGACTGCACTAAACAGAGCTATTGGTCAGGATCTGAATGGGGACAGCTAAGGCCAGGAGGTGGCCAGAGAGTCATGCAGCAGCTTGGAAATAATGGCTGCAGAGCTCCAAGACGCATATGCCCCCCCCCCCCCCCCGTCTTATTCTAGGGCTCAGGTAGGGTCTCGGCAGGAGCAGCTCTATTTATTCCCTAAACAGGATAGGGAAGAGACAGAAGAATCTCTTGGTAACACTTTTCCTCTTGTTCTTTCCTTCTGGGAGAGGGAGAAGAGCTAGTCTTGCCCCCTCTCTATACACGGAAGGTCCCGCCCGCTTTCTTTCCTACTGAGTCACCTTGTAACTTTTTCTACCCAGTCCTCCTTCCCAGAATACACATCTGTATTCTTCCAGACCATCCCAATAGCACACGTCCAAACTACTGTTCCCTTAAATCCTTTGTTAATAACATTCTTGCACTTTGGATTTTTGTGGTATGAATCCAGTGAATTTTCCAAGGCTCAAACTCCCAACAAGAATAACAACAAAAAGAGAACTATGAAGGAAACTTTCCAAATAAATACAGTTCAACGATGAATACAAGAAATGGAGAATAACCGAAGGGAAAGGAATATTAGAATGGAGGTAAAGACAGAGGCAGGGGGGCAAGGGTAGCTGTGTACTTTGATCTCGGAGATGAGGTGGGAGGGGAGGGGAGCATGGTGCTCACAGGCGCGAGAGCAGCCCCTCCTCTCCCCCTGGGCAGCCACATCAGGACCCTGGGCTCCTCGAAGTGATCTGCTCACAGCGACTTTCACCTCCCTCCGGATCAGGGCTATAGATGAGAAAGGGAGAGGGTCACATAAGCCCACCTTCCAGGGCAGGCCTTTCCACACATTCTGGACCCTGAGACTTTACCTGTGATGTTGGCTGATAACCAAGCACAGGCCTTCTCTATGGCGAGCCCTACGGCGATATCCTCTGCGCTCCTCAGGACCTGTGACAGATCCACACACTCCATCATCATAAATGCAAGAGGAGTCCTATCGCTATGGTGGGGGGAGCAGCTCTCCCAAGGTCTGCCCCATCAGGGCGGAATCCACCCCTCTTTCCCACAGACATGATTCAGGTTATCAGACCCCCCTACATACAGCTGGGGAAGTCTCCTCAGGGAGCAGCACGCGCACAGCCTCAGGACCTTTCTTTCTGCAAAACCTGAAAAGAGAGAGAAGCAGGAGGAGGAAGTAAAGACACGTCCTGAGTCCAGAGGTCATGAATTAAGTTTGTAAAATACATGAATTATCTCATATGAGACAGCTACAGGTCCTGGGTCTAGAGGGATCCCTTCCTACCTGCCTACCATACACCAAGTTTTATACAACTTTGCATGTGGATCCAGACCCTAGGAAACTCCCTCTGCTGATGCAGAGTGGCATCTATTTGGCAATCCATAGCCACAGGTGGCTGAGGCAATGAGAAGTGACTTGCTAGGATTACCAAGCATCTATCAAGAGATAGAGCTTAAACCCAGGTCCTGCTGTGCCTCTATCTTACAAGTTACATCTGAATTAAAATGTAGCCATCACTTTACTTTTATCACTGTTTGTAGGGGGAGGATAGGTAAACATTATTGGGCCTAGGGAGGAAACCCCACCCCCCACCCCTCACCAGAGGAAATGAGAAAAAAAAGGGTGAAGGTAGGGGGCAGCTGGGTAGCTCAGTGGACTGAGAGTCAGGCCTAGAGACAGGAGGTCCTAGGTTCAAATCTGGCCTCAGACACTTCCTAGCTGTGTGACCCTGGGCAAGTCACTTGACCCCCATTGCCTACCCTTACCACTCTTCTGCCTTGGAGCCAATACACAGTATTGACTGGTAAGGGTTAAAAAAAAAAAAAAAAAAGGGTGAAGGAAGCCCTAAAGAAGGCCAGGCGACCTGCCCCTGCTGGGCAAGTGGCCTCTACTTGGGGTTTCCTCTCCCAAGGACTCAATCCCTTCCATGTCACTCATTCTACCCTCACACCTCATCATTTCCCTGCTTAGATTTTCTCTTCAGACTAATTCTCATTTTCATGGGATGACTGAGGGTACCAAGAATGGGACAGAGAAGGTAAGGAGAAGAGGCAAAAAAGGGAGAAAAGTTTTGAGATCCTTGTTCCTTACTCTCGCCCCTGGGTTAAGGCTTGTGTCCCCTCTGGGCAGATCTGGTCACACAAGGCCTCCAAAAGCTGGGCCGGGGCACCCCCTTCCTGTTCTTGCTCTCCAAGCTGCTCCTGCAGAAGTGATTCTGCTTGTCGTACTAGGTCTGCCACAAATGTTGCCCTGTAAGGGGAAATTTAGAAAATATTTAATAACACAATGAACTATGAATCACCTACCCACTTCAGTGTAGTATAAAGTGGGGAATGGGTGAGATAAGGTTTAAGCCCCTCACTTAATGTGTTTGACGCAATTAGACCCAATTCTCTCTGCAACAAATTCCACAGTCTTTCGAAGAGAAGGTGGCTGGTTGTGGAAGAAGGCCTGGGCTAGCTCTGCCTGTGTGAGAGTAGACAAGACAAAGGGATCAACTGGTTTCTTAAATTTTTCATCCTTTTAGGAATCTCTAACTCTTCATTTTTACCTTACCTGTAGCCCTTGGGATGTTCTAGGAGCCTGAGGTCCTAAGGCAGTTGTCGAGGTTGGGGTGATTTTCCTTACAAAGCCCCCACTCCGTCCACTGCTACCAGATACCCAGGAAGCAAGCAGCTTCCGCAGTTCTCCTGGAGTGAGAGACAGACTCCTGTTACCCCAGACGCACACACAGAAGCACTTAACTTCCAGATTATGGAAACTTGAGCTCTGAAGAGCTCATCATTTCCTCAAGTAATTAGGGAAATCAGAAAGCCATCACTTTAGGAAGGCAAAAAACTGCAGAAAGGTGGAGGGCTATGGCCAGTCTCCCACACTAATCATCTTGTTCAAAAGAGTCAGATGCTTACCTATGAAAGGGCAGCAGGTGTAGAGAAGTTGCTGATCCACAACAGGTATTGTGTCCTGGGAGATGGAAAAATAATATGGAAGTCTAGTCAAACATTTTGCAAATGAGGAAAATGATTGGCCTAATGTCACACAGAAACTGGCAGAGGTAGGATTTGAAGGCAGATCCTGTGACTCCAAACATACAGAGGGAGAGGGAGGGAGAGAAGAGAGAAGTGGATGGGGGGGGGGGGGAGACAGAGAGATAATGATCGGCTCTGAGTCACAGTTAAGTAACAGGTAGGCCTGGGACTTGAATGCAAGACCTTTGATTTCCAGTCCTAAGCCCTTTTGCTAAGTGGCCTCCTCTTGACTCTCAGCCCTATCACTCACCAGGCCTGGCATCAAAGCCACTGTGGCTACTTCAGAGGTATCTGGCCGGCCTTCTGCCAAAAAGAACAAGTCTTCTGGAACTGTAGGGATCTGGGGAAGAGGTCAGGGCAGACACAAATCAGCTCTTCAGAAGATTTTCATTCATTCTAACTTCATAGTAGCTCCCAGTAAGACTAAAGGAGATCCCTACACTCCCTTTAAGATTTAAGACTCCTGATACCAACCCTGCTCAAAACCCCACGCACCCTTCTTCCCAATACCCAGGTGCATTATGCTCCTATCTGTGGCTTTTGGTCCCAACCTGGAAAAGCCATCCCAACACAGCAAGGAGCAGAAGTTTATTCAAGAAACACATTCTTCTTTCACTCTCTTCTGATAGGATCAGGTTTCTAGGAGCAAAGTGGATGGTGTGAATGAAATTTATGAGTAAAGGACAAATATGGATGGGGAATTTTACTAAAGGGATCAATGAGTTACAGATTCCCACCCCAATAAACAAGATGGGCAACTATATACAACTCTTTTCCTAGGGATCATATTCTGTCCTTCCTTTGAGTTTGTAGCTGATCAACTTGGTAGCCAAGGGAAGGAGATAAAGAATTCATCCTAGGGGCAGCTGGGTAGCTCAGTGGATTGAGAGCCAGGCCTAGAGATGGGAGGTCCTAGGTTCAAATCTGGCCTCAGATACTTCCCAGCTGTGTGATCCTGGGCAAGTCACTTGACCCCCATATTGCCTTAAAAAAAAATTTCGTCCTAATTCAGCTACTTAACCCTCCTTAAATGGCTATTCAGGGAATTATATTCTCATGTTCTATTCCCAGACCCCTTTTTTTGTACCCAGCCTGCTCACCGATATAGCTGTAAAAGGAGAGAGAAGACACCCTGGTAATAGTCCAGTAAAGGAGCAATGTGGTCAACAAAGGAGAGGAATTCCACCAACCAGGGCACAGTGAGCACAGCCTGCTGGTTCTGCAACCCCTGCTGCAGCAACGTCAACACATCTAGCACAGGAGGCACCTGGGGTGGAGAAGAGACATCATCATTAGGTGAGGACCAGGGAGGACCTGTAGGTAAAATAAAAGAGGCAGCCACTACTGAAGCAAGATAGCAAACTTCAATTGTTCCTAAAGAGCAAATTTATGGTGATAGTCCCAAGTAACTCTCCACCTCAGGCCCAATTTGTTCCCAATTCTCATCCCATCAGGGCCCTCGTCCTCCCTGGTTTACCTGGTTCCTGAGGGCCAGTGCTGAGTCTTGTAGCTCACGGGTTGGGGGTGGCTCAGGGCTCCGATAAGGGAGGAAAGCCACAAACCCCAAGAATTTGGCCAGAAGGCGGAGACTCAGCAACACTGAAGCAAACTGCCTTCTTTCCTCCTAAGGAAGATAGAAGAATGAGGCCAAGAGATGCCCTCTATGACCCTCAAAGATCCAGGTCCAGTCCCTCAAATCATCCTCTCCCCCAAGTAAGAATACCTCTCCCTTATCTCCCCCATGCCCCGTTCCAAGTCTTTTCTACCTGCCGGTCCACATCTGAGTCCCCATCCTCATCGCTGGGTTCGTGCTGGGGTAGGGCAAGATCATTAAGTTCTCGGATCTTCAAACTGAGACTGTCCATAAGGTGATGGTTAAATTGGAAACTAGAAAGGGAGAAGGACATGACATCAAGGAGAATAATGTGAGAGTAAGAATGCTTTAGAGATAAAGTGAGCTCTATATGTATCTGGGAGTAAGGATGAAGAGAGAGTGTTAAGAGCTCAAGGGAAGCTTATGGGCCATCAAGTACAAATGCCTTATCTTTTAAATGAGATGAAATGGAAAACTATCTGCTCTAGACACCAGTTAACATTTTCTGTACTTTGCTATTGGTAGGAAGTTTTCCCCTAGACTCTCACCTGCTGGCACTTAAGATGAAGTCACGGAAAAAGCCTTGCCAACCAGGAAAGGTAGGAGGTGGACAAGGGCCGCTACTACTCTGAGGAGCCACCAGTCGCTCCTGCAGCTGGCGAAGCCGCCCTAGTTTGTCAGCTCCTAACATGCTTAATACATCTGGGTCAGGGGCTTCACCCAAAGCCATTCCTCCAGCACCTGAGGGGCTTTGACACATCTGGGACAAGAAGAAAGGAATGCAGAAATAAGTTTGAGAAGAGGAAGTTAGTTTGGCTCAGTGGATAGAGAATCAGGCCTAGAAACAGGAGGTCCTGGGTTCAAATCTGACCTGACACTTCCTAGCTATATGTCCTTGGGCAAGTCACTTACCCCCCATTGCCTAGCCCTTACCACTCTTCTGCCTTGGAACCAATACACAATATGGATTCCAAGGTGGAAAGGCTTTTAATGTTTTAAAAGGAAAAATAAGTTCAAGAGATTCCATTATTGGGAGAGATACAGACCTAGGAAATTCAGGTAACAAAGGTATCAACATAGTATCAACTCAAAGTGTTATTCACTGTGGGGTGAACAAGCAGCTCTAAGATTGCTTCAATCTCTAAATTAACAAGCCAGGGAACAGAGTCACTTCCCTAACTGAGCTTATCTTTGGATATGGAATCCTAGTTGTTAGGTTGGAGTTTCCCCAAAACCTACCACGCCTATCTAAACTTTCCTGAAATTCCAGATATTCCTTGGATTAATCCTCAACCCCCTTTCTGTCTCCTGACTGATCCCAGGCCAGGGGGGTCAGCAGTAATGTAGGCATCACCTGAAGAAGCTGTTTCTGAAAGAGTCGAACAAAATGGCTGTGGCTGGAAGCTGCAGAGAGTTGACTCATCATGGATCTATGAAGTGATCAAAAGAAGGGTTGAATATGAAAATAGGGAAAGTCCAAGTAGGGAAGAGAAAATGTTTGTCAGTATGTGTACTGTTTATGAAGAGCCTTCATGTGATACTTCATAGAATTAGTCTTAGCAGTAAGTAGAAAATGAGAAACTCCCCAAGAGACAAAATCACACTAGTTGTTAATGGGGTTTAAACCTAGCCAGTGGGAGCTTAGCCCTTACAATCTGTATCGCTAAAAGCTCATGAGTCGATGTCAGTTGATAAGGAAAAATGAAGAAAGGATGAAAAGCTAACTGAAGAACGGTGGCCCAAGGATTTTGCACTCTATCTGAACCTGCATAATCGCAGGAATAAGGGTTAAACTAACCCTGCTTGAGCCACCTGAATATATGAATTCAAGTCATTCTTTCAAATCTAAGTGGTAAGGAGATCAATGAAAACTGGAAAAATAGTAGTAAGAAAGGCACAGGAATGAACAGTTTGGGCAAAAATCTATAATCTAATGCTTCTCATCATCCCCCAGTCCAGCTACTATACACCAATGGGCTGTTCCTTTTCTGGAGGCAAAGAAGAAAAACACTTGATGTAAGGGTACCCACCTAATCCTGTTACCTAAGCCTTTCTCAAAATCCCAGCCAGGTTCCTCATGCCGATCTTCCCATTCCCGAAGTACCTCATAAAAGACATCCCTAACAAGAGAAACAACAAAATGCTTAGGCAATCAAGAGCACTAAACTTCTCTGTGACAGACCCTCCACCCACCTTAAAGTACCAGCACTACCAGTAGGGATTTCTTATTTTAATCCAACCAAGGTTTGCTAACTTAGCTATTATCATATAACAAAGCACATATCATAGAATCTTAAATTTATTGTAATGGACCTATGCAGACTCATCCATTTGTCTTCTTGCCCCACCTCCCTCATGATTAAATGACACGTGTCTTTCTGACAGGTCATCTGGGTATATAGTCTAGAGCAGTGAGAGAAAATGAAGTTAACAATCCATGTGGGTAATCACATCCATTACTTGGGCTTTATTAGTGCCATGCTTCTGGTTCCCAGGGTAACACATACCACCTTTCCCAGAGAAAAACAACTCCTCACCCTCATTCCCAAATCCTGCTTCCCTAATCACCTCTGTTTCTTGAAAGTATGAAAGGCCCGGTCACTTGAGAAGTTTGCACGGTTGTCTGTTTCTGGCTGAAAGGAGACAGCCTGGGCAGGAGGTGATAGCAGCAGAGAGACCTAAAGCATGGCAGGGGTACCAAAGTTAAGCCAGCAATCATGAGAAACCAACCACAAGCTTTCCATGCCCACAGACTTAGCCCAAATCACAACACAAAACTGAAGAGTTTGCAAATATCTGGTTAAGTCATTGGTATGCTCTATAATTTGTAGATCTAAGAAAGGCTGCAGCTTGAAGTAGAAGAATCAGGTCCAGATTAAGGTACCTTAGCAGTACTGCCTTCATAGGCATCCCGGAGGCGACCCTGCAAAGTAGGAGAGAAGCAAAGCAGCCGCTCATTCTCAGCTAGCAGCTTCAATGTCCCTTTGTCCAGGTGGGAGAGAACCCTGAAGGGAATGAGAATGGACACAACAAAGAATAAGTCACAGATAGAGGCCAGAAGAATGTGGCTATGGAAACCACAGGGAGGATGATAGATTTAAAGTTTAGAGAAGGCATAATGGGGTCATAAGGCTCAGCTTGGGTAATATACTTAAGTGCCTAGTCATGGCACAATAAAAGGAATTGGAAGGCCTAGGTTCAAATCCTGTCTCTGATGGTCACTACTTGTATAATTTTTGGCTAGTCTCATAATGTCCCTGGGCCTGTTTCCTCACCTGTAAAATGAGGAAGCTGGACTAGATGGATGACCTCTGAGGTCCTTTCCAGTTTGAGATTTATGATCCTATGAACCTTGGGGAAGAGATACAAAGGGGATAGGGACAGAAGAACCCAATGACTACTACAGGTCCAGCAGTAGGAAGATCAATATGAATACGGGCACAAAAGAAAATGAGAGCTTACAGAAGAGAGCTGGAGAGAACAGGCCAAGAACATCAGGCATAAAAAAGAGGTGAGCCACCAACACAAGGATCGTGTAGGTTCAAGACTCAAGCCTGTGCCCAGAGACAAGTTAAGTACTCCAACTGGCTGCCAAGAAAACAGAGGGTTAATGAGAAAGTTCAGGTGACTACACTAGCAAAACTCACTGGAACTGATGCTCCAAAACCTGTACTGCAAAAAACACACAGTCATGGATATTCTGGAATAGTGGCCTCTTGAGGAAACCTAAAGGGATAGGAATGGAGAATTAGCTAAGTGTTTTTTTCATCTCAGAGCTGACCCACAAGATGTTTCTGCATGGAATGCTCTCCTACTGACCCCCAGGGCTGGGTTCCAGATGATCTTCTTCAACATCAATAATTCGACGAACAGTGAGCAGCTGAAGAACAAAAAACAGCTCCAAGAAGAGGCTTGGGACCAGATTCTCTGAAGAAAATCGAGGGGACATAAGGGCACAGAGTCCCTTCTTCCCACTGCTTTATTAACTTTCTCTCCTCTTGTTCTATACTTCAGCTCCCATGGATAGACCTTATTACTCACCAGCAATACAGGATGAATAGACAATAGCTACTAACTCCAGCCTCTGCCGACAGGAAACCTTAGCCGGGTCGGCAGGTTCTGGTGTAAGACTCCCTGTCCGACTGGGAACAGGAAGACCAGATTCCAGGGCAGAACCAGCAGGGGTGGGTGACTGTTGTAGCAGCTTGAATCTGAGGGTATATAAATAGGACATTAACCCTAATCAGTACTGTCTTTACCTATGTTCAAGTCCCTCAGACTCTCCATCAAATTCCAAAATGGGAGAACTGGGCCCAAATAAAGAAGCCCAAAGAACAGCCCTGCTAACTCCCCTGTAGGAAAGTGACATCCCCAAGAGCAGGAATGACATACCGCTCCTTCTTGAGCATCTCTCGTTCCTCCTGAAGACTGCTGCACCCTAGAGGAAGGTCAAGGCCCCAAGGGCTAGTGTCTGGGACTGGGGGCTGGGAACTGGGGGCTTGGCTGATTGGGGGTGAAGTGAAGCAGGTCTTGGGCTTGGAGAGAGACCGCTCTGAGCTCACCCTCGTTGGGTTGATCCTCCGGGAAGGTTTCATCCTGCTAAGAGTAGGCATCAGTTTCCTTCAAATTCCTATTCCCAAAGACCCATCTTCTCCAGCCTTTTACCATTCTGCCCCATCTCATCATAGGATCATGTTTACAGTTGGAAGAGACCTTAATGCCAATCTAGTCCAACCCCCTCATTTGACAGATGATGAAACCCAAGCCAGGGGAGGGGAAGTGCCTTGCCCCAGATCACACAGGTACTAAAGGACATGATTCTAGCCTTCAACGCAGCACCCTGCACACTACTCCGCCCCCCACTACTTTTCCTGTTATCTCATCCCCAGCCCTACAAAGAACGCCCCTCAATTGTGCTGCTTCTGCCCTATAAAATCGCCCCCACCAGGACCTTGGTCTGTGCCATTTCTCAGTGACAACCCCCACCCAATTCTGCAGAGCACGTGTGTGGCAGGGGGAGTCCTCACCCGGCTGGGCCAGGGGGCACAGAGCCCACAGGGGGGAACTCCTCCAGGTTGCTGAGGTTCAGGGGCTCCGCGGGCGAGGGACTCAGGCTGTTCGAGCCCCTCTGCCTCCAGCCCCCTCCCCAGGGAGGGCTGTCCCCATTGCCCCCCTCCTCGGGCCCTCCCGGGCAGCGGCCCCCCCTCTCCCGGACGGGCCCCCTCCTCCTCCCGCCACCTCCGCGACGGGCCAGCGGGGGGTCCCCGAAGGAGGCGGCCGGTGACTCAGTCGGGGCCGGAAAGAGCTGACTTCGCACCCCGCGGCCGCCGCCGCTTCCCCGCGCCGTGCCGGGGCCTCCCGGCCGCCCCGCTGAGGCCCCGGGAACCTTGGCCGGAGTCGGGGGGCCTTGGGGGAGGGCGCGGCTACTCTGTTCCCGCAGGAAGTTGAGCAGGAACGGCACGAATTCCTTCCGCAGGGGCTCGAGGGGCGCCAGCGCGGCCGCCTCCCGGGGGGCGTCCTGAGGGGAGGGAGGGAGAAGAACGCGGGAGAACGGGCTGGGGAGCCCTGCAGCCCGCCCACGGCCCCGACAGTCACAGCCTTTCCTCCCGGGATAGTGCCCGGCGGCTGCCGCAAAGATCCACTTACCTCCGCTCCTCGGGCTCCGCGCGTTAGCCACCGCACGGCGGCCGCCGCCGTCACCTCCTTCCGCAGCAGCGCCTCCAAAACGGCCGCCATCCCGGCTGGGGCGTCCCGCCGCGACTGCGCAGGCGCAAGCGCGCCGGGAGGCGGGGCCCGGACGCCAAGCCGCCCGACCGTTGGCCGCCGGAGGCCGTGCGGGAGGCTGAAAACGCGGGGCGGGCTGGGGGCGGAGAGAGCTCCTAGATCCCGTCCCGCCGCCACCGCCCGGCTCGGGCTGGAGAGGAGGGAAGTGTGGCTATGAAGGTTGGAGAGTGGAGAGTGAAAGGAGGCGATCGAGAGAAGGAACGCTAAGGAGCAGGAGGGAGCCGCAGAGGCCGCGCGGCCCGCCCCGGACTCTGGCGGGGGAGATAGAGCGAGTACGCGCCCTCGAGGGAGGAGCGTCCTCTTGCCTGAGTGAGGGGCCTGGAGGGTCCGGGCCGTAGGATTCCTCTGCGGACTTTCAGCCAACTTTGTACTCTTTTGTTTACTTCCCTTCAGCATTCTCGCTTTCCTGTAACCCAGCATTTTATTTTATGTATTTACAAACGCGCCTGGAGGGAGAGACCTCGGCTAATCCCCTACCGAGTCGGGGCCCGAGAATCGCCCCGCCCAGGGGCCCTCCAGCCAATCCACACTGCGGAAACCTCGTAGACAAGTCCTCTACAGTTATTTTTAATATCCATGAAAAAGACGCGAGGTTCATTTAAATGTTTGAACTTGAGGAGGGTGTTTGATGGTTTCTTGCTACACAACTGTCAAAATACTGGCTAGCTCCATTCCCTCATTTTACAAAATGGGGAAACCAAGTCTGTAAGTAAAGTAATATGCCCTCAGGTCATAGTAAATGGAAGGCAGGATTTGATCCTGGGACTTGACTCAGAACCTAGCTCACCCCAGAGAGGCTGCTTTCTCCCCATCTACTCATTTAAAGTAGATGCATTTTGATTGTGTCCTTTTTTTCTTTTTAAATCTTAGCTTATCATGACTGGCTTAGGGTAGCTACTTAAAAACTTCAGTGAATGCTGGTGTGGAAGGTTAAATTTGGAGAAATATCTAAGAATTAGGACTTAATCCTAATTAGGAAATAGTTCATGACTATTCTTTTGCTGAATAGAGCCGTCCTCTAGATCCTCCCATCTCTTTTTTTCTGTTTTAAAAACCCTTACCCTCTGCCTTAGAATCGACATGGCTTCCATTGCTTCCTGTAAGAGCTAGGCAATTGGGGTTAAGTGACTTGCCCAGAGTCACACATCTAAGAAGTGTCTGAGATCATATTTGAACTCGGGACCTCTATCTTCAGGCCTGGCCCACTGTGCTACCTAGTTCCCTGCATATCCTTTTTTTCAAAGATTGCTACTGAGGTTTTTTCTTTAGCCTGGTTCAAAGACTTGGCCTGCTGGAATGTTTCCTATCATCGCTTTATAACTCCCAATGCCTAAATGGTACCTACCTGTTTGTTTTTCATTTACATAAATAAAACTAATGAATGATACTTCAGGATATGGCAAATTTGGCCATACTGCGAAATATCCGATTTCCCATGTATGTACATAGTACAATTCAGTACGACAAAGAATTTTGATTCTTATCTGTATTTATGTCATTATTATAATGCAGTTAAAATATATCAAGGACTCTTATTGGAATAACAAAAGAAATGAGGAAATCTATCCTCATGACCAGCTTCAGGTAGTTTTAAGGGCTGTCACTTAGAAATCTCTTGACTCCACTCAGAAAGGCAGATTGTTCTCAGTGGTATGGACTAAAGAATTGTGAATGCAGATGATGACCCAAATCCTTTCAGGAGCAGACTTCTGCCTGTGGCTGAGGTTACTGAAGAAAGAAATGGGCAACTAGTGACAGCTAAAGCCATTAGATGACACTAATGACAAAAATTCCAGGTCAAACCAGCCCTGTTAAAGTCAGTTCCTTTATTTCAAAGGAAGATTACAGAAGAGACAATGAAGTCTATGTCAAAGACAACAATTTGCATTATGGTGGTAGCAAGGGGGTTCACCTGGGGGAGGAAAGAGAACAGTAATTTATGAGCAGTGTAACAAAGCACCCATGTATTTGCCCAAGTTTGGGGTCTGCCTTTAGGGGAACAAACTCAAATAGAGATGCTATACCACTGTGACCCTGGGCCAGATGTAGTGGCAGGGCTGAGCATTCCCCAATTACTTGACTGCAGATTCTTGGAGGGATAAAAGGAAATGCTATTTGACTTCAGTGTTGCACAATTAAGGCAGTGCGGTCTAGTAGAAAGCACTGGATTTGATCAGATCAGAGGATCTGAATTTAAATCCCCTTAACCTGTGTATAACCCTGGGCAAATCCTTTAACCTCTCTGGGCATCAGAGTCCTCATCTAAAAGGAAGTGGTTAGACTAGACTTCTGTGACCCACTTCCAGCTCGAAATTGTGAATTCCATGTGTGAGTTTTAAATATGGTATGTCTGCCCAACATCTTTTTGCTTTTATACCATTTATCCCAATGATATGGGCCACTGCTGGAGGGGACTTGCACTTACAGCAGCACAGGCTGTTTTCACCCTTATGCAAAGGAAGCTTGAGATTGCTTTGGTAATATGGTATTCTGGTAGATGTAAGAAACTTTAAAAAAAAAAAATGGAATCAGAAAAAAGATGACTTTGTAGCATTTCTTACTCCTCATAACCAAACAATCATAAAAATGCAGTCAGAGCTGGAATTTGCATGCGGAATGAATATTTTATTACTAGTTTATAAAAATAAAATACAAAATAATTTGAAAACAGAACTTAAAACACTGTATGTACAAAGCCTTAATATGATACAAATGGGAAAATTAAATAATTACACTTTTATGTACAAACGGCCGATATGAAAGCACTCATGTTTCTGCAGATACCTTATGTTCTTGGTTGCCTGAGCAAAAAATGAAAGGAAAAAAAAAAAGAGGAGGGGAGGTGTTTGTAGCGGGGAGAGGGGACACTCTTGTATATAATACCTTTGGGAAGAAACAAAATCAGAAGACTGTCTTACTGATGTGCCATTTACATCAGTACTCAAATACTTTCACAGAACAGCTTTTCATCTTCCTGGGTCCTGTCACTGATTCACAGAGGGTCAAGTAGAATTATCGGGTGAGTTTTCACCTAACTTATTTGTCAGATTCATTCCAGCTTGCTGTTTGAGTCTGATTTAGCAGCCACCAAAAATTCACAGCTTCTATAAGTCTGCTTCCTGGTTCAAAACTATTTTCCTGTTTTTAACAAGTGACGTCTAGGTAAAAGAAAATGGCACAATGACCTAGGCACTGGCTGTTCAGGAAAGCAGCCAAAAGCAGAACTAGTATATAACTGAAATCTAATGGGGGTTTGAATGGCATGTTTAAGGAAACTAATGGACTCTGAAGCATCTGAAGAATGGATTTCAATCTACTTCCTTTCATCTTTACTCAATCTGCCTTCTCTGCTGGGTATCTTTTCATCAAAACCTTGAATGGTCCAATTTTACACTGTTTGGTGTCATCTCTTATCTTGGTAACCAATGTTTGATCCCATTGGGAAATCCCAGTGAATAGCTTGAAAAATTCATGTTTTTTGAAACTTCTTCCTACCCCACCCCAATAGAGTGATATTCAAACACTGGTCTTTTAGGTTCTGAGAAGAAATAGACCTACTTACCCAATAGAAGTACACGAAAACTATACCTACATGAAAGAAAAATTGCATTTAAAATCAAACTGGCAAAAAAACCTAGTTCTTGGATATGAATTGCCATTTGTAGAAGAATAAAGTATTCTATCCTAAAAGCTCACCTGATTTATTAAGAATCTTCACAACCAGGCTGTGATCAGTATAGTTTCTTAAGCAACCAGATATGGAACCCAAAGTATATAAGGCAAGTGTCCCTGACAGTTTGTGCGATTAGCAGCCTTTACAATGCAAGAAACTGTTTACTCAATGATCATTCCCCCCCCCCTCCCCATTCTCCAGGTAAATGGGCATCTTGCCAATGTTCTTGGGCATTTGGGAAAAGTGAGGCTGCATAGCTTATGATAAAAAAGCTTAAAGTAAGTTGTGCCCATCCTAACTTTTCTACTATGCATTAGGAAGACATTCAGAATCCTATTATAACCTCATAAGGGAACATTAAGAGGAATGCCAAATTATTTTTCTTGAAATTTACTGTTGGAAATCAAAATGGATCAAAGGGAAGGATAACAAGGAGGGGGAATAGGATTCAGGTAATTACTATATATGTAGAAGACTTGCTCCTTGACTGTGGAACTTTCTTTTTCTCCACTTCTGTGTCTAAAAGTGATAGGCAGTCACCAAAGATTGCAATACATGTTAAGGTGATACTTTATCAGGTCATGTCTGTCTTACGATAAACCTTTTCATAGAATTTTTTTTTTAATAAGGAAAACAAATCAGAACCTCTGCTTCACAGAGAAGCTTGGCTTTATAAAAGACATGTCATGCCCAGCAAGGAAATGCTGGGTCTCAGAGAACATGGGGTAGGAGGCATCCAAAACCACAGACAGTGAAATCAGGAAATAATCACTCACTGGAGTCAGAACAACTTTGAGTTTTTGTGTAGCTTTTGCTGTTCTCCCTTGTCAGGTTAGGAAACCCAGTAATACCCTTTTCCATAATTTGCAGTTCCTATAAGGTCCAAGGTTTGTAGATAAAATTGTTGTCCCCTCCCACTGGGGAATGGGGAGTTTGGGGCAGCAAGAATTATTAAAATTTTCTGAAGTGGTGACAGTCTCACTCTGGTTACATTCTGTTGGAGTCGGAGTTGGGGTTCTGTAACACAGAAGCCCTGACCCATTCATTCCCTCTGAAATTAAAGGTTGGAGTTATGTTTCAGATCACTTCCCTAACTGAAGTCTTGGGTGTATCATGCAACTGTCAGTTCCCTAAGCTAGGTACATGATAATCTTGGGGAAAAGCCATGGTGGCTACTTCCCTTAACCATTCAACATTTCTCTCTCTCTTTTTTTGGAAAACAGTTAAGACTAATAAGCCTGTGTCTGCCTTGTCTACAGAACCAAAGGTAAAGAGGAGCCAAAAAATAAATTTCTTTTTGTCTCTCAGCACTAGTGGTAGTGGTGCTAAAGTGACCATTCTTACCTGAGATGATGTGCCCAGATACTCAGGACATGTATGTAAACAAAAATGGGTACATCTGAGTCTTCCTACTCTCAAGATTACAAAAGAACAGAAACAAAACAGAAGTAATGGTTCTCTCATACCCGGGCACTTTTTGTTAAAAACAAAGGAACCAAAAAGATTTTTTTAAAAATCTGAAGAGCATAGCTACCTGTGACCACTAAATTTGACTTAGCATTCATAAATAAATAATTTAAAATACCCAAAAAGTCAAATGCACCTTTCTCCACCACCCCACCCACCCACCCACCCACCCCCTGGCTATTAAATTCTGGTTTTTGGATACTGCTTCCCTATCTCTAACCCCAAATGCTAGGTAAGGAATGTTATTTCCCAAACTAGGATCCCCTCCCCCCAATAGAAAAATCTCTAATTCTGTTTCAACTTGTTCACCTCATGTAGAAGTGTTAGTTAAAGTTTTAACTATCTGTGTTTTTACATGCATAAAGCTATGCTTTCTCCTTGTAAAATAAATGCAACCTTGGAAAAACATTAGCACAGAGGTTTCTAGACTCGAAGGAACCTCTCATCAGTGCTCCTCTAATATTTGAGCACCTTCCCAAGCAGCTGTGCAAAAATGTTCCCAAAGTGGCTATTTACTAAGGTTAATCAAGGAGTCTTCTACATAGTCTTTAAAAAATAACACATGTAGTATAATGCATTAGTAAGCAGCAAAGACTTATTTTGAATGAGAAGAGCAAAGAATATAAAGTGTATATTGACTGCAATGGGTTCCAATACTACTATTTTGCTAGTTATTGGGGGCTTGATTATCTTGGCAACATTTATAGAAAAATGGAATTCAGTTCACACCATGCAACTTAAAATTTCGGTGTAAATACATCATTATCAGCAAAGCCAGCTTGCATAGGAATGGGGAATTAGAGAAACAGTACATCTTTGAACAAGTCTAAAATTCAGAGATTCTCATAATTCCAGGTTGTAGCTTTAAGGTTAAATTTGACCTGATCTGATCTGATTTTCCCCTTTACAGTTACCACATATTAAATCTGGTCCCACAGAAATATCTTCATATGACAAAGCATGTGCAGAGATTACATATAGAATTTGAATTGAATTTCTCAACCAGTCTCCAATCGCTGGAAAGCAGAATTCAGGATGAGACCATCTTAAGAAGACACTTAAGATGTCTAAGATGTTCCTGCTGCCTATGTCTTCTGCTCAACTGAAGTGATACAAAGAAATGGAGAAGAAAAGGGTGCTTAGGAAGAGGTGTGAGTGGGTAACTGTTTGAGCACCCAGGAATTGCAGGCTGTCAAGAAGCTTGCCTTTTCAACCTCAATTCAACTGAGGCACTTGAGTTCCCATAATGCAGTTCTGCCTTTTGCCTTACATTTTTATTTTTTGTCTTTGCATTTTAATGTAGTTTTGACTTTGACTAGCAGCCACCCTTAAAACCCTAAACTTAACACATTCCTATTTAGGATAATCAAATGAACTGCTTTTAAATGAGTGATAGCAGGTAAGTTCTGCTTGTCACCCCAAGTCTGTAACGTGTCACTACTAAAGAAAAAAATTTCATTCTTTATGCATCCTAAACTTTAAAAAAACCCTAAGACCACCCTTCCTCTGCAAAAAAAAAAAAAGTCCTGAGCCAGCTCTGCTCAAGAATGCCACTCTTAATTTTAGCTTGAGTGACACTCAACATCTAAAAGCACAAATAATCCGTGCATGGACAACTATGCTTTAAAAAACATTTATATTGGATACTCTATATAGGACATGTACTTTTAAATATACCTAACAATATATGAGGGTAGAGTTATTTTGTGGGTTTTTCTTCCTAAAAGGAAGCAGAGAGAGCAGAAACACATCTTTGGTTAACTTTTCCCTTAACATGCAAGATAAAACATTCTCACATAATGATGGCTGCTTATCTCTGAATCCTGATGTGTAGTATTTGAGGCTTAACAAACTTTGCCAGTGCTTCTTATAAAAAAGCAGGGCAGCACAGTGGAAAGGTCAGGGGTTATGATGGGGAGAACCAAAGGCGGGGCAGGGGGGAAACACATTTAAATGCCACTCTGATTTCAATGTTGATTTGGGGCAAACTCGGCAAAGATTGGCCAGCAGGAAAGTGAGATAACACGTACACTACGGTAGTAGCCACATCCGCAATAACAGCTCTTCAAAACAGTTATAACTAGCACAGTTCCGACTAGAGAGAACAAGAGTTAAAGCAGGCTACTTTTAGCACAGTTTAGCCAATATAACAAAATAATTATAGAGCTCTGATATCAGAAGCCTTATAAAGTACCCACAAGAAAAAAATAACAAAGTATCCAAGAAAAGTGAAGAAAGCAAAATGGAATGATAACAGGTAGGGATTCTCTTATCAATTCATGCTAACCTAGCATGGCTTTCTTTTTGTCACTGGACTTAAACCATGATCATCATCCCAGATTATCCGCTCTAACCATGGTGACCGTACTATGAGATTAATGTGACAAATCTTTGAACCAGTAATACAAGCACTTTCAAGTATTTTTTCCTATTTTTTAAAAAGCTCTCTTGAAATGAAAATTTAAACTACACTCCTAAAACCTGGCTTCACTTGAGAACTGCCAACCCTTAAACCTTACAACAGGGAAGGCAGGAAGAAGCTGTCTCAGGTGTCACATGCCAAGAAAATATTTTCAGAAAATGAAGACGCAAGGCCTAAGTGTATTTGAGGCACGCAATAGAAAGGGGATTTCACCATCTGAGGTCTATAAATTACAAAGAGAGATTGAGAGGGAATGAGTTTATATGCATATGTCTATATATATATATATTTATAAATATTTATATAATATAATTTACCATGAAGACATGCAAGTGTTGTTATAGCAACTATTTTACAATATAATACAGAGAGATCGGCCTTGCTAACATTACAGTTGCTTCAGGAACAACAGCAGGTATTCCCTACCTCTTGCATTTCTCTGCAGTGCTTGAAACCCCAAACAAGTTAAGGTTCCCTACTATGCTACATTACTCATGGGAGACAGTACACATGTGGAGAGTGTTTTTTTTTTTTTTTTCTTTTTAAGTCCAACACAGACCAAGAGAAAAGTTCAGTGCAGCTTCAGGGCTACAATGATGCAGCATCATAACATATTTACTCAGAGAAGAAATATTCCTTCTTCAATCCAAGGGAATGAGGTTTGGCAACAAACACAAGGTTAAAGGAAAAAGCACAGATGTTTGCTGGAAGGCAAATATCAACAGCAAGCAGACCCATTTATCTGACCCTGATAAGGTTTCCACAACACCCAGCGTGCCAGGGGACAGGGAACACAAGACGGCCAATTCCAAGTCTGAGGTCATTTCATTTTGGCTGGTCCCTTCCTTTTAGGGGGAGAAGTATACAATGGGAGGGCTCTTGCTAAGGTCTTCCATAGCTGTAAATTAGGACCATACAGAAATTGGGATGAGAAGCTCAGCATTATTAATCTGAGGCACAGAGGTATGACCTGCTTGGAGCAAAAGTTGGGTTAAAAAACACCAAAGATAACTATTTAAGCCCACTCTTCCAGCTTTATTTCCCCAGATATTCAATTCTAGTTATTAGGTAACTTACAAAATATAAGGCTTGAGGATCACTTCCCTCAACAACATACTTAATTTTCCATTTTCTGGGGGGCGGGGGAGGAAGGTAACCCATAGATGTAGAAATGGAGCAACTTCCCAGCGTGCCTTTTCCATTTACTCTTTCTGGAGACATCTTGGAGGCTGACACTGAAAATAATTGGAGCTCCAAGGAGCTAGGGAAGGAGGATTGGAGTTGAGGTAAGTTTACAAGTAAAGGGGTGCCCCAGCTTGAACTCTCATACCTCCTATAACCCTTCCAAGTTGCTCCTAGTATAATGGTTCAGGCCTCCAAATCGATCTGCGAGTGTCCCCCATCTCTCCTAGTATTCCAGAAATAAAGGCCTTTAGATATCTGCCAACTATACAGAAGTACTGAACTGTACTGCTTTTGCCTCAAAGGACAATATGAGGGAACTAAGAAGTTCTCTGGATTTGAAACAGCTAAGGAAAGTCCCAGAAAATGCTGCTAAAAACTCTTTTAGTACATTTTAAAATGTGTATTTTAAAATATGAGCCTGGTGAGAGAAGGCAGAATGAATTATGTGGTCAAGATAAGCTCAAGAAATCTGGATTTCAAAGAGGTTACTTGGACTTGGAGCAAAAGTTACTCAAAGACCCTGCATATCATATGGACATTCAAGCTTCCAGATAGCATATTTTCTTGAATAAACTAAAATTATCTGAGCAATACTGACTCTCTAAATCTTGGATGAAAATATTAGAGTTTTCAGATTTTGTTTAAGTAACCATTAAGTTAAAAATAGGCCCAAACCCTTAAATTTCATTCAGCCTCCCTTGCAACTCTCTTTTTAAAAAATGGCTAAGAAATTTGATTATTAGGCTTGGGGAATTTTACCCAAATGCCCCTTCCCACGCAAATATACTCTCTGATTTCTGATCTGTTTGCTGCCTGCCTTTGGGTAATTCTTTGTCACACATTCTTTTCATAAATAATTTATCATATGTTACTTTCTTTGCAATTGAAGGTCAACACTGATTTTTTTAAAATATACAATACACGGACACAACATGCATCAGGTTTAGGAGGATTTCACACCTGTCATAGGGACACAGCTTGGCTCCTATCTGCTGAGTTTACTGGCTGACTTACTCTTCCCTGGGGGAGTTTTGGGACTGGCAGAATGGTGGTAGAGGCTGCCAGATCCTTTCATGCCATTCTTGCTGGGTTTAAGACAGCAATGCTCCTGTTGGCAGGACCTCCTTGAAGATGAAGATCCTGAGTGGCTGGGAGGCGATTTACTTCTCCCCAGATGTGGGGATGAACTCCTCTGGTCATGGTGAGGCCGACCAGCCCTGGATGGTGAAGAACTTGAAGTGCGAGGCAAAGAAGAACTTCGTGGGGAGGCGCTGGGACTTCTCCGAGGGACAACTGGGCTCTTGGGTGGTGTTTTTGGACTGTGAGGGGAGGCAGGACTCTTGCACTGAGTAGAGCTCCGAGATTTCTGAGATCCATTTTGAAGAATTTGAGCCAGCCGGGAGAAAAGGTCTGAGTCGGAGTTGCTGCTCCCTAGGACTTTATACCTACGTAACCTTAAAAGAACACAGCAAGAATTATCTTGATATTCACTTCAGTAGGATATAGAAAATTTGCAAACTGCAAATATCCTAAAAGATGCACAAATGACTTCACATGTGCCAAATGTCCATGCCAATAGAAGAACATATTATTTTGGAGTTTATAGGGGGCTCTATTGTGGAGTATTTGTTTTTATTTTTCAACTTGGGAAATTTGGTAAGACCACATGTATGATGATCATATGTTATTGGCTAAACCATTTAATCAAAGGATGTCTACGTATATGGAAATCTTAACAATATGTTGTGAGTCCTTCAAATGAATTGTACTGGGGGCAGCTGGGTAGCTCAGTGGATTGAGTGTCAGGCCTAGGGACGGGAGGTCCTAGGTTCAAATCTGACCTCAGACACTTCCCAGCTGTGTGACCCTGGGCAAGTCACTTGACCCCCATTGCCCACCCTTACCACTTTTCCGCCTAGGAGCCAATACACAGAAGTTAAGGGTTTTAAAAAAAATGAATTGTATTCACTAAGAAGAATAAAGGCTGTAACTGAATTTTGGCTACATTTAATGTAAAAAGTTACCCCCAAAAGGTTACTTATTCCCAGTTTCTTCATCTATAAAATGGCAAAGTTGGACTAAATGCTATTTTTACCTCTTTCCCAACAATATAATTCTATGATTCTGTTGACTTAATGTAAGAATTTCTGATACCAGAGTGTTTGAATATATGTTTGGATAGATAACTTAAATGTTGTAAGAGGCTCAAAAGCATTCATTTTGATTTCTAAAACTTCAAATCTCTAAAGCTGCTATTACAACAACTTTATTACCTGGCACCAGGAAAATGGCCTTCAGGGCTGTGTTAGCATCTATAAGAAGTAAAGAACTTAGAAGTGACGTTTAATAGTCACAGCCCTGTAATGGGTCACTGACAACTTGCTCCCTTTCTGAGCAATCTCTCTTCCCTCTAATTCAATTCCCTCTTACTAGTGTCATGCTATGCTTAGAAGAGTGTTGTTAATCTGCCCCCAGGGCTAAGCACAAATAGCACTATAATTAAAATTAATTCCACCTGTTGCTTTAGGAACATGGCCCAACTGGGAGGTTTCCAATATTTGGCCTCTGTGCTGTAAGCTGGTTTATCCTATGTTATGTTCAGCACAGTGCTACCCACAGGCTCTACTTACAAGATGTTTCTCTGGTTAGCAGTAAGCATATTGACTTTGGGGGCTTTTTGGGGCCTGATAAGCAAACATATTTAGATTTATTTAATTATTATATTTACAAGCGGCCCACGTCACAAATCCAACAAAGTGTTTGGACAACTATTTATTAATTAATTGCCTAATACGTGCATGGCACTATGCTAAGCCCTAGAGATACCAAGATAAACTAGTAAGCAGTCCTTATGGTGTTGCCATTCAATTGTATCCAACTTTTGGTGACCCCATTTGAGGTTTTCTTGGTAGAGATACTAGAGTGGTTTGCCATTTCCTTCTCAGGCTCATTTTACAGATGAGGAACTGAGGCAAAGAGGATTAAATGACCTGCCCAGAGTTCCACAGCTAGTGTCTGAGGCTAATTTTAAGCTCTTTCTGACTCCAGGCCTTGGGGTTCTATCCACTGCCCCACCTAAGCTGAGTCCAAGCTTAGAGAGGGCTGTACATAGGAGGAGGCACCAGAAGCAAGAGAACTCTTAAAAGGCAGAAATGAGGAGAGAATATCTTCCAGGCATTGGGCAGAACTTATCCTCTTCCTCTTTTGTGAATTTTGTTTATACTTTTTTTTAATCCTTGGAATATCCTCCCTACCTTTAATCTAAACCTAATAAAGTTCTATCAATCCTACAAATTCTGTTTCTTTTATCAACTGGGCCCTGATTTCTTCCAGATAGTAATAATCCCTTTATCTCTTGGGAGTCACCTAACAGTTGGGATGAGATTCACAAATAATTTTTGAGGTATCTTGGGACCAAAACCCTTTTTCCCTTTTCCCTTTCCTGGCTGAGACCAACAGCCCCTCCCCACCCCAGCACCTGTCCAAACTGTGAGAAAAAGTCCCAGTAAAAGCTGACAGAACATCAGGATTTCCCTGTCTGGCCTGGACAAATGACCTCCCACATCACTGAATATTAGGCCTGAGAACTTCCTGCCCCAGAAACAGGTTCCCAACCCCCTAAGGGCTATCCAATCAATTGGGCAGGAGTATCCCAACTTTGACCAATAGAGACAACCCAAGTTACCTCATCCCAGACCACCACCCTATAAAAGATTGCCCCCTTCTCCACCCAGGGGGAGACCCCTAGCCATCTATAGGTTGCGGGCTCCCAACTTGCTCTCCCTTCCTCCTTCCCTACCCCCTTCCTTTCCCATAATAAAGCTTTGCTATATTACTCAGTCTGTCTCGTTTGCCTCAGGTGGAACCCCCAGTTGGCCAGGACTGACAATTTTGTATTATGGTAATATATGTATTGTAACCTCCTACTTAAGGTTATAAATTCCACAAGGGCAGGGACCAAATCATATTTAATTTTGACTCTTCCTCAGTGCTTTGCAAATGAAAAGTGTTTAAGATAGATAACTTGAGTTGAAGTGGTGTTAAAAGGAAAAGAGGGAAAATCTGGGTGGTGGACCCTTGAATAAATCCTTATACTATCAAAAGAAAATGTTTAAGTTCTAGAAAATATATATAATCATTAGATTTTAATATCTCATTTAATTTTTTAATTTTAATTAAACAAATTTTACATGGTTCATGTTTATTCCCTCCCCTCATCCTTTCCCTCTCCTGGAGTTGACACTGGGTTATACATACACACACACACACTATATATATATATATATATATACATACATTCCACTTGGTTATACATATATATGAGAATATATATATATATATAATCATCACTGGAACCTATTTCCATATTATTCATTTACAATTCCATATTATTCATTTTTGTAAAAGAACAATCTTTTAAAACCAAAACCCTAAATCAAAAAGCCATATAAACAACAAATGCTTAATGTCTCATGTAAATTATTTTCATTGTACTTATTGGTAGGGTGTGATGAATGGCATTCACCATTCATCTCAAGTTTTAAAAAGATGAGTTCTCTTAGGTGTTGGTATTTTAAACCCAATACTTAGTTATCCTTTCAGCTCATGATACAGGTAGACCTTCTATTTAAAAAAACTTTAAAAATGTGTATAAAATTAAAAATATTAAGGTACAAATTTAATGAAAACTTTAAAATGCAAAAATCTCTTGGAATATAAGAGAGATCCTTTGCTAATGTATACAAAAGTGAGATGCTAATTGTTTCAATTACTCTGTTTTTTATTTGTTTCTGGTTAACAGCTCAGGACCTGCCCCATAATTCTCTCTCTCTCCCTTCCTTATTGGCTTTTCTACCTTGTAAACATTAGTGCTTTATTTCCCAAGGGAAGAAGTCTTTACTATCACCCCATAATTTCCCCCTTTTGTCTTTCTAAAAAATTACAAAACATGACATGTTACACCACAAATGCCAAATATAAAACAACTTTACACATGGACAAAGACTGAGAAGATCTATTATAGGATTTTTTGTTTATGAGAAATCATCTGGTCAGGAAAGCACTGAGGGCCATCTGCCAAGCTACAGAAATAGTCTTTTAATAAGAAGAGATATTATAATGATATTTGTTAAATGATATTTATGGATGCATTTAGGCTTTAAAACTTAGCCCTGTTTCTCTGGAAAAGGCATGAATATGAATTTCAATGGTCTGGAGATGATAGCAGAAAATTAAAAACAATAATCCAGTGTAACTCAAATAGTGTTCTAAGAGTGACAAAGTGATTTTTTTCAACACCCTTGTGAGGTAGATAGTGCACATATTCTTATCCTCATTTTACAGTAAAAAATGAGATTTCAAAGAGCCCTTGACTCTCACAGTATGAAAAAGCTAGAAAACATTAGAGTCAAAACTGAAACTCGGGTCTTCTAAAACCAGTCTTCCTTCCATTATACCGGGGTAACAAAACTTTATTAAAAAAAATTTAAAAAAATATATGGAAGGCATAGTTTGTTGACCCCTGCACTGTGTCATGCCATCTATGATTTAAGAAGGCTTACTTAAAACCCCGTAACACATTCTCTATCCTTCTGGTCTTACCTGGCTTCAACTCCAGGCCTAGTTGGAGGCTTTCCTGGTGGTGGCCGTGGAAAGAACTGAGCTGAGGCTGAGTTACTGACTTGTTCTGTGTTAGCCCAGGTAACTGGCCGTGGAATTTTGCTCTTTCTAGCCTGGGAGCTGAGAGGGGCCAGAAAGCTGTCCTCGGCCGACCTGCTCAAATGAGGGTCTATTGCCAGTCTCGAAAAGGGAGTGAAGACTTCGTCCTCAGGAAAGGGAACAGGAACAGCAGCTAACTTCTCCTCCAAAGATTTGTCAGAGGCACTTGAGAGGTCTCCAAGAAAAGACTTGAGTTGTCTTTTCTCCACCAGCAGCTTGACTAGATCTGGCTGATAAGCCTTCTTTTGAAGGAGTTTTTCTTTTGCTGAAACTGGAGAAGAGGACTCAAAAGTTGAGTCTATCTCTTGTGCTAGAACAGGGATGCGACTGTGTCTAGTTATAAAGGATGATCTAATGATATCCTTCCTGGATGGAGAATGTTCTTTCTCTGAAAGGCAATGGAACAACTCTCCATTTCGAGGGGAACTTTTCTCTTTCTTACCCTCTTGATGTAAAAAAACAGAGAGATCCCCTTGGTGACTGGGCACGCCTTCCCCCTTACTGACATCTTCCTCTTTCTGTAATATGCTTTTTTGTACCACCACCTGACTTATCTGTCCCTCACCATGTGGGTGGATGACTTGTGCTGGAGAAATTTCTGAAGTTGCACCTGCCAGAAGCTTCATTATCTCATGATTTGTGTCCTGATTTGGCACCAAGCAGAAAGTCCGTGTCTTGAATTCTTCAAGAGGTTCTTTAGTAGGTGAATGCTCCCTTTCTAAATCTCCTGGAAAATCAGAAATCTCAATGAAACACTGCCCCTTGCCTAATTTCTCCTCCTCATTGTCTGAACCCAACACAGTGCTCTTTTCTTCAGCTCCCACAGGGGGAGTCTCGAATTCTTTTGTGGCCACTTTGACACTGCTACGGTCAGGTGGCTCATTTTGAACCAAGTCCTGGGATTTGACACATTCCCTAGTGAGGCCTTCCCTTGGAGCAGTATCCTGACCTAGATGATCCAAGGGAAGCACCCAGTCTGTTCTGCTGGCACCACTAGGAAGTTCACCCTCTGTCCCTGCCACTCCAGACACATTTTCCCTTGGAGAATAAAGTTCAACAGTGTGTTCCAGAGGCTGAGGATCCTTCTTCTCCAAGGGTTGGCCATAATGAAAGCTTCCTGAAGTGGACTGTGTGGATGCCACAGAGGGTCTGGGAATTGTGACCTAAAGTAGGAAAAGAAAGGGAAAAGTGTCAGTGACTAGAATATCTGATTTGGGTGGAGAGCAGTATCTCCAAACTGTTCTCAACAAGCAATCATTTTTAGACCAGTCATGCTGGACATATAAGAAGTATAGAGATAAATGGCAGCTAGGTGGCCAGAGTGAACAGTTCTGGGTCTGGAGGCAAGAAGACTCATCTTTCTGAGTTCAAATCTGGCCTCACATACTTACTAAAGTTGTCTGACCCTGGGCAAGTCATTTAACCCTGTTTGTCTCAGTTTCCTCATATAGAAAATGAACTGAAGAAGGAAATGGCAAACCATTCCAGCATCTTTGCCAAGAAAACCCCAAATGGGGTCATGAAGAACCAGATATGACTAAAACAACCGAAAAACAACAACATAGAAATACAAGTTAAAAAAAAAAAAGCATAGCCACTGAGAATGAGGAACTAGCATACATCTTTAGGAATTATAAAGAAAATTTCAAGATAAGAATATGTCAATATTCCATGTCTTTAAAAACCAGAGATACCAACAGAGAAAATATTCCTTCATTTTGTCACCTTATAGGCTATCACTTATCTAAGCTTTATAGACCAATGTCTCTGGTAAATGTAAGACAAAGTGACACCTTTCAAATTGTCACAGGAAATAAAAGTTCATTCTTCAAGAATAACATGCCTAAGGTTTCCCGAGTTTCTACATAGTTTATTACAACTGACAATGTCGAACTTGGAAAGGAAGATGATGCCAACAGACTAATGAAAAATAAGACCCATTCAGATAAGGGTGTCACCAGCCAAACAAGATCAAAGACTAATCTTCTTAATGGAGAGTGTCTGCCCTGTACTGCCTTTTCACCTCAACTTCCCTGATGCCCATATCAAATAGTATGCATGTTCTGAGCAGGAGTGCAGTCCAGAGTAGTCTCCGGGAATTCTGGCTCAGGGCAGGTCTCGAAGGTATGGTCTATTTGCTGTTACTCTCGGTCCAAAATATCTCCATATGTTGGTAGTCCAGATGCTTTCTGGTTTTTGCCATTTTTTAAAAATGGAATTCCTTTTTTAAAAACAGCTCCACTTGGGGAATAGGATGTGAATTTTTGTGACTTTACCTCATAGTGCTATGAATGCTTTGCTGAATTCATTATCTCAATTTTCTGTTGCCTCTCATTTTTTCTAGGTCTATAAACACATGCCTTCTGCAAACAGTGATACTTGGCAAACCTTTTTCTTCAGCTGCTTTCTCAAAACCCCCATCTCACGGTAATTGCTATCATGACTATTAATACTATATCAAAGAGAAATGGTGAAGGTGGACAACTTTTGTTTCATACCAGTTTGTAGTGGAAATGATTTATTTATTTCTCCACTAGAAGTAATACTGGCTTTTTGATTTCAAGAAAGTGTTTATTACCCCATTAGGGAAAAGTCCTTCTACTTCACTTATGATAAAGTTATTAAGAATTCCTGTTGATCCTTTAAAGCAGTGGTTCCCAAACTTTTTTGGCCTATCGTACTCTTTCCAGAAAAAAATATTACTTAGCCCCCTGGAAATTAATTTTTTAAAAATTTTAATAGCAATTAAAAACACACCTGTGGCCATCACCGCCCCCCTGGATCGCTGCAGCACCCACCAGGGGGCAGTGGGCGCCCACTCCTACCTCCTCCACAAAGCTTTTTTCATTCCTTTTTTTTTTTTTTTTTTTAAATCCTTACCTTCTGTCTTAGAATCAAGACTATGTATTGGTTCTAATGCAGAAGAGTGGCAAGGGCTAGGCAATGGGGATTAAGTGGTTTGCCCAGGGTCACACAGCTAGGAAGTATCTAAGGCCAGATTTGGACCTCTAGGCCTGGTTCTCTATCCATTGAGCCATCCAGCTGCCCAGATGATGCCTTTTATCAGTAATGATCTCCCCTCAGAGCCCTTTTATTGTTTTAAAAATGTACTTATATTCTGTTCTAAGCATAGTATAAAGAATTTCTCGTATATAATGCACTAATATAACATACACATATACATGTATATATTTACATGAAGAATTAATATGAATTATGCCTGTGTTTTATGACCTTTATGTAATATAATTACTTTTGTGATATTTTTGTTGATATAATGGTATACTAATGATTTTCCATCCTTGAATTCTTGGCATTCCTAATAAATCCTTATGAGTTATAATCCTTTAAAAATGTAATGTCATATTCTATTTATTACTACAGAAATTAAATTAGCACTTTACACAGTTATTAACACGATTGTTTTCTGTTTTGTTTTGTTTTTTCCCTAGAGATTATACATGAGAGCAGTGAGCCACTTGGCTTGACACTCCCTGGAACCATGCTGTCATCTTCATTTTCTGCCTTGCCAATGCCTGCATACCTCCCTGCTCCCTTTTCCACCTTTTGCTCTGAGAATAGTAATGAAATCAGTACTACCAATGTCTAAAAAGGGCCTACCAATTGTTCTACACGTCAACTTTGTGATTTCCCAGGTCCTAACATCTTTCCCTTGGCTCCCATTAGCCTATAGGGGTTGTTCTTCCAGAAGAATGAGAGCAGAAACTGTTCCAATTTTGTGTTTGTATTTGTATCCCCAGGACTTAGCACAGTGTTTCAAATTCGATGAGAGCTTAATAAATGCTTTTCAATCATTCAGTGGGTTTTTTCCTTCAGATTTTAAATTCAAGACCAGTTTTGCCTTTCAAGAATAACCAGGTATGATATACTTAAATTTTTCATATATAAAGTATATAAGATAGGGATTACTTGTTCTTTCAAAATTAGAAAAAAAATTGATCTACATATCCTTCTGGCTTGTTCATATGTGTGTGTGAATTTTGTGTTCGCATGTGTGTGTGTGTGTGTGTGTGTGTGTGTGAATTTTACAAGGCAAATCATTAATGGCCTACTTTATTTCTTCTTCTAATAGTCTACTTAAGTTACTTATTTCTTGTGTTAGTTTTGGAACT
Organism: Gracilinanus agilis; assembly: GCF_016433145.1. Classification (NCBI taxonomy): domain Eukaryota; kingdom Metazoa; phylum Chordata; class Mammalia; order Didelphimorphia; family Didelphidae; genus Gracilinanus; species Gracilinanus agilis. The sequence goes on along the minus strand of NC_058131.1, from coordinate 526,354,943 downwards.
TTTTTTGGGGTAAATACTCTTCCATTTCACTTAAGCACTTGAATTTATTTAGCTGAGCATGATATTTTCCTGACATTTTCTTAACCTGGTCATCATCTCCACAATCTTCTTATTTTGATAACTTGTGTTTTTTGTTTTCTGGATCCTTAGCAATGATGTACTTTACAATTTTCTCACTGTTTTGAAGTATTCCCTACTTCTTGGATGGCTATAAAGTAATTAGACTGGGACTAAGAGCTAAGTTTACATTAATTGCTTAATGGATGCATAAGTCCCAAATATGGGGTCACAGGGAGTTCACCCATTGATACCTTAAGATTTATACTTAAATATAGTTAACAGCATAAAAAAAAAAGATTCATGACCTCAAGTTAAAAAGTCCTGATTTAAAACCTGTACTTCCCAGCAACTGGACCAAAGATCTACGGATTTTTTAAATAAAAGAAAAAAGGAATACTACATATCTCCATTATGGAGATTTTTATGGTATAGGAGAAAGAACACAGACTCTTTTGAAGTCAGAGGACGTGGGTTCCAATTCCAATTCTGATGCTTATTTGTGTGATTGTGATCAAGTCATTTTATGTCCCACTCCCCTGTTCCACAGTTTCTTCATTATAAAATGAGAGGCATTTAACTAGATGACCTTTGAGGTACTTTCCAACTTTAGATCTATGGATTTAGGAGTAAATTCCTACCTATCAAACAGATCTGATTATATAAAAGAAAACATATTTTGCGCAACAAATTTTAAAAGAAAAACAGATTGGTAAAAAAAAGTGTAGTAACAAATGTTATAAAAATATGACATCGATACATAAAGAAATGATAGAAAAATTTCCTATCTAATACTTATTTTCTCAAATGAATAACCAATGAAATGGAATTGAAAATTTTTGAAGAATGAAACACAGGTTGCTATCACTTGAAAAAATGCTATTAATCAGAGAGATCTGAAAAAAAAGCAAGTTTAAGCAAAACTTTATAATTATTCAATTTCTAAAACTAGTTTAAAATGAAAACATTTAGGGAACAGCTAGGTGGATCAGTGGATTGAGGGCCAGAACTAGAGATGGTAGATCCTGGGTAAAAATCGGGCCTCCTCACTGTGTGACCCTGGGCAAATTGCTTAACCCCCATTGCCTAACACTTACTACTCTTCTGCCTTGGAACAAATACACAGTATTAATTCTAAGACAAAAAGTAAGGGTTTAGAAAAAAAATTACATTGAATATTGGTTGAGCTGTGGGGAAGTAAGTATTCTAATGAATCACAGATGGAGCTGTGAGACTTAATTAAAAAAACCCACCAACAACAATTTGGAAAGATCCACGTATACCAAAATATACCACTTTTTGTGGTAGCAAAAAAACCAAAGATGAAGTGGATATATATATATTGTTTGAGGAAGAATAGAACAAATTATACAAATGGAATTGGGCAATAATATAATTATCACTCAAAGAAAAAAGATGAGTACGAAAAATCTAGAGACATAAAGGAAGGCTTGTATAAATTGATATAATCACTCCATCGATTTTATTTATTAGATGCCTACACTATGTGCTATGTTCTATGTTAGGTAGTGTGAGTATAGAGGGAAAAAAACGAAACAATTCTTGCCTTAAAGGAGCTTATATTTTATTAGGTGAAACAATGTGATCATAAGTAAGTATATACAAGGGGTGTGTGTGTGTGTGTGTGTGTGTGTGTGTGTATGTGTGTGTGTGTGTGTGTGTGTGTGTGGAGAGAGAGAGAGAGAGACAGAAAGAGAGAGAGAGAGAGAAAGAATGATGAAAGGGGTGATGTTTTTAGAGCTGAGTTTTTAAGAAAATCGGGGATTCTAAGAGAAGGAGGTAAGCATATAGTCCATTCCAGGACTAGAGGACAGCTTATGCAAAGACATAGAGCCTGGAAGAGTACTGGAGAGGAAAAGCAAGCAGGTGAGTATAGCTAGACCACAGAGTACATAAAGGAGAGAAAAGATAGGCTGGAGCAAGACTGGGAAGGGCTTTAAAGGACAAACAGGAGAGTATGCATTTGATTAGAGGTAGTCAAAAACCCATGGGATTTAATTGAGTAGGGGAGTGACAGGGCTTAAGAACTGAGCTTTTAAGAAAATCACTTTAGCAGCTGTGTAGAGAAGATGAACTGGAAAGAAGAGAAACTGGAGGCAGAATGATAAATGAAGCTATTGCAATAGTCTAGGCAAGAGGTCATGTTAGTCTTGGAGTATAAGGGGATAGTTGTGAGAGATGCCATGGAGGCAAAACAGACATGTGAGGAAGAATAAGGAGTTAAGGATGACTCTGAAGTTGCTAACCTAAGTGTTAGTACACAGACCAGAAGCTGGGCATAGAAAGCAAAAAGTCCTTTTTGGTAATTTTTTTTTGGCAAAATATAAATTGTTTTGATCTTATGCTTTTATTTAGGATTTTAATGTTCACTTTGTCTATTTGTTTGTATTTGAGATTATAGTACCCAGTGTCCTTATTTCATTTTATTTCCCCAGGATAATATCAAGTGGTATGGCTTTCATGGAAGCTGTTGAGAGAAAAGATAAGAGTGCTGTTGAAACACACTGTCACTACTCCCCAAAGAAGACTTTCTCCAGTGTAGACATAGTGGGGAAGAATCCAGGCATCTGCTATAAATACCTGGTGTCTGAAGAGACCTTGAGGTGATACCAGATCATGGAAAGGCATCCTATTTAATTTATTTATTTATTTACTCTATTTTAGAACTCACCAATTTCCAACTCTTCTCTCCCCATTATCCCTTCCAAACAATTTCCTCAGTCCCAGAAATATGTTCTGTCTTCATCTTTATCTACCGTTGTTTGTTACACATGATCAAAATCTTCCTAGCTTTCTGTACTCTGTACTACAAAGAACTTATCACAAATATATATTCACAGAATAAAATGTAAACAACCAAAATAACAGTTAAATAGAATGACTGCTAAATGGGCAGAAACTGATGTATTTTGTTCCATTCTGGGCCTTATTTATTAGGACTACTATTGATAGTTTGGAATGCATCCAGGGAAAAGCAACTAATATACGTTAGAGCCACAATTCATATTCCCTATGTGGTTTTGTTGAAGGATGCCGAAATATTTAAAGTATTAAAACAAAAACCTTGGGGAGAATGGGAAGACAGAAAAGTTGTCTTCCAGTATCTGAAGGGCTATACTGAAGATAAATTAAATTTGTTCTACTTGTGTAAAAGTTGCAAAGAGGCCATTTTAGGCTTAATATAAAGAAAACCTTTGTAACCTTGTTCAAATGTGGACTGGATTGCCTTTGGAAGTAGTAAAGGGCTCTTCCTCACTAGTGGTCTTCAAGCAAAGGCCATTTGTGGCATGTGTTATAGAGGGGATTCTAGTTTAGGTACAAGATGAATTAGATGGCTTCTGAGGTCCTCTTGCAATTCTGAGCTTCTGTAGTTCTAAAATAAGTAAGCAAATAAATACATATTTTAAAAAGAGGTGGACTGGTTAAATATATTTGGAAATGGATGATGATAACGAAGTAGATTTCAGTTTATGATGAGGAAAAACTTATTAATAATTAGAATTGTCTTTATCACACAGGGATTTCAAAGAGAGAATGCATCCCAACTTGTCAGAGATGTTAGAGATGGGATTCATGCTTTTGGTAGGAGACTGGGCAACCAATGGAGTCCCTTACAACTCTAGATTTCTGATTTCTATTGATTATTTGTTTTAAGCTACAGGTTATCTTCCATATTGCAATTTTCTTCATCGTGGTTTCAATATATCAAGCTTGGTTCAGGATAAGAAATTAAATGGGAATTTTGGGGAGTTTTGCAGAAGCAACAGATAATATGCAAAGGCCAGCAGATAAAAGGTTTTTTTAAACCCTTACCTTTCATCTAAGAATTAATACTGTGTATTGGTTCTAAGGCAGAAGAGCAGTAAGGGGTAGGCAATGGGGGTTAAGTGACTTGCCCAGGGTCACACAGCTAGCACGTGTCTGAAGCCACATTTGAATCCAGGACCTCCTGTCTCTAGGCCTGGCTCTCAATTCACTGAACCACCTAGCTATCCCCTATAAATAGAATTATCTTTTAATAGCATAAACACACATAGTTAACACTCCATAAAAAAAAAGAAAAAATTCAAGACTTTTTCCCTGGTATGAAGGGAGGGCCAAAAAACTTTATGCAGATTTCTGAATCGTGGGGGCACAATGCCCCTAACCCCATAGATATGGAAGGGGTCCCTGTATTCCTTGTTTAGGTGTTAAGATGAGATGATCAATCTCATGAGTTTTTCTTCTCTCTCTAGAATAGAGATGTGGCCACGTTCACTTTGGTCAAATGGTAACGAAGGCAACTCTTTGAGACAGGGTAGCTCCCCTCCTCATTAGCCCTTCCCTCCAAAAACAGTTAGATATTATAAACAAACTTCATCATGAAAACTGGGATATTATTATGCATATAATACAACTTCAATGAAATAAAATGTCCCCTTTGTAACATTGTTTTCATACAACCTGATGTCAGGGCATACCTCTAATTTTCTGTTTTCCAAATTCCTTTTTATTCCCCTCTTTCTTTTCCCCCATTTTCTTTAATTCGGCTTTTTAGAAAAGAGTAAAAGAGGAACATTTTTTAGTTGTTTTAGATGACATTATTAGTATTCCTCATAGAATTAAAACTTTTGAGGTACCTATTTTGAGTTTCTTTTTCTAAATAGTTTCTGTTTTTGCCTTGGAGATCTTGCCTTTTGTCCCCTTTTTTCCTATTGTGCCTCATTCTTAAAAATACTAATTCTTGCAGTGAAAGAGAGAATAATGCCCCATGATAGGAATTTTCCCATGACCCTTACTGTGCAGTTCATTATTGATTTTTGGTTTCTCCTTGGTCATTCTACCACCCCACCCCCCTGCCCAATTTGTCTTGAAATTTCCTCTTTGAGTCCATATCTTCCTACTCTTCTGGGTTTGTTGTTGGTCCCCAGAGATCTGAGTCAACATCTTTGGAGGCAGAATAAGTGATATTTCTAAGTACCAGAACCCTCTAGAGGAAACCCATTGTAAAGTCTCCATAACCCTTTATAGAATATTTTTTCCCAGGAGCATTCAGAAGTAGTATCCTTTCCCACCACTGAAACAAGATTCTTCCCTTTCCTTCCTCCCTTTTCAATCCCTCCTTCTACTTCTTCGCTCATTCTACTGTAGACTCTCTTTTTTCCTGCTGCTAGGCAATCCTTCTAGCCCTCCATTATCAACTCACTATCCCACTCTCTACAATGGTTTTTCCATCCCTTTCCATCCCTCCTCAAACCACCTATGGCTTTCCCTTCCTCTCTCAGCTGAGAACCTTGCCTCTTATTTTACAGAAAAAATTGAGCGCTTACATTGTAAACTGTCTTTTTATTAATTTTATCCTCAGCTGTTAGCACAGTGCCTAGCATATTGTAGGTACTTAATAAAGTTACTGAATTGTATTGGGAAAAAAAACTGATACCTTTTGCCATGAGCTCTGTTTTCTCCTCTTCCTCATCTCATCTCATCCATATATCCCTTTGCTACTATCTTCTCCTTAACTTGTCGCAGTGAAGAAAGTGGTCTAACTTATTACCAAGGCTAAATCTTCATGCAAAAGCATCCCGTCTCCTTCAATATACCACTTCCTTCTGTCATTCCTATTCTATCACTTTTGTTTTTAATTAATTAAATTTATTTATTTAGAATATTTTTCCATAGTTACATGATTCAAGATTTTTCCCATCCCTCCTCCTCCCCACTCCTGGAGCTAACAAGCAGTTCCACTGGGTTATACATATATATCATTGTTCAAAACCTATTTCCATGTTATTCATATTTGCAGTAGAGTGATTCTTTAACATCAAAACCCTAATTACATCCCCACAGAACCACGTGACTGATCATATGTTTTTCTTCTGCATTTCTGCTCCCACAGTTCTTTCTCTGGATGTAGAAAGTGTTCTTTTTCCTAAGTTCCTCTGGATTGTCCTGGATCATTGCATTGCTGCTAGTAGAAAAGTCAGTTACGTTTGATTGTGCTATAGTGTATCAGTCTCTGTGTACAATGTTCTCCTGGATCTGCTCCTTTCACTCTGCATCAATTCGTCGAGGTTGAGGTCATTCCAGTTCACATAGAAACCCTCCAGTTCATTATTCCTTTCAGCACAATAATATTCCATCACCATCAGATACCACAATTTGTTCAGCCATTCCCCAATTGATGGACACTCCATTTTCCAATTTTTTGCCAGCACAAAGAGCGCGGCTATAACTATTTTTGTACAAGTCTTTCCCCTTATTATCTCTTTGGGGGTACAAACCAGCAGTCTATCACTTATTTTCAATCTTTTCTTGTTTAGTGGCTCATTCCCTATTGCCTTCAAACTTGCTCATTTATCTCTCCCTGTCTGAAAAAAAGTCCTCCCTGGGTCCTTCTATCTTTACTAAGCATTGTCCTTTATCTCTTCTGCCCTTTATGGCTAAAACCTTTGAAAAAGCCATACATACTTCAACTTTCTCCTCTTACCCCTTTATAATCCAGCATTTGACTTTATTATTAGGCTGAAATGAATTTTTTCCAAAGTTACCAATGGTTTCAGTTGCCAAATCCAATGACATTTTCTCAGTCTTTATTCTCCGGACCTTTCTGTAGTCTTTGGTGTTTTGATCATCCTCTCTTCCTTGATATTCTTTTTCTCTCTAGGTTTTTCAGGGGCCACTATCTCCTAGTTCTCCTACTTGTTTTGACCGGTCCATCTCAATCTCTTTTGCTGGTTCCTCATTCTGACTTCTCCTTCTATATATCATCTATCATGGATTTAATAACCTTTTCTATTCTGATGATTCTCAAATCTATCTCTGCTGACCTCCAATTTCATATCTCCAAATAACTTTCAGATTTCTCAAACTAGATGGCCAATAGTCATGCTTAAACTCATTCTCTTTCCTTGAATCCTTCTCTCAACCCCACCACTTACCTTACCTGTTTCTGTAGACTGCATCCTCCTAGTCTCTCAGGCTCTCTAAGTGTCATCCTTGATTCCTCACTATCTCTCACTATATCTATTGCTGAGGACTGCTGATTTAACCTTTGCAATATCCCTTGAATAAGTTCTCTCCTCTCCTCTGACACTACTACCATTCTAAAGTAGGCTCTTATCACACCTCATGCCTGAACTAGCCTGCTGGTGGGTCTGTTTGCCTCTAGTCTCTAGTGTCTCCCCACTCTAATCCACCTCCATTTAGTTACTAGAATGATTTTCCTAAAACATAGATCTGACCATATCACCCTCACCCCATCCCCACTCAATAAAATGCAATGGCTTCCTATTGCCTCCAGGAGCAAGTAAAACATTTTTTGTTTGGCATTCAAAGCTCTTCATAACTTAGCCCCCTCCTATGTTTCCATTTTTCTTCTACCTTACTCCCTATCATGTATTCTTTGATCCAGTAACGCTGGTCTCCTGGTGGTTTCACAACAAGATATTCCATCTCTCAGCTCTAGACAATTTCTTTGGCTGTCCCCAAGTTTTGAACACTCTCCCTACTCATCTCTGACTACTGGCTTCCCTGACTTCCTTTAAGTTTCAAATAAAATGCTATCTCCTCTTTGGGACACTTTTTTTAATTCTACTCTTTCTTCTGTTGATTATTTCCTATTTGCCCTATATATAGCCTATTTCTACATAACTGGCTGCTTCTTGTCTCCCTCCTAGTCATTTGCAAATTCTTATTTTTTTTTAAGCCATTCAGGAACATAACGGTCCTTTGCCTCATCAGTTTTGATTTATTTTCTTTTTTCTTACAATACTTATTTTTATATGCTTGAACTCTTTCCCCTGATCTGGAGGCCATTTCCCCTTCTGTTATCAATAGCTTCCTCATGGCTTATCTGCTTATGCTCAAGGTCTTTGGGTTTTCTTCCTTCTGAGATGTTTGGTAATTTTAGTCTTATAAAAAAATTATTTTCCCCTTTTGTTCACTTTGTGATTTTCCTTTGATGGCATTTTCCTTGGGACCTGGATCTCAAAGCTGTCTCCCATGCTGGGTGATTTCTGGGGGGGGGGGGGAACAGAACTAGATCCAGCTGATGGTTAGGCTCTTTCCCTCAGGCTTGGCGAAATATCACACAGCCATACTCATTTAGGTCTTGCATCTTTCCCTCTGTTCTGTGGCTGAATTCTGTTGCAGCCTAGAGAGCTGATATATTGCTATCATAGCCTGAGAAAAGTTCTGTCATTTGATTTCTGTGGCACTGGGAAGGGAGGGAGGTATTGGGTATAGAGTTTATTTTTGTTATAAGTTGCCTACAGTCAGACTGTGTAGCCTTGCTGCTGAGTATATGATGGGGTAGGGGTAGGTTGCTGAGTGAAGCATGTTAAGAGTTAATTAATCAATGTTTTACCTTGTTTGGGGGATCTTAGTGCCCCAGATTATATAGATAGCTTTAATTACTTTATCACTAGCATTTATTTCCTATTTTGTTCAGTTTTGAACAGTTGTGAGTATCCAAGAAAATGTCTAATTTTTCCAACTTGCTGATCGTATGACCCCAAAGTGTCTGTCTTAGTTTAGTTTTAAGCTTTAATAGGCTAAGAATGCACTAAAACTTTTGTCACACCCTGGATATATGTACCAAGCTAAATTCCATTAAAAGTGTCTATGATGAAGGACTCAGAACAACAACTGAGATATCCAAAAGCTTACAGGAAATGAAATCCAGGAAAAGCACCAATAGGAATACTAATGGCATCCAATTTCTAGGCAAAAATACCCCAAGTTTAGGCAATAAGCAAGATAAATTGCAGGTCCTAATAGAAAAAGGTAAATTTGACTTGGTAGTATTGTGGGGAATAGAGATAGTTTGGACTCCTCTCAGGGAAGCACATGTGGCTGATGAGATAAGAAGTGACAGATAAGAAGTGATGTGTAGAAACTGAAACTTAAAAAACAGAATATAACCTTCTCTTCTGATTGGTTGAAGAAAACATCATACTGACAAGTAGGATTGAAAATGTGCTCTACTCTGATTGGCTTGGACCAAATGAATATTTAGTATAAATAGGTCATGCTGGCCTGGGTCCTGATTGGCTAGCTTCTATACTCCTAACTCTCTAGTGACAACCAGGGGGGAATGAGGGGACTAAGATAAAAGAAGGGTTGTGAGCAATGTGTCACTTGTAACACACTGACTTGGGAACACCCATTCTCCTGAGAATGAAATAAAAGAGCCGGTGCCTAAAACAGCTTCCGTCATACTGCAAGTATCCAAAGATTTATTTGAATCAGTGGTTGTCCCACTCAGTATGAAACGCATTATTGTAATATGGCTCTGGATGAATGTGATGGGATCAATATCCACCAGGGTTTCCCCTTCCTCCAGCAATATATGTTACCTAAAAGGTGACAAAACTATGTCGAGGACTTGATTGGCTCAAGAGGCCAAGCCTCAAGCTGTACACCAACTCCACTTCCTGATAGCCTTTGATCATTCTGACGTGCCTTCCTGGTCACCGAATGGCAAAAAAGGTCTAACCACATGGAGTTGGGGCACTTGAGATTTGACAGGTGTTCCAAGACCACACAAGTCACCACACTTTGCCTTGCTACTCAGGCCAGTTTCCATACAGAGTCATGGCTACTCAAGCCAAATGCTAGAGTATCTTTGTTGGACTGTCTTTTCTATGCCATGGCTAAGTAAACTTCATTTTGTTAACCTACAAGTGCCTCATTTCATCCCAATATCAAATATGAACAGGAGAGCTGATCAGAGGCAGACCTGATCCTAATAACAAGTACATCTTATTTAAAGAAAGAAAATGAATAAAATGGGATATAGGGATAGGATAGCATTGAACATTAATAAAGTATATTTATGTAATAAAACTCTGTAAATAGTGTCAGGTAGAAGAAGAGCATTTGGGTAAAGCTCAACGGTGGGAGAAATAAGTTATTTTGACAATGGAGTCTACCACAGATCAACCCTGAGGTGTGATACAGCAATGATAGGCTATCCAAATATCTGCTGGAATTTTTTTTCCGTAAGAAGCAGAATAGCTAATAACTTCCTGACATATCTTAATAATAATTAAGGTGGACAAATCTCAATAAGTTCATTTTTTTTCTAGATGGGAATCTCTGTAAAAGAAAAAAAAAACTAGTTGCTGGAGTAGATTTGATGGAGAATTTTTTGAGGGGAAGTGCCTAGATTTTGATTAATAAAGAAAGGAAATACTTGGAGTAGTTCAACACACAAACTAGTTGAGGAGAAGATACTTCAGTTCAATAGGGAAAATCAGAAAGTGGAATGGGAAACACTCAAGAATGAAATTCTAAAGACAGAAAGGGAAACATTTCCACTGAGGAGGAGAAGTGAGAGTTTTATGAAAAAACTATATATTTATAGAGAACATCCCTTATGACCTAGATTTTTAAAAGATAGTATAGATAATAGAAGCAAGAGGCAGATAAAAGGACAAATAGCAAAATATGGCCTGTTGTTCAGTCATTTCAGTAGCCTCTTTGAGACTCCATTTGGAGTTTTCTTGGCAAAGATGATTGGTGTGGCTTGCCATTCCCTTCTCCAGCTCATTTTACAAATGAGTAATGTAGGCAAACAAGGTGAAGTGACTTGCCCAGGATTACACAGCTAGTAAGTAGTCCAAGGATAGATTTGTACTCAGGAAGATGAATCTTCATGACCTCAGACCCAGCACATTGTGCCATTGAGCTGCCCACCAAAGTATGGCACAACCCTATAAAAACATATTAAGATTACTAAGGCTTAGAATGAGCTGAGGTTATTAAGGAAAGCTAGAGACAACAAAAATATTTTAGGTTTCTTATTTGTTTTAGCTCTTGTGGGGCAGAAAGGTTGATTAAGGATAGGACTGACTGCTTCTTAGGACAGATGGCACTACAATAACTAACTACTCACAGAAAGCTGAGAAATCTGATTTCTTGTTTGTTTCTATTTCCTGGGACATGGAGAATGACTTTTGGAACAAAATGGTGGGAACAAAAACAACTTAAAGAGAATTGATACCCAGGATAACAAACCAGCATTCTAGTTAGCTGCCCTTGATAGATTCAAGTCATTTGCACCAAATGAACTCCTTCCTTGAGGGCTCAAACAACTGACAGATGTGATTACTGAGCAGTCTTCAGCAACATCTGAAAGACTATGAAGCACTAGGGAAGGTACTGCAGAGATTAAAGGTAAATGCTTCTCTTTGAAAAATTAGTGAGGAGCTTTCAAACTATAAACGAATTAGCTTTATTTGAACACCTAAAAAATTCTAAAGAGATGATTAGTTGTCATCTAGAAAAGGAAGCAGTAAACACGAAAAGTTGTAATAGCTTAATCGAAAACAGGGCATACTAGAACAAACATTATTTGCCTTCTTGAAAGGGTTGCTAAACTAAAAGATTAAGGGAATGCTTTGGATATAGTTTACTGAGATTTTAGTAAATTGTTTGATAAAACATCTCTTGTGTTCTTGTGGAGAAGAAAGAATTAGACTAGAGGAATGTATACTTAGATAGATCTAGAACTGTTTAAATGGCAAGATTTACAGAGCAGGCTTTAATGCTTCCAATAGAGTGCCCCAAAGATCTGTGCTTGATTCAGTTAAATCAGTGGTTCCCAAACTTTTTTGGCCTACTGCCCTCATTCCAGAAAAAATATTACTTAGCGACCCCTGTCACATAGTATCACCACCCCCTTACAGTTATTCACCACCCCCAAATGCACCTGTGGCCATCACTGCCTCCCTGGATCGCTGCAGCACCCACCAGGGGGCGGTGGTGCCCACTTTGGGAATCACTGCGTTAAATAAATGTTTTTAACAATGACATGAAAAAAGGCATGGATAGCATATTTATCAAATTTATAAATAATACAAAGTTAGGAAGGTTAGCTAACACACAGGCTCCCAATACTGACAGACTAGAACACTAAGCTAAAATCCAATAAGAAGAAATTTAATAGGAATAAATGTAAAGTTAAAAAATGTGGGTGGAGGGGCAGCTGGGTGGCCGGTGGATTGAGAACTGTAAGGGGTAAAAAGGGGTTTTGGTTAGGTGTATATTAAAAGGTATTGAAGAATTGAAGAATTATCAATCCCCAATTAAAGAATAATCTCAGGTCAAAATGACCTTTATGGAAGTTTATTTACAAATGAGGAGAGGAAGAGGAAATAAGAAAATGAGAGGATAAGATAGGATAAGTAATTTAATACACTAAGTAATTTGCTCCGGGCCCCCTTGTTCAATGCAGGCAGATCTAATTAGCCCTCATTCGAAGGGGGCTCAGCTTGAGCCTAAGGCTGGATGGCCTTGGAGGGCTGGAGATGAATGAAGCAGGAGCTCACAGAATTTAGTCTTTACACTCACCACATGTAGTTTTAAGAGAAAGATTTAAGAACAGTCTCACCAAGGTCTCAGGGTCCCAGGTCCAGAACAAGAAGAGCTCCTTCAGATCCAAGACACGAACCAGAAGAGAGAAGCTGAACTCACTGAACTCTCTTTTAAAGGGGCTTCTTAGGAGTCACATCCTGTGCCTTCCTCCTAGTTTACGTGTCCAATCACAACAGACACTTTTCTTAGGACTGCCCAGGAGGCAGTTAGTAAAAAGGGTTTTTTTGATTGGATATATTAATATTTAAAGGTGTGGTCACCAATGAACTGAATAAATACCAATTCCTAAAATGATTTTAGTAATTTATTTACAAAATATAGGAGTGGAAGTAGGAAGATGAGAAGAGGGTAGAGTAAGAGATCTAATTTAACGAACTAGATTTGTATTCAAGTCTGGGCTTGAGCCTAAAAATCAATTAGCAAGGGGTTTAGCTACTAGGGTTTCTCCCAATCAAGGGAGTCTCTGGGAGGCTAGTACCTCCAGGGAAGTTAAGGTAGTTAGTCAGCTTTCTTCACTCACCATTTATAGTTCTAAGGGAAAGATTTAAGAACAGTCTCACCAAAATCTCAGGGTCCCAGTCAGAGCTCCTCCATGTCCAAGAAATGAACAAGAAATGGCCTTCAGATCCATGATACGAATCAGAAGAGAGAAGCTGAACTCACTGAACTCTCTTTTAAAGGGACTTCTTATGCATCACTTACTGTGCCTTTCTCCTAGTTTATGTATCCAATCACAACAGACACTTTTCTTAGGACTGCCCAGGAATCAGGTAGTAAATTCTGATTCATCACTCACTCTAGCACATGTGGGTCACAGACTTCCCAACTTGTGAGTTAAGTGGAGTTGATTATACTTTTGGTGATTAGATTTGAGAATGAACAAGGTAAATTTAATCGCATTATCACAGAGCCAGGCCCAGAGATGGGAGGTCCTGGGTTCAAATCTGACCTCAGACATGTCCTAGCTGTGTGACCCTGGGCAAGTCACTTAATCCCTTAACCCTCATTGCCTAGCCCTTACCACTCTTCTGCCTTAGAAACAATATATAGTATTGATTCTAAGATGGAAGGTAAAAGGTTTATTTTATTTTATTTTTTAGAAAAAAAAATTTTTCCATGGTTACGATTCATGTTCTTACTCTCTCCTCCCAACACTCCCCACCTCCGATAGCCGACGCGCATTTCCACTGGTTTCTTCATGTGTCATTGATCAAGACCTATTTCCATATTATTGATAGTTGTACTAGGGTGGTCGTTTAGAGTTTACTTCCCAAATCATGTCTGCATCAACTAAAAGGTTTAAAGGAAAAACAAAAAGAAATGAGTATTTCCATATACTCTTCTAAACTTTTTTTCTGCTCTCTTCTATGTTGTCTTACATTTATCTGAGTCTTATTCTTGGGCTCAAAAATCAATTTCACAATTATAAGATATAAGTAGTTTGAAAAAAAATGGGGGGATTTTAGCAGACTGCAAATGCATAAGTCAAAAGTATGATATGGCAACCTGCAAAACTAAAGGGATCTTGGGATATGCAAAGAAAGGCACAGCTTTCAGAAATATGGAGGTGATGATCCTTCTAGTAAGGTCACCTGTAGTTTTATGTTCAATTCTGGGCACTATAGTTTAAGGAGGATTGATAAAATGGAAAATATGCAGGATAGTGAAGGTCTTCAAATCTATGACAAGGGAAGTAATACTCAGGGGGGACATTATAGCTATCTTTAAGTATTTGAAGTGTAAAGACATGGAAGAAGGATTGGATTTGCTCTCTTTAGTTCCAGAGGGCAGAACCTAGAACAAGAAGGAGTTACAAATGAATAAGGAAAAATTTCCTAACAATTAGAACTGTTCATAAATGGAATGAGCTGCTTTAGGAGGAAGTAATGGGTTGTCTATTATTGGAGGCCTTTAAGCTGAAGCTTATTGATTGGTTGACAGAATGAAAGGAAAAAAGGAGACTTATTAAGCATTTACTATGTGCTAGACTGTGTTGAGCACTAAGGATACAAATACAAATAATAAACAAATACAAACAGGATAATCTTTATCCTCAAAGAGCTTACATTCTAATGAGGGAAGGTAGCACATTAAGGAAAATGGGAAAAGGGATGGGGGCAAAGGCTACTGGAGAGATAGTGGAGAAGTTCAGGGAGCAAGCAGAATCAGGAGTGACGTGAACACGGCCTGGGATTCAGGGTAGGGACTCACCAATTAGAGGAATGGGCCTCAAGGCAGAGAAAACTCCAGGATGGAGATCTAAATAAGGAGGTGGAGAATTTTGTAATGGAAATTCTTTTTCAGAGATGAGCTTGACTAGATCACTGTTCAGGTTCTCTTCCATCTTTTACATTCTGCGATTCTCTATGATGAAAGCTCAGTCTCAGCTGGATTCTTATAAGGCTGTGTCTTTTGGTAGGGAGGGTACTTAACATCAAACAAATTTCACCGCTGTATATTCTCAATGTAGCTGAATTAAATCAATTTCCTTTCAATTAGTCATTCACAGTTATCTACCTTTTACCATGCAATTTTTCAGGCTAATGAATGTGAACTGTTTACAAGTAGTGATGACAAATCAGTACTTTCTCAAGTGTATTCAAATAGCAAAGGTCTATAGAAGGCTCGCTATCTTTATAATAATGAAAAATAATTGGAATTTTTTTTCCTCTTTTTTTTTTTTTTAACCCTTAACTTCTGTGTATTGGTTCCTTGGTGGAAGAGTGGTAAGGGTGGGCAATGGGGGTCAAGTGACTTGCCCAGGGTCACACAGCTGGGTATAATTGGAATTTAAATTAAGAATGTTTGAAGCTTTTATGATACTAATTGAATGTGGTTAACACATTTGTAATCTATATTTTGAAGTTTTTGTGTTACACATTTTAATAGCTTATTATGTAGAATATATTTTAAGATACCAGCATATGTCTCATTACTATTACCATAAAAATAATTCTTTAGAATGAAAATATAAATTGATCATTTCAATTTTCTGTGAGAATAAAGCAACTTATTTTCTAAATTATTCTAGTAAAATCCAAGAAAGAATGACAAGAAGAACAAGAAAAGAGCTAAGCAAGATCTAGAAATTGTTACTATTTCAAATAATTTGCCATAAATATCAGTATTAATATAATCAACCTTGCTTTTTAGCTACTTATGTTTAGATAAACAAATTCCAATTTATAAGCTGCTATAACTTTTCAAAATGTCTTTCTAAATCTTTACCAGGATTCTTTGGCTATTTAATTCACATTCACTTGTCCTTTTATATGGTTGTAATTTAGTGTGTATTCTATTGCCTTGATTCTTTTTTCTACTCTACACTGTCTAGTAAAGATCTTTTCATATTTCCCTATACTCTTATTTTTGTCAACCTTAGCTGGGTTATCGCATTCCATTACTTTAATATACTATAATAATTCATTCAACCATTTCTCTACTGATGCATATTTAGGTTCTTTCCAGTTTTTTGCAATTATATGTAATGATGCTATGAAAATCTTCCAATGTCCTCTTGATTTTTAATAACTTTTTCAGGGTAGAGCCCTACCAATAAAATTACTGTCTTAAAAAGTACAATTACTTTTATAATTTTTCACTCTGACCTAAAGAAATATTAAATTTATTTTAACAAATATTACTTAAGCATCTATCTAGTATTCAGTACAACAAATATTACATGAAGCATTTTTTAAAGTGCTATAATTATCTGATCCAGCTCCTTACTTTAGGTGAAAATATAGGGAGACTTCAGGACAAGATGCTTGTTCTGCCTAAATACAGTTAGGTAGCTTAGTTCTCTCCCTCCCCTACTCCAGCACAAACAAACTAATAATCTATAAATCCAATAAGAAACTTTAATAAGTGACTTTTTACACTTCAGAACTTCACAAAATAGTCAGCCAGAAGTGTACAAATAATAGGAAAGGGGGGATGCCAATAATGCCATTGCCAGAGGCTGGCTAGACACATTTGTAACCCACAAAGCATAGTATCTGGAGGCAAAGCAAGCTGAGGGTTTGAGGGTTCTACTTTCCCCTGGTTTGGGTACAATTAAGGCAAGGTAGCCCTCAGACTAGGGCACACCTGAGATATTACAGAGGGCCCTCTAATTTTCTAATTTCTAATCGTGTCTAAAGTGCATTAGTTTTTGTTCTAAGCTATTTTCCTTTTACTTGTTTCCTCCAGAATTTTTAATTTTTTGAAATCTCTTTAAATTTTTGAAATCTCTTACTTCATTTCTTCTAGATATTCATGTAATCCTTATAGAAAATAAACTTGTTCCTTTGAGTCTCTACTTGAAGTTGTTATGAAATCATTCTCTCCTTCTAGGTTGGATTTTTTAGTGTCTTTGTATTTGTTACAATTCTTTAGAGTTGTCTGTACCTTTACTCCTCTCTCCAGCCTTAGTTCCTGAATTGGAGCTTTGTGCTAGGCTTAAACTTTGATTTTTGATTTTTGATAAGCTTTTGGTTGGGAGAATTGTCCTTGATTTCCACTTCCTGGGGTTATGTTCTTCTAGCTCTTTGAAACTCGTAGAGGAAGAAGGGGTAGATGTTACTATTTCTCATAATTGAAGTGAGTGGGAAGAATAAAATAACATGGAGGAAGATTTTGTAGGAGTGGATATCAGATGGAATGTACTCTTAAATGAAACAAAGTTGGACTGGACACAAACATTATTACACAATTAGTTTGGTGTAGAAATCAATCTAACAATAGGGAAACAGATAGGGATTTGAAGGGGGTACTATTAAGAGGGAGGTGTCAAGTAAAACAAACTTCCTGATCTCAAAGAAAAGCAAAGAACTAGAAACTGAGAGCACCAATCAACTGGAAGAATGGCTGAATGAAGTGTGGTATATGAATGTAACAGAACATTATTGTACCTTATGAAATGATGAAAGAGATGACTTCAGAGAATCCTGAGAAGAGCCAATGCAAAGTAAGGCCATGCAGGACCAAGAGTACAGTTTATACAATGGCTACAAAACTATTAAAAAAGACAACTTTGAATCTTAAGAACTATGATCAATGCAATGACCAACCAAACCTCCAGAAGAACTGTGATAAAGCATGCCACTCACATGCTGAAATTTTGAGAAGTGATAGACTCAAGTTGCAGAAGAAGACACATTTTTAGACATGGCCACTGGGATATTTTTGCTCGACCATGTTAATAAAAGTGTACAAGATTTTTCCCTTCTGTTTTTATTTTAGGGGAAGGGGTTGAAAGGTAAGGGAAGAGTGACTGATTGAAAAAAAAAGAGAGAAACACTTTAAATGGTGCACAAAAAAATATAGAAGGAAGTCTAGAGAAGTACATTCAAACAAGGCAATTTTGAAAATAAATTTTGAAATGGATCAAATTTATTATATATTTTCAAAAACAATCAGTATAGAATACAGATTCAGTTTTATGTACAATTTTCTTTTTGTGTTCTGCTTTGTATATAGAAATATTTATCCACCAATTTGTTTATCTTTTTATTTGGTACTTGTTAAAATGTAAGACCTGTGTGACCTCTTCCTGATTTAGAATTTAGCATTTAAAATAAGAAAAATTAGAATTAAAAAAAATTTAAAAGGAGAAAAATATTGGGTTAATGGGAATGACATCATCCTCTTGGCAAAGGTAGAATTTCAGCCCCTGGAAGAGATTAGAATCCAAATTAAACTGTCATGATATAATAATAATTGTGATGCTGATATTAACTCATTTACAAAACATTAAACTGTTTCTAAAGTGTTTTCTTCTCCTAGCAACCTTGTGACATAGCACTATTACCCAGATTTTAGATCACCAGGACATATTTCTAGAAAACAACTTCAAGGAAATATAGAAAAATGGTCTGCAAATTTCGGAATAAGTATCTAGCTGGTTCATCTTATAGAATGAATGGTTCAATCCCTTATAGAACTTCTTCCAAGAAGAAAATGACATGCTTCATTATAGGTCCTCTGGAAGCTTGTTTAGAGTTCTTAAGTCTTTCAAAATTGTCTTTTTTTTTTTTTTTTTTTTTTTGCAGTGTTTTTGCTATTGTATAAAGCATTTCTTTTGAAGTACAATACTCTAAACTAGAACCAAACTTTGAGACTGAAATCACAGGATCATAAATTTAGAGAAGAGATCTTTGAAATCATCTGATTCAACTCTCATATTTTACAGATGAGGAACTAAGAGGTCACACAGGTCTTAACTAACAGAAGTGAGGGTTATTGTACACAGACAAACAGCAGAGGGAGTAAGAGAACCATCGGAAAGCAGGTAGAGAAAAAGTAGCAAACAGTAATTACAAAGTAGCAAATCACGGAGGAAAAGAGTCTAGTTCACTTAGAATATTGAGAACAGAAGTTCTGTATCATCAGCTATAATATGCTGCAATGAACTAGGAACAGAATCTTAGAATAGATTCAACAGAGAAGGAACAGTTAATTCATTTTACAGGTAGAGACGTATTCCTAAAGAGGGAGTGTATCTATTAAGTGCAATTCCAGATGCCAAACAGGATTTGTGTGCAGATTCCCATTTGGAGATGTGTTCCGACATGAAAAAACCACCTCATTTTGGAGACTAGTACTGCCTTGAGGTGAGTTATGGGAAGGGTTATGGGATAAAGAAAACCACCTGCTTTTATGGATGTATGTGTCTGGGTGGGGGGGGGGGGGAGGAATGGGAGTAGTGTGTGAATATATTCATCTATAACATTGTTAAGTCCACCCCACTTGCTTGGGAGTATTTCAGGTACTTGTCCAGTTTTTTCCAGGGAGGGAGGCTTCAAGGCCTGGCTTACCAAGGACTTTGACTGGACAAAAACCGAGTTCCAATAAATTCCAGGCTACCAAGTCAGCGTGGAATGCATTCCTTGGAGAGAACAGCAGGATGACTCACTTTCTTAGCTAGGGATTCTTGCAGAATTTATAAGGGTTTGGAAGGTCTGTGTGCAGGCAGAGGAAGGCAGCTATGCCAGGGAGGGTTGGGCCAAGCTTTTCATTCAATTCATCCAATACTCTTTAATAAGTATTTATTATGTGCCAGGTATTGCACACCAAAAATGAAAGATTCCCTACTTTCAAGAATCTTAGGTTCAAGGTGGAGGAGAGAAGAAGGGAAGGAACACTTAAACAGAAAGTAAATACAAAATATACATGAAAGGAGGTGGATTTGATTTTTTTAAATTGGCAAATGATTATATATGAAGAATGAGGAAGAGGGAAGACTATAAGAGGTCATCAAGGTTTAATTTAAGTTATTAGAAGGATAGCAGTACTTTCAACTGAAATAGGACAATAAGAAGGAAAAAAGGAAAGATGAAGAATTGACAAATAATGTGAACAAATATGAAATGCACACTACAATAAAGAGCAAACAACAAATAAGAGATTCACTTTCTCCTCATCAAAGATGTAATTTAGAGATTTAAAATTCTATAGGTCAGGGGACAGCTGGATAGTTCAGTGGATAGAGAGCCAGGACTAGAGACGGGAAGTCTAAGGTTCAAATCTGACCCCAGATACTTCCTAGCTGTGTGACCCTGGGCAAGTCACTTGACCCCCATTGCTTAGTCCTTACTGCTCTTCTGCCTTGGAACCAATAAATCTGTGGGTGAGTCTATTGTGGGGTAGATCAGAAGCAACAAATTGAACTGAACTGAACTGAACGCTCCTAACATTCCCCTCCAAATAATGCCTCAAATCAAATTTGGGAGGAGCAGAGCCAACAAAAGGTGAGAGTGAGACATTCTTCCAACTGGATAACTTGGGAGCCTGGCAAGAGAAGTCTATAACACTGGAACTCATGTGATGGCAGACCAGTGCTGGGCATGGAATATAAATATATTGGAAGGCAAAGGAACCAGGAATACAGCCAAGAATAACCTATTGAGCAAAACTGAGCATAATCCTTAAGGGGAAAAATGGGTACTTTAATGAAATAGAGGACTTCCAAGCATTCCTGATGAAAAGACTAGAACTGAATAAAAAAATATGACATTTAAACACAAGATTCATGAGAAGCATGAGGTAAATATGAAAGAATAAACATAAGGGACTCAATAAAGTTAAAATGTTTATATTCCTATATGGAAAGTAGATATAATTCCTAAGAACTTTCTCATTATTAGGCCAGTTAAAAGCAGTCCAAATAGATAGAGAGCATGAGTTTGAGTCAAAGTTGGGATGACCTCCAAAAAAAAGGAAGGGGTGAAGAAAGAGGATTTTATTAGGAAAAGGGGGAAGGCAGAGGTAGAGCAGGGCAAATTGTCTCACATAAAAGAGTTACACAAAGGAGAACTTTTATAGTGAAGGGGAAACTGTGAGGTGGGGGTGGGAGAGTGGCAGGCAATTGAAAATTGCCCACATCAAAACTGGTTCAAAGAGGGAAGACTATATATACACATAGTTGAGAAGAGAAATCTGTCTTACTCAATAGGGAAATAGGAGAGGAAAGAGATAAGAGAAATGGTGTGTGTGTGTGTGTGTGTGTGTATGTGTGTGTGTGTGTGTGTGTGTGTGTGTGTGTGAAGAATGATAAAAAGAAAAGTCAGTAATCAGATGCAAAACAGACTTTTAACAGGATAAAAAAAGAGAGAGATGGATAAATAGAAGAAAATAGGAAATGTACAGTTAGTAATCATAACTGCGAATGTGAATGAGATGAGCTCACCCCAAAAAAGTGTATAGCAGAATGGATTTAAAAACCAGAATCCAACAATATGCTGTTTATAGGAGACATATTTGAGAGGGAAAGACACAAATGATTAATATAAGGAGCCGGAGCAAAATTCGTTATACCTCAGCTGAAGTTTAAAAAAAAAAGCAGGAGTAGTAATCATTATCTCAGATAAAGCAAAAACAAAAATAGATCTAACTGAAAGACAATCAGGGAAGCTGCATTTTTTTTTAAACCCTTACCTCCCCACCCTAGAATCAATACTGGGAATTGGTTTCTAAGACAGAAGAGTGGTAAGGGCTAGGCAATGGGGGGGTTAAGTGACTTGCCCAGGGTCACACAGCTGGGAAGTGTCTGAGGCCAGATTTGAACCTAGGACCTCCCGTCTCTAGGCCTGGCTCTCAATCCACTGAACTACCCAGTTGCCCCCTTCATTTTGTTAAAAGGTACCCATAGACAATAAAGTAATCTAAAAACCTTTTAACAGCAAGTTTCTCTGATAAAGGCCTCATTTCTCAAAAATATAGGGAACTGAATCAAATGCATAAGAGCCATCCCCTAATTGACAAATGATCAAAGGATATGAACAGAATATTTTTCAGAAGAAATCAAAGCTACTTTATGAAAAAAATGTGCTAAATCATTATTAATTAGAGAAATGCAATTGAAAACATCTTTGAGACACCACCTTGCACCTACCAGGAATGACGGATGATGGAGGGGATGTGAGAAAATTGGTACACTAATAAAATGTTGGTGGAATTGTGAACTGATCTGATCATTCTGGAGAACAATTTGGAACTATCCCCAAAGGATAGTTATATATAAAACTGTGCTTACCCTTTGACCCAACAATACTACTACTAGTTCTGTGCCCCAAAGAGATCAAAGGACCTTTATGTACAAAAATATTTAAAGCAACTTTTTTGTGATGGCAAAGAATAGGAAACTGAGAGGAATGATTAATAACTGGGGAATGGCTAAACAAGTTGTGGTTTATTATTGGGATGGAGTAGTACTGGGCTAAAAGAAATAACAAAAACATGGCAAGAGCTATATGAACTGATGCAAAGTAATGTGAGAAAAACCAGGAAACTGTGCATAGTAACAGCAATGTTGTAATGATCAAATGAAATACTTGGCTACTCTGATTAATATAATGAATCAAGACAATTACAAAGGACTTATGATGAAAAAATGCTATTCCCCTCTAGAGAAAACTGATAAACTCTGAGAGCAAAAAGAAATATAATTTTTCATTTCCTTCATTTTTCTTGTGATATGGCTAATATGAAAATAGGTTTTGCATGTTTTTGCATGTATTTTGATATCATATTGCTTACCTTCTCAGTTGGTGGGGGAGGGGGAGGAGAGGGAGAGAATTTGGAACTTAAAATTAATGTTAAACATAAATAATAAATTAAAAAATTCTGCGGGTACAAATTCAATAGATAATAACATGATATTAATTATAATGATGATAGAAATTCCTACTAATTATTGTATGTATATGTTTTGAGGAGGCAGGCATGAGCAATGGATGAAGCAGGTAGTTCACAGGTCAAATCAAGTCAAAACTATCAATATTTATCAAGCACTTACTATGTATGAGCCACTCTGCTAGGTCCTAGGGAGTAGCTTATCTCCATTTTGTCAACATAGTGGTAACCAGAGGAATCAATCCCGAAACAAGAATCTGAATGAAGATTCTGAACAGAAAAAGTCTACATAGGTAGGACTCTTACTAGAGAAAGTACAGAGCCAGAACTCAGAAATGGGGATCATGGCCTAATCATATCCAAAATTCAGGAATAGATGGTAGTCTCAGGCAAAAGAAAACAAATTTCACCAAAAAGGTAGATCTAAACATATTAACAAATTTTTGTCAGGAAAAGCAAACAGAACACCTCTTCCCTATCCAACTGGTCATGATGGAAAACGAAAAAAATTAATATTGTTGGGATATGCAGGAAAAAAGGAATAGTAACTTACCGATAATGGAGTTAGAAATTAGTTTAATTATTTTAGAAAATAATTTGAAATGATGCAAGAAAAGTTACAAAACTATTGTTAATTTTGATACACTAATCCTATGATTGGGTTTATATCCCAAGAAAGTAAGCGACAATAAGAAAAGTTCTATTGGCATGAAAATATTCATTATGGTAAAGTTTTTACTAGCAAAAAATTGAAGACAAATTGTGTATTCAATAATTGGAGAATGCTCAACAAATTATGACAAGAATATAATTGAATACTCGTGCCATAATGAATTTGAAAAATTAAAATTAATGAGAAAAACCTTTATAAACAAGACAGCATTCATAAAACTAATAATATGCGTAGTTACTATAGCTATAAAAGTGAGGAAAACTTGAAACACAAACAATTTAGGTCAAAAACATTAAAATGTATATAGTATATAAAGCACATAGCTACTCTTTCTTTTAACTAATGAAAATCAGTAGCAGAATTATCCCCATCCTAGCGGAGCCTTCAGTGCTAAGAGTTCCTGGATTCCAAGTTCTCAGTCCACTAAATAGCATCTGCGAAAAAGGGATTCCAATGGCCAAGTGGTAGGAATTCCAGCTTCCTAAAAAGAGGAGGGATATTTCTTGAATAGCATCAGCCTCATGGCTACCTCTCTAGAAACCCCAACTTCAAGAGTTCTGGAATTTAGCCTTTAGAAGAAAGAAGGTGAATTATTAGACAGTAGCTGTCTCTCACAGAATGGAGAGGATCGAGAATATGAAATGGAGGATGTTTCCTCCTGAAACTAGCAGAGTAACCAGGAGTTTAGACCATAACACAGGGGCCCAAAAGACCTGGAATATGCCCTTTGCTATTACTGTGAATTAGCTGAACATTTCAAATTTAGTGGAAAGGGAGATTGACTCTAGCGACCCCCAGTGTAGTTCCCTTCCAGAGGGAATACAAGCTGTAAGAACAGGACCACAATGCCAGATGCTTGTATTGGTCTCAGTTGGGAAGTGGGACACATCAGAATGTGCTTTAAGGAGCTTGCCTCCTTAACTAACTTAAGTGTTTCCTACCCAAAGAAAGTCCTATCCCCTACTTGCTATGCAATCAAGGGACTATATAGGTCCTGAGAGAAGCTACAACTTACCAGGAAGTTGCATTTCTCTATGGACTACTGAGAGTCATTTATAAAATATTTTCTGGATTTTCTGCAAGGGTGAAATGAAGGCTGTCCTGAACCAGATCCAAACATTTTTAACCTTGAGTGTTTGTATGATATAGGAGAACCCCTTTACTGATATTTCTGTTCAAGCTATATTCTGATATTTCCAAGAGGCAACTGTAGGTGAGGGTAATATGAACTAAAGAGATAATATTTGTAAGAAGCTGCCAATTGAACCCAATTTGTGTAAGCCCAGCTAAAAAAACATACTAATCATTAAAAAGGTATATATACTTATTTAAGCTGGGGTATCAAGAAAGTGGGTGGGAGGAGAGTTAGTGGCATTTGGCAACTACAGTGTGATCAAGGGGATAAAGCTCCAAGGCCTCAGAAGCAAAATGGAAATCCTCCAGGTAGAGCAGGCCTGTGACACCACACACTGTGTGCCCTACATCACAACTCTGTGCACATGAATGCCAAAGGCTACTTGCTTACACTTTCTAGGTCTGTGACCATCCTCTAAACACACCTGACACTTCTCTTCTACTACTATCTGGAAATGGAAGGCATGGGTCCAAAGTCTAGGGTTTTTCTTTGACATAAGTGTTAAAAATCATCATAGAGGCCCTTTCTACTGTTGATTATTAAGTTTTGGGCAGAACTAACTGCCTTCTTACCCTTGTGTGTGGTATCTTAACTATTCCTCACATACCAGGGGCTGATTATTGGAACCCTTGATGAATCTGATGAATCACTCCAGGCACTTGGATCACTTACATTCCAGGTTTTAAGCCTTTGCTGAGAGAGTAGCTCTCATGAAGGCAGATGGGCTCCCCAGCCCTCTACTCAGAGGACAGAGAGAGTTCTTTAGATTGTTCCTTGGGGACTTCAGATGCCTCTGAAATGACAACTGAGAGTCGTTGGGGATGGACTCTTGTTGGAGAGCCCTGAACTTGGAGCCAGGGGCCTTGATTTGAATCTTGGCTCTGACCCTTAGGGCCTAAATGACCTTGAGCAAGTTATTGACCCTTCTTAGGCTTCAGTTTTCTCATCTGTAAAATAACCAAGTTGAACTAGATGACCTATTATGTCCCTTCCAGTTTTAGGTCTATGAAACTATGAAATTCTATGTTAAGTTTCCATAAATAAGAGATACTTACACTATTAAACTATTTTAATTCACTAATTAAAAGGCATTAACTTCAAAAATCAGTTAAATATGTCCCTTTGCAGAGCTCAGTCATTTGCAGAAGAATTCTAGGGGAGTAATAATTAGTGTTTTTCTTAGATCATCCTAAACAGAGGACAGAGGGGATGGAAGATGAGCATATCACTTACTGGTGTGAGAGGTCCTTCTGCTTGAGCCTCCATGGGGCTTGTGGGTGTGGCAGCAAGAAACTGGCCCGCAGCTCCAGCCTGGAGTTCTAGTCTATCTGCGTACTGCTCTGATGCTTCAGTGGCAGGACATGCCACAGACAGTGCCAAGACCACATCGGGAGCTCCATTTTTTGGATGACCATCTTCTACCCAAGGACCTAATCTCTGCTGTTCTTGAGGAGATTCCTCTAGGATTTGCAGCACCTCAGGTTCCTCATCTGAAGGGCTTCCAGTTTTATGCCCTAAAGCCCCATTCGTCCTGAAATCATGAAGGTCTCTTTCCTTATCCACAATCACCCAGTCCTTGGAATCAACCTCCTGCTGGCAGGAGCTTAGGTTGACAGCTATAAATCCATTGCTGCCACCACCATCTGCCTGTTCCGGAGAGTTGGCAGAAACAGGTTTAGAAGCGTCTGGGAGGTATTCTTCATCATAGTGCCAGATGTGGTCAGTACGGATCACAGGAGGAGCAGAAGGCTTATGAAGAAGAGAAGCAGGGAGAACTGATTCCTTTTCCACATTGGAGTCTTTTTGCATTTTCTCTAAGCTTAAGGAAATGGAAAGAGAAAGAAGTTACTCAAAATTCCTTTGGGAGAAAAAAAATCCCCTGCTTATGCAATTGATAAATTCTCAACAGATCATTCATTCAAGTGATAGCTTCCCAACAACAAAATGTGACCAACAGTATACCACCCGGAGAGTGGCCAGACTTTACTTTAGTCCTAGGAGACAGAGTGGACCACCTTTTAAAAAGACAAACCCTATCACTCTGGTTCTTAATCGAAACCCCTCTTGTCTAATCCAATCTAAACCAAATGTTGAATTGGTGATTCCATCCTCACACTCTCATTTTTATAAAATTATAGATTGGGAAAGGTCATCTTACTGGTCACCTTTAATCTACAATGAGTGGTCATCCTGCCTTTGTTTGAAGATCTCTGGTGAGAAGGAACTCATCACCTCCACAGGCAATACATTTTATATCTTTAATTAATAGAAAATATTTACTTTATATTAAGTATAAATCTACTTCTCTGCAAATTCTTATATCCATCACTCCTTGTCATGTTCTCTGTGGCCAAATAGAACAAATTTAATCCTTCTTCTACATGCCTGATTTTCTAATTTGCAAAAAGATATCTTGTTCTTCCCTAAGTCATCTCTTCTTTAGGCTAAACACTGCCCAGTTCCTTTGATCCTCATATGGCATGATGAGCCCTTAATTTTTCATTCTCTATTAGTCTGTTCCACTTTCCTTTAATTTAAGACATCTTCTTAAATTATTGTCCTGGATTTCATCTCCTACTCACTGCTGAACATTGTTGAAATTCATTGCCTGTATGTCCTCACCACCAAATCACTCCATGACCACTAAAAATTCTATTCCTCCCACTCTACTAAAATTGCTCTCTTGCAGATTGCCAATGACCTCTTTATTGCTGAATCCACTGGCTTTTTCTTAGTCCTCAACCTTTGTGAAATTCAGTAGGTGCTTAATACAAATCTATTTTGTTGGATGAAAATATTATTACTAAGCATCTACTTTGTACTTAGAAATGACCCCATACTATAGGGAATACAAAAGAAAAAAAATGCACTAAAGATCAGAAATGTTTCAATAAACCAAGTTCTTTAATTACTCAGGCTTGGTAGTCACTCTGCAACAGCAAAATTAGTTTAACTAACCCCTTTTGTTAACTCTTATTGGATAAAACTGCTTCCAAATGTTCTACACTTTGATGTCTGAAGCTCCAACCTTTGTTTCCTCAAATCATTTTATCTTTTAGCTTGATACATGTCTCATTATGTCCATGAGGGAGTTCTAGCTTTTTACAGGCTATGCAAACAGAATAGGAACTATGGCATGCTCTACCAGGCTAGAGGATCTGAGTACAGTCCCAGAAATGGACAGAAGGTGCTGTCTAAGATTAACAGTGCCAGAGATAGAGAGGCTCATCGTGACTGTGTTGGTCACTAGCCGATTAATTCTTTGACTGTGTACACTTATGAAGCAACAGCAGCAAATGATCCTCAGTCCTATTCTGAGGATTATAGAGAAGGGGGCAAAGGGTACTAAGAATCACAAGATATACAAATTATCTATAAACATTGCCTTCACCATTGAGCATTTTAAATGTTAATTATTATTAATATTATTCAATGAACAACAAATTCAACTTGATTCATTTAACTAGAAACATTTATTAAAAGTTTACTATATGGAAAGTACTGTGCAAAGTGCTGGGCAAAGTTCTTGGGAACGGCTGCATTCTTAGCAGCAATAACAGCAGCTTCAGGAATTCTCAGACCACAGATAGTGGAGGGCTCAAGAAGAAGATTGCTGGGGACCACTTACTGGAGCTGCATTTAGGACCTTGTTGCATTGCCCATACATAGTTCTGGATTGCAGTCCTAGGGCCAAAAGGAACAATAGCACTTATTGCTGCAGGAGAACAAGGGCTTAGGTTAGGGTTTCAGAAAGGAAAGAAATGCTTGCAGTAGCTCACGGGGAGTAGGGACTCTGGTCTCAATTCCAAGACCTATATAGGGAAGCACCAGCAATTGTGGCTATGGGAGAGTAGGGGGGAACCTGGACACAGTGCCAGGGCCAGGAGGAGAGCTAGCACTGTTGGCTACAGGGGTAGAAAGTCCTTTCCAAGTAAACACCACAGCAAAGATCAGGTAAATAGTGACCTTAGATCATACCACCTTAGAAGGTTTGAAAACTTTTAGTTTTCTCAGAACTCCCCAGAACAAGAAATCTAAGTGAATTGAATAAATATTTGTAAAAAAAAAATAAATTGTTTAGATTAACAGAAGAGGAAATGGAATACTTCAACAACCCCATCAGAAAAAGAAATTGAACAAGTCATCAATGAACTCCCCAAGAAAAAATTTTCAGGGACCAGATGGATTCACAAGTAAATTCTATTAAATACTAAAAGAACAATTAATTTTAATACTATACAAACGATCTGGAAAAATAGGCTAAGAAGGAATACTTCCAAATTCTTTTTATGATATAAAGATGGTGCTGATACATAAACCAGGAAAAGCAAAAACAGAAAACTACAGATCAATTTCTCTAATAACTATCAATGCAAAAAAATGTAAATAAAATACGAGCAAGGAGATTATAGCCTATTTGGGAGAATATATCCCAAAGATCATATACTATGACTAAGAGGGATTATGACAGAAATGCAGGGTTGCACCAATATTAGGAAAACCATCAGCATAATCAACTATAACAAAATAGAAATCATATAATTATCTCAATAGATGCAGAAAGTTTTTGACAAAAGATAATATCAATTCCTATTAAAAAACACTGGAATAAATGAAGCTTTTTCTTAGAATGATGCCATATCTATTTAAAACCATTAGTAAGCATTATCTATAATGGAATTAGCTAGAAGCTTTCCCAGTAAGATCAGGGCTGAAGCAAGGATTCCCATTATCACCATTCAATATTGCACTAGAAATACTAGCTATAGAAATAAGAGAAGAAGAGGAAATTAGAGCAGGCAATGAGGAGATAAAGCTATCACTCTTTGCGGATGATATGATGGTATATTTAGATAATTCTAGACATTCAACTAAAAAATAACTGAAATAATTACCAACTTTAGCAAAGGTAGTGACAGTCTGAACTAGGAAAGAAGGGACAACTATGATAGGTTTTGTGGAGGCAGACATGTCAAAAACGGACAAATGATTAGCCAAAATGGGAAAATGAAAATGGTAAAATATTGAAGATGATTATTACCACTTCCTGTAAGAAGCTTAATACAAAACAATTACCACAATCAGTAGACCAAAAGCTTCCTAAAATGCCATTATCAGCAAATGCTTCATCTCCTTGCCAAGCAGATACGAAAACGAAGGACAAAAACAATTTAGAATATAAACTGAATTGTAAAAGACTATGGGCAAGAACAGCAGGAGATTGTGGACAGTATTACTTAATGAGTCAACAGCAGTGAAAGCAAAAATAAGTGCATAGAATGTTTGGTATACAACCCAGTGAAGCTGAATTATCCCAAGGTCATTCATTGATGAAACTGATAGGAGTGCAACAAAAAGAGAAAATGGAACAAGTTGGGGTTTTTTTTTTTGTTGTTGTTTCAAGAGAGATCTAGAAGGATCATCATCAATGATAGTGTAATAACCACACTGGAACCTTCAGGTCCCTGCTGTGTTAAACAAAGAAACTGAAATGGCATTCCAAATGATGAAATGAGGAAGATCAGATCAAGTAGGTGCTAAGGAAATCTGTGTTGGAGGCAACACAATCTTTCTTTTTTTCCCCCCTCCCTAAAACCCTTACCTTCTATTTTAGAATCAATACTGTGTATTGGTTCCAAGGCAGAAGAGCAGTAAGGGCTAGGCAATGGGGGGTTAAGTGACTTGCCCAGGGTCACACAGCTAGGAGGTATCTGAGGCCAGATTTAAACCCAAGACTTCCCATCTTTAGCCCTGGTTGTCAATCTACTGAACCACCCAGCTGCCCCCAAGGTAACACAATCTTGAAAACATTGAGAGATCATTTTATAAGATATCTCAGAAAGGCAGAAATACCAAAAGAATGGGGGGGGGAATCATGAATATTACTCAAATGAGAGAATCAAGAGAATATCAGCAACTACTGAACTATAAGCCTTTCTTATCTTTACAAAATCTTTATGAGAATGAGTTATATATGCATTTTGAGAATATCCTTGTTACTCACACATGTTATATATACTCACATATGAAAATATGAGAACAGAACACATAAGCTTTCACAGACTATTTTCTACAACAGACCAGACCCTTAAGAGTCACAAAACTGTTGGAAAAGTACAGAGATTACAAGATCTCATTGTATTTATTGTTTGTTGACAGAAAAAAAAAAAAGGCAACTGATTTGGTAAAGTCTTGTTGAAAGGATGGTGCATAAACATTTCAAAAGAAGTAGTGATTACCAAGAGTCAGCATAAGCCCATCAAAAAATAGCTCTGTGGGGGCAGCTGGGTAGCTCAGTGGAGTGAGAGTCAGGCCTAGAGACAGGAGGTCCTAGGTTCAAACCCGGCCTCAGCCATTTCCCAGCTGTGTGACCCTGGGCAGGTCACTTGACCCCCATTGCCCACCCTTACCAATCTTCCACCTATGAGACAATACACCGAAAGTACAAGGGTTTAAAAAAAAATTGCAAAAAAAAAAATAGCTCTGTGTCAGCCTATTATTGTTGAGGTTCAGATGTTCAGTTGTGTCTGACCCTTCATGATCCCATGGGCCATTACTGATTATGGGGATTTCTTGGCAAACATACTTGAACGGTTTGCTATTTCCTTCTCCAGTGGATTAAGGCAAACAGTTAAATAACTTGCTCAAAGTCACACATCTAGTAAGTGTCTGAGCTAGAAATGAACTCAGGTGTTCCTGATTCCAGCCTCTATTCACTGAGCTATCTAGCTGCTTCTCTGTGTCAGCCTAACTTCATTTCTCTTTTTGACAAGATTAACTGGACTGGCAACTAATGACAATGCCTTAGACACAAAGTTTCTCATGCAATCCTTATGAACAAGTTGAGATAATATAGGGTCACAGATTCAGAACCAGAAGGAATCAGGTAGTCTAGCTCCCTTATTTTAGAGAGTAAACTGAGGCCTAATGAGTGACATGAAGCCCATGACTTAAGGTTATGCAAAACAGTAAAGTGGCAGAGTAGTTGGAATTTGACCGTGGGTCTTCTGACTTAAAATTCACCCTTTCCACTATAGTCTGTTATTTTATACAGAGAAAAAAACAGCAGTAGGGAATGGCCTGCCTCAGAGTGACAGACGCTCACTCAAAGATCATAAATGATACAGAAGGACAAGGAAGGAGTCAGGGGATGAATGAACATTCCAAGGGCCATGCCTACGGGCAATCCTGGATTTCCAGCTAGAAGTACAGGATAGATAGTATTTTGTCATTTTCATTTCCTCTTTATGGCTAATAATTTGCCAGTTCCTGACATGTTTACCTCCACAAAACCTACCATAGTTGTCCTTTCTCTCCTAGTTCAGGCTTTTGTTACCTTTGCTAACGTTGATAATTATTTCAATTAGTTTTTGTTGATTCTCAAGGCTTTACTATTATCTGCAAAAAGTAATGGCTTTACCTCCTCAATGCCTGTTTTAATTCTTTCAATTTCTTCATCTTCTTCTTTTATTGCTATAGCTGGTTAGGTGGATTCGGGATAGGAAAAAAGACCAGGTTCAAAAAGGAGTCATAAATGACTTACAATTGGCCAGGAGAAAAGAGTATTGAAGTGCCCTGTTGATCTGTCCTTAGCTCTGTTCAACAACGATTCATTAGTTACTTAGAAGAAGTCAAAGATGGTATATTTATCAAATCCAAAATGACACAAAGCTAAGAAAGGTTGTTAGTACAATGAACAATCATAGTTGGGATCAAAAAAGATCTCAATAGCTTAAAATCATGGACAATCTAATAAGCTGGAATTCAAAGTGTTACACTTAAGTTTAAAAAAATCAGTTGGACAAGTTAAAAAAAGTTCTTGTGAAAAACATCTAAGAGTTTTAGTGCATTACAAACAATTTATATCTACAATGTGACATGACAGTCAATAAAGTTAATATGTAATGCAAATATCAGGCTACATTAACAGAGTATCTAGAACAAGGGAGTCTTATGATACTTTGCTCTTGTTAGATCAAAACTAAACTTTTTGGTTCAGTTTTTGGCATCACATTTTACAAAGTACTTTGACAAACTGAAGCATTTCCAGAAGGTGACCATAATGGTGAGAGGGCATATGAATGCCATATGAGTATACACATGAGTATCAACTAAAGAAATGAGGCATAGTTAGCCTGAAGAAGTTAAGCCTTGCTCCAGCTTTAGTCAATCACTTCCTTCTGTGAATTCACTGCTGATCCCAATCACTTTATACTTTATCATATGTTGCAGAGTGTCATTTCTTGAGGGGGAAGAAATAGGAAACTATTAATAAAGGTAATCGTCCTCAGTTTATCCTCAAGGAACAAAACTAAAAGAAATGGGTATGGACTGTAGAAAAGGAGTTGTAGGAGGGATGTAAGGAAAAACTTCCAAATGATTATATTCTCTCCAAAAATACAATGGACCACCTCAGGAGGCATCTGGCTCTTTTGAGGGCCAGATATGGCTCTTTCTGCAGGAGCCATAAAGTCAATTTTTTTTCAGGCACTGTTACAGGAGCGGCACTGTGAGCACTGTACGGCTCTCACGAAATTACATTTTAAAAAATGTGGCGTTTATGGCTCTCACGGCCAAAAAGGTTGCCGACCCCTGCTCCAAGCAGTGGGCCTAAGTACTTATTGGGAATGTTGTAAAAAGAATTCTTGTTCACTTGGTCCAGAT
Source organism: Gracilinanus agilis (assembly GCF_016433145.1). Classification (NCBI taxonomy): domain Eukaryota; kingdom Metazoa; phylum Chordata; class Mammalia; order Didelphimorphia; family Didelphidae; genus Gracilinanus; species Gracilinanus agilis. The sequence goes on along the minus strand of NC_058131.1, from coordinate 526,321,923 downwards.
AATCATTCATGTCCCTTCAATACTGAGATTCTGTGAATTCATGTTAAAAATCAACACAGTACATAAACATTGACTGAGAACTCAGGCACTGATCACTGTAGCAAAACTATGCATTATTCCCATCAGAAATGTTGATAACAGGAGAGAAGTTATGATGAGAGCCACTCCCAAAAGGTTCTTTTAAAATGAAATTCATACCAGGTTTCTAGAAACTTGTCAGTGTCTGGCTTTGACTCCAAGGTCAGACGCCTTTCCAACTCAAAACTGTGGATGGATCTTAACTTTCGTACTAATGGTACATCTCTCTCTGGCTGGGTTATCTCTGAACGAACACGAATTGGTGAACCAAGGCTTGGTGCATTCAGTATACCATTTGCTGGACCATGACTATTTTCCTCTTCTGTAGCAGCCTATACAAAATATAAAAAAGACAATTCATTATAAGTATAATATGTGATAGATTCTACTGAAGCCAGTAAATCAAGATGAACTGATATCAAAACTTTCATTTTTATTTTTTTTACTCTAAAATTTTTATTTAATTAATTTAGAAGATTTTTTTCCATGTTTCCATTTCATGTTCTTTCCCCCCCTCCCACCGCGCTCCCATAGGCAATGAGCAATTCCAATGGGTTTTAAATGTGTCACTTATCAAGACCTTTTCCCATATTATTAATATTTGCATTAGGGTGATTGTTTCAAGTCTATATCCCCAGTCATATCCCCAACAACCTATGTGATCAAGCAGTTGTTTTTCTTCTGTATTTCTGCTCCCACAATTCTTTCTCTGGATGTGGATAGTGTTCTTTCTCATAAGTCCCTCAGAAATGTCATTGCATTGCTGCTAGTCCATTACATTCAATTGTGCCACAGTGTATCTGTCTCTGTGTATAATATTCTCCTGGTTCTGCTCCTTTCACTCTGCATCAATTCTTGGAGCTCTTTCAGTTCAAATGGAATTCCTCCAGTTCTTTATTTCTTTTAGTGCATAGTATTCCATTACCAACAGATACTACAATTTATTCAGCCATTCCCCAATTGAAGGGCATCCCCTCATTTTCCAGTTTTTTGCCACCACAAAAAGCACGGCTATAAATATTTTTGTACAAGTCTTTTTTCCTTATTATTTCTTTGGGGTATAAACGCAGCAGTGGTATGGCTGGATCAAAGGGCAGGCATTCTTTTAAAGCCCTTTGGGCATAGTTCCAAATTACCATCCAGAATGGTTGGATCAATTCACAACTCTACCAGCAATGCATAAATGTCCCAATTTTGCCACATTTCCTCCAACATTTATTAATTTCCTTTGCTGTCTGTCATGTTAGCCAGTCTGCTAGGTGTGAGGTAGTACCTCAGGGTTGTTTTGATTTGCATTTCTCTAATTATAAGAGATTTAGAATACTTTTTCATGTGCTTATTGATAGTTTTGATTCATGTCCCTTGCCCATTTATCAATTGGGGAATGGCTTGCTTTTTTGTACAACTGATTTAGCTCCTTATAAATTTGAGTAATTAGACTTTTATTGGAAGTTTTTGTTATAAGGATTTTTTCCTAAATGTGTTACTTCCCTTCTAATTTTGGATGCATTGGTTTTGTTTATACAAAACCTTTTTAATTTAATGTAATCAAAATTATTTGTTGTACATTTTGTGATATTTTTTAACTCTTGTTTGGTCTTAAAATCTTTCCTTTCCAATAGATCTGACAGGTAAATTATTCTATGTTCATCTAATTTACTTATAGTTTCCTTCTTTATATTCAAGTCATTTACCCGTTCTAAATTTATCTTGGTATAAGATGTGAGATGTTGACCTAAATCTAATTTGTCCCATACTGTTTTCCAATTTTCCCAGCAGTTTGTCAAATAGTGGATTTCTGTCCCAAAAGCTGGGATCTGAGTTTATTATACACTGTCTTGCTGAGGTCATTTACCCCAAGTCTATTCCACTGATCTGCCCTTCTGTCTCTTAACCAGTACCATATTGTTTTGATGACCACTGCTTTATAGTATACTTTAAGACCTGGTACTGCTAGGCCTCCCTCCTTCACTTTTTTTTTTCATTATTTCCCTTGATATTCTTGATCTTTTATTCTTCCAAATGAAATTTATCATAGTTTTTTCTAATTCAGTAAAAAATTTTCTTGGTAGTTTGATAGGTATGGCACTAAATAAGTAAATTAATTTGGGTAGGATTGTCATTTTTATTATGTTAGCTCGTCCTACCCATGAGTAATTAATGTTTTTCCAATTGTTTAGATCTAGTTTTAATTGTGTGGAAAGTGTTTTGTAGTTGTGTTCATATAATTCCTGTGTTTGTCTTGGCAGATAGATTCCTAAGTATTTTATATTGTCTAGGGTGATTTTAAATGGAATTTTTCTTTCTACCTCTTGCTGCCAGGATGTGTTAGAAATATAAAGAAATGCTAATGATTTATGTGGGTTTATTTTGTATCCTGCAACTTTGCTAAAGTTGTTGATTATTTCCCCCTAGCTTTTTGGTTGATTTTCTAGGATTCTTTAAGTAGACTATCATATCATCTACAAAGAATGATAGCTTGGTCTCCTCATTGCCTATTTTAATACCTTCAATTTCTTTTTCTTCTCTAAATGCTACTGCTAGTATTTCTAGTACCATGTTAAATAATAGAGGTGATAATGGGCATCCTCTTTCATTTTTAGGAGATGCTTAGATTGTGTTGGCAAAATGATTCTGCAATGTGCTTATTCACCAACACACTAATATCTTGAGCTAATTATCAGAATTGTATATAGAGTTTCAGTTTGATTACGGTTTTGATTTAGGAATAGGGAGAATAATTTGAAAAATGTATATTTTAAACGAATAATAATCCCTTAAAATGATCATCAGCGTCTAGAAGGCAACTGACAATTTTCTCTATAGATATTTAGTTATCTCTTCTTTTTATTATGCTTATTGGAAACTATGTGGAGCATCTTGATATAAACTGAGATCTATTATGAATTTAAGTACTTGTATATCACTGTGATAATTAATAATGGGCAAGGTCTGAGCCAAGTGTCAATGACATTTAAGTTAAATAAACAGTGAAGGTTCAGGCCAAAAGACAGAAAAGTTCTGTCCAGAACAATCAGTCAGCATATTCTATGGAGTGAGCTGTCAACAGACAGATCTTACTGATGACTCTTGAAATAAGAACAATCTAATCTTGGCTCAATAATTCATATTTATAGAGAATATTAAGGTTTACAAAGCACTTTTCTCACAAACAGCTTTGTGAGGCATGTATTGCTGGTATTGTTCCATTTTACAAACAAAAAAACTAAGAAGAGGAAAAGTGGCTTGGCCATAGTCATGGACCCAATGAGTATCAGAGCTGAGACCCATGCTCAGGTCCTATAACTCTTTATAGTCCAGTCCTCTTTGCATTATGCCATTCCCAGAACTGTACCACTGATGCAATGCATACTCTGCAATGACAGGGTCACCTAATCCTACAGAGGGGTCATGTTGGGATGAGTCATGATCCCATGACAGAGGGTAGAGGTCACATACCCTCTGATTAGTCAGGATTTTTTGTTTTGTTCAAGGGGATGCCTGATGGGATGCAGTGCAAAACAACTGGTAGCAAAGATTCTTTTCAGAATCTCTTCATATGACATGGAATATCAGCTGTCCTAATAAGGAGATCATTGATGAATGAAAGCTTCTGTTTAGCCATCAGTTTCAACTTTCTTTCAATAGAACTCTTTTAAGAGATTCCAAAACGCAGTGAAGGGATGTTTGCTTTATTTCTTCTCTTTCAATATCCTTTTTTGTCCTAAAACTTCTGCTAGAGAGGCTAACGATCAATAGTTTTATGACATAGCAAAGGACGAAGAGAAATACAGCAATAACCTGGATAATTAAGACTTGGCTATAATATAACAAGAAATCCACATAATGAACATAATTATAGGGCAAAAATTTCTCCTTTAATCTTTAAAATAGTTGACAAGAGCCTTGCAAAGTATCACAACTGATAAAATGGATAACATTCATAGAAAATCTTTTAATGTGTGTTAGCTGAATTGGACCCATCATTTTCTAGTTCCAAAGCCACAAGGAATGATAAAAATGTCTGTAAGACTCACTTCTGATCATCAAAACAACCATTACAAAAATTCTGGGCTTTGAATCAGTTTCCATGAAAAGAAAAGAAGGAGAGGAAAGGAGAGGAGAGGAAGTAAACTCCCTGGTTTCTAAGTTACTGAATGTGAACATTCATTTTAAAGACAATGATGGAGCAGCTGGGTAGCTCAGTGGATTGAGAGCCAGATCTAGAGACGGGAGGTCCTAGGAGGTCCTAGGTTCAAGTCTGGCCCCAGATATTTTCTTTCTTTCTTTTTTTTTTGAATTTGGAAGATTTTATTTAATTAATTAATTTAGAATATTTTTACATGGTTACAAGATTCATGTTCTTTCCTTCCCCTCCTTTCACCCCCTCCCATAGCTGATGTGCACTATCATAGTGTTTTACATATCTCAGACGCTTTCTAGCTGTGTGACCCTGGGCCAGTCACTTAACCCCCACTGCCTACCCCTTACCGCTCTTCTGCCTTGGAAACAATACATAGTATTGATTCTAAGGAGGAAGGTAAGGGCTTAAACAAACAAACAAACAAATAACTAAATAAAGGCAATGAAGTCCTTAAATTTGTACCTGTGATAAATGAACTGCTGCCTCTATTATACCATAAATATTTATTTGAACTTTATTCTTAAAAAAAGGACAAGGGGGAATTGTTTGAGACTAGATAATTGAATTAGGAGTAGCAATATAAATTGTTCTTCAAGATTTTATATCAGGTATTATCAGCAACATACAGTGCACATTCCAAATATATTGTTACTTTATTCCCTTTTCCTTGGTTTGATATATGGTGATTGATGAGCATTCACTGCTACCTGCACTTGGGAGAGACGAATAGCCAGTATGTACTGACAGTTCTACCACTATGTATCTATTTACTGGAATAAAATATATTTACATATTATATTTTAAAGGATATTATTTCAATTTTTATTCATTCATTCATTCATTCACTTACTTATTTACTTACTTAATCAATTACATGTAATAACAAATTACCACACAAGTTTTTCTAAGTTATAAGATTGAATTTATCTCTCTCTCTCCCTTCCCTTCACCAATTTCTATCACCATAGCAGAAGGAAACAGATTGGGAACTTAGCACGACATTTTGAAAAGTATTTTTTAAGCCTTTCTGTCTGTAAAATAAAATAAAATAAAATAATATATATCTTCATCCTTCTCTCATAGCTAAGATAAAAATTAATATTTGATGTTAGCTAACTGAAAAGCCTGGATAAAATCTGCTACAGAAATGCAGATTACTAGTATTAAAATGTCTATGAGCTGCTAGGCGTTCTGTATACTTCTAATTACTACTGTTTGAGCCATAAGCAATTTAATACAGTAAGATAAATATAGTGAGGAGTGGAGGAAAACTCATGTTTAAGAGACACGCACCTTACAGATCCCCAGCTTTATCTTGTTCCTGTTGACATCCATTTCCTCCCAGACATCCTTCTCCTGAGGACGAGGGTGTCCCACAGATCCAGGAAGTTTATCTGGTGATACGCCAACAGGGATACCATTCTCCCCATCACTGAGTTGTTCATCTGGAAATACCTCATCTGTATTTTCTCGAAGTAAGTCTCCGGGAATAGGGGTGGCATTTGCAATTCTATACAGGACAAAAGATGCAAGATTTATAATCAACAGAGATAAAAATATTATTAGGTCATCCTTCTGCATTTGATTCCTAGATTTAAAAAAAATAATAAAAACCCTTACCTTCTGTCTTAGAATCAATACTGTGTAATACATTTTTAAAAAAACTATTTCTTTCTATATTACTATCAGTTCTAAGACAGAAGAGTGGAAAGAACTAGGCAATTGGGGTTAAGTGATTTGCCCAGGGTTACACAGCTAGGAATGACACAGCAAAAGAATGAAGGGGGAGAAATGCAGCAATAATCTGCTCCCTGGATAATTAAATCTTGGCTATAATCTAACCAGAAATCCACATAATGGATATAATTATAAGATAAAATTTTTATGTTCCTTTAACCTCTAAAACATAAAAACAAACTAAATAATTAATTAGCATATAAAATAAAAAACCCTTTAAGGAAACCCTCTAAAATCTGAGGTTAGATTTGAACCCAGGTCCTCTCCATTTGGGCCTAGTTCTTTATCTACTGTACTACATAAAAGTTAAGTTCGAGAGAGTATGTATTATTTTACTCAAGGAAAGTCTTTATCAATTAAAATGGAATTATTGTCTTTTGTAATTTTCCCAGGGATTAGGAAGAGATTATTATAAGCAGAATGTATCCTATGGAAGAGTAATTACATAATCAGCTTATTGTGTAAAACACTAAAACTGCTTGCACAAATATTTGGGGATACCTTTCTGTAAGTCATATGGATTTGGATATTTGTAGAATATGATTTGCTGTATAATGAAGAAAAACCTAGAACTCCTGTTCTATATACAGTTTCCATCATGGTTTCCTGGAACTTGTTTACCATTTCTTGTGTTTTTATGTTTTTTAAGTGGTTGGTCATTTCTAATTAGACTATTAACTTGTCAAGGCAGCAGTCAAATCTTCTATTTCTTTTATACTTTTTTATAACACCTAGAATTTACTGTACTAGGTGTTCTATAAATATTGTTACCTGGGAACAAGTACTTAGCAAAAAATTGTACCCTTTTCTTGGTAGTAATTTAAAATATCTGGAAATAGAAGCATATACTTCAACAGATCATGGGAATAATGGCTAAATAAGTGAAGTTATCACCAGAATGTCTAATTCCTGGGCATCCTATGATGCTCTGAATGATTTCATTTTAGGATAGCACATTCGTAGAATCATAAAGCTATAAGGGACCTTAAAGACTGTCTAGTTCAACCTCCTGATTTTACTAATGAGGAAAAGGAGGATCAAGGCCAATGCCAGAGCCAATACTAGCAGTCAGGTCTCTTAACTCAAGTTCAGTGTCTTTTCTATGCTTTCACACTGACATTCTCTCTATTCATCAATTTGAGATCAATGCTCTATGATCAGCTAGTCTAGGGCCTAACTACTTTCAGTAAAGTCTCCTTCCTACATGGGCTAATCCTAACCCATGGCCTTTTTTCTCAATAGAAGTGTGGATTCCAAAATACAAAGAAAGAAACTAATCTCAGCTAAAGACCTTGCAGCCCTCAAAATTATTCCTCCTGGGGCTTTGACAGAGAATAAGCCTGTCAATCCATTTTTCTAACACTTACTCAACACACATTTGGCTTCAAGAACTGAAAGAATTATTGCAAATAAATATTCCAAAGAATTCCAAATGCAGTTTGGGTATTATCTAAAAATCTATTAGTCATATACAAGCAAAGTCTGTTTAACAGCTACTGGGTTCAACATAATGTGTTCACTAACATTTCCTCCAGCCTTGGCTAAATCTTCATTCGTCTGCTCTCCATTTGTATCTTGAAAACCTGAAAAGCCAAGCCTGTCATTCTCAAGTCTCTAATTTCACTGTAGTCACACAAAAAAAGTTTCTTCAGCAAATATTCCCACACTTTTACCCTAGCATTTTGATTCCATGAAGTTTTCCTCACACTATCTCAAATTTTCTTTCCAGACATAAGAAGTCTTTATGCTCTCATTCTTGTTTTTCCTCTGACCACTCCATCCTTGTTCCCTTTACAACTCTGATGTAATGATGTCACACCAGAACTCTTCGCTCCATTTGGCCCCTACAGAAGGCCATTCACCCTCTCACTTACAAGAGCAGTTCCCCTCCCAATGCTTACTTTAACCCATTATAATGTTTCACTTTCATCTTTAATTCAAAGCACAACATCACTATATAGGATTCCCTCTGGTTTATAATCTTGTCTAAATCTGAATTCAAGGAATAAATGGAAATAAGCTGGTTATTTCCAAGAAATAGTAGACTAGAAGTAACATGAGAAAGAATATATGCCATTGGTAAGCCAATGAACATGTGACCAGTGTGTGTATGTGATGGTCCCATGATTGGGTGGAGAAGGAGGTAAAATGGAGTTTGGTGGTAATGGCAATAGATTGAAGTCATGAGCAATCAATCTGCACCCTGCCTCTACTACTTATTGCAAGTCATATAACTTCTTTGGGACTTTACTATCCTCTTCTATAAGACTAAGGAATTGGGCTCCAAGTCCCTTCCAGATCTAAATCTTTTAATTCTATAGGCTCCAGATTACAAAATTTGTACCTGGAGATAACCTTAAAGATAATTTTGTCCAGCCACACAAGGGTAGTAAGTAGCAGAGCCAAGACTATTCGAAATTCATTGCTACTCCCACTACAATTTATTATGTGCAAGTTACTGTGCTAAGTACAAGGAATAGGAGGTGAAAAATAACACAGTTTACTTTTTGCACTCACGGAATTTATAATCAAATAAGAAGGCTATGTGTACCTAATATATCTGATATGAGATAGAATGTGATAAAGAATAATTAGAGATTTAAACCGAGGTAAGTAGAGAGTTGGTAATTATATACCCTTCTTTATTTTGATGTTCCTTCTTTTACTTTTCTCCTTATTGTTTTCTCTCCCAAACTCTTATTCTTTCTTTTCTTCAATATATACATATTTCCTTTGAAAGAAATCAAAGGTCATGGGGAGAGCCTGGTCCCATTGTCTTATTTTTCAATTTATTTTTGATATCTTATCAAGGTATTATAATTTGAATGATGACAGAATTTTGTTACTGAGAACTTCCATTCTATCCTTTCAACATCTGAATTTCTGTTAGCCTTAGATGCCTCCATTTCTTCCACCCACTTTCTTTCTTTCTTTTTTTTTTAAATGAACTTTACTTCAATGGGAGGCAGAGTCAAGATAGTGGAGTACAGGCTGAAATCCAATTGAACACTTCCAACATTCTCCTTCAAACAACTTAAAATATGCCTAAATAAAATTTTAGAGAGGAAGATCCAGCAATTGGATAGAGATAGACATTTTCCCAATCTAAGACAAGTTAGGAGATCCAGAGGAGAGGTCTATAACGAGAGAGGGTATAGGCCTGGAATGCAGTTAGAAGCACCATCAATGGGCCTTATAGGTGGCTGCCATAGGAGCAGAAGTAATAACAATAGCAGAAGCTCAGCTTCAGGAGTTTTTAGCTCAGTGACAGTTGTGGAGTTAGATAGCTAGCCAGAATAATACTACAGGGGACTCTTTGCTGCCACTGAGTACAGCTGTTGCTGACTGTCAACTCTATTACCCACAAGTAGTTTTGTGTCAAAGGATGGAGAGAAGTGCTTGTGATAGGTCACAAAGGAGCAGGGGACCTGGTCACAGTTCCAAGGCCAGGAGGAGAATTAGCACTTGTGGCTGCAGGGGAGCAAAGGCTCTTCTAGGGTAAAGACCAGAGGGCAGACCAAAAGAGCAGTGGGCACACTTCTACCGGTATAACATTACCTTGGAAGCACTGAAGACTTGCAGACTCCCAGAACTAACTCTGAAAACAGAAGCTTGGGATGATCCACCCTATACTCAGGTGAATAGAGTCTAACTTTAACATGTAGTTCAAAGTGAAGAAAAAGGCTGGGGAAATTAGCAAACAACAAAAAAAGAATGTGACCACGAAAACTATGATAGTGGCAAAGAAGACCAAGACATACACTTAGAAGAAAACAACAATGTAAAAATACCACTAAGCAAAACCTCAAGGAAAAATGCTAATTGGACCCAAGGCAAACAAGAATTCCTTGAGGAGTTAAAGAAAGATAAGAGTGGTAGAGGGAAAGTTGGGAACAGAAATGAGAACAATGCAAGAAAATTATAAAAAGGGAATTAACAGCTTGGCCAAAGAGATGAAAAAAATCAAAAGAAAATATTACTTTTAAAAGCAGAATAGGCCAAACAGAAAAGGAGGTATGAAAATTGACTGAAGAAAATAATTCTTAAAAAATTAGAATTAGGCAAGCATAAGATAACGACTATAAATTTGAGAAATAAAGTCAAAAGAATGAAAAAATAAAAGAAAATATGAAATATCTCAATGGAAAACAACTGACCTGGAAAATAGATTGAGGAGAGATAAATTAAGAATTACTGCACTACCTAAAAGTCATGATAATAAAAAGAGCCTAGACATTATATTCAAGAAATTATAAAGGAAAGCTGCCCTGACCTTAGATCAAGAGAAAATAGAAATTGAAAGAACCCACTTATGAATTCCTGAAAGAAATCCCATAATGAAAACTACCAGAAATATTATAGCCAAATTTCAGAACTTCCAGGTCAAGGGGAAAATACTGCAAGCAGTCAGAAAGAAATCATTCAAATATCACAGAACCACAGTCAGGATCATGCAAGATTTAGCATCTTTCACATTAAAAAAGTAGAGGGCATGGAATATGATATTCTGGAAGGCAAAGGAGCTAGAATTATATCCAAGAAAACATAAATTGGATATGATCCTTCCGGAGAAAATGGATATTTGATGAAATAGAGGACTTTCAAACATACCTGATTGAAAGAATAGTGCTGAATAGAAAATCTGACTCAACACTCAAGAGAAGCATAAAAAGGTAAATATGAAAGAGTAATCATAAAGGACTCAATCGAGGTTAAGCTGTTTAGATCTCAACATGGAAAGATGATATGTGTAACTCCTAAGAACTTTATCATTATTAGGGCAGTTGGAAGGAGTCTACATAGACAGAGGGCAGGTGTGTGAAGTAATTATGTTAGGATGATTTCTAAAAAAGAAGAATTTAAGAGTGAGAAAGAAGGATGCATTGGGAAAAAGAAGGGAGTGGTAAAATGAGGCAGATTTACTCACATTAAAAAGGTGTGCAAAGAAAAGCTTCTATAGTAGAAGGGAAAGAAGGGGTATGGTGATGAGCAATGCTTAAATTTTGATCTTGTCAGAATTGGTTCAAAAAAGGAAGAGAATATGTAAATACACACACTCAGTTGAGTACAGAATCTGTCTTACCCAATAGGGAGATAGGAGGGAAAGGTGATAAAAAATATTGGGGGAGATGAGAAGTGGGAGGGCAGATTTGGGGAGGCACTGGTTGGAAGCAAGACAGACTTTTGAATGGGACAGGATAAAAAGAAAGAGAGAAGGATAAGTAGAGGAAAATGAGATGGAGGGAAAATGTATAGTTAGTGATTATAACTGTGACTATAAATGGGATAAGCTAACCTATATAATCACTGATCACAGAATGGATTGGAAACCAGAATCCAACGATATGTTGTGAGCAAGAGACATACTTAGAACAAAAAAAGACACACACAGTTGAAATAAAGAGCTGGAGCTGAGTCTATTATGTTTTAGCTGAATGAAGAGGGCAGAGTAATGATCATGATCTCAAACAAAGCAAAAGCAAAAATAAGAGAGCCAATCAGGAAAACTATATTTTGCTAAAAGGTATTAGAGACAATGAAAAAATACCAAAACATTTTATAGCAAGTTTTTCTGACAAAGGTCTCATTTCTTAAATATACAGGGAACTGAATCAAATTTATAAAATTTATATATCATATATATGTATGTGTATATGTATATATGTGTATACATATACATATATATGCATATATATATATGCCATTCCCCAATTGATAAATGGTCAAAAGATGTGGACAGGCAGTTTTCAGGAGAAATTAAAGTTATCTATAATCATATGAAAAATGCTCTGTCACTATTTATTAGAGAAAGGTAAATTAAGCCTGAGGTACCATCTCAAACCTATCAGAAATGACAACTGTTGGAGGGGAAAGTCAATCTGGAACTAATCCCAGAAGGTTATAAAACTGCATATTCTTTGATCCAGCAATACCATTACTGGGTCTATATCCCAAAGAGATCAGGAAAAAACTATGTACAAAAAATTCTTATAGTAGCTATTTTTGTAGTGGAAAAGAACTGGAAATTAAAGGAATACTCCTCAGTTAGGGAAGGAATGAACAAGGTGTGGCATATGATCGGAAGGAATACTACTATACTAAAAGAAATGACAAGGGGAAAGTTTTCAGAAAAAAAAAACAACATGGTAAGATTTACATGAAATGATGCAAAGTGAAGTGAGAAGAACCAGAAAATCATTGTGCATGATAATAGCAATGTTGTAATGATGGTCAACTGCCAAATACTTGGCACTTTAATCAATACAGTGATCCAAGACAATTCTAAAAGACTCACAATGAAAAATGCTATCCACCTCTAAAGGATACTAACTAACTCTGGGTGTAAATTGACATATAATTTTCTCATTTTTTGTTTGTTTGTGATATGGCAAACATTGAAATATACTTTGCATGATTTCACATGTATAATTGATATCATATTGTTTGCCTTCTCCATGGGTGGGGGAAGATGAGAGGGAGAGAGAGAATCTGGACTCAAAACTTAATTAGAAAAAGAATGCCAAAAATAAATAAATAATACTAAAAAATAAAGTGAACCTGACAAACATTAGCTGACATGAACACTTCCATATAGCAGAAAGATCATCATAATAACAGGTCTGCATGTGACATAGTGAGCCATGCCCAATTTTGACATTGATTAGAAAGTAGAAAGGACAAGAACACTAGAATAACGATCTGAGGCCTGAATTCTAACTCACTTCATGACTAATTAGCTGTGTGTCCTTGGACAAAACTTTGGGCCTCAGTCCCTCATCTATATAATGGAAAGAATTAGACGAAGATAGTTTCTATGTTCTGTTCCAATTTTGTGATTCTACATGAATTTTCACTGATCTCAGTAATCTCTAAGCATTCCAAGCCTCAAACTGACATTAATAAAATGGATGTAAGGTGAAATGCAACTAGTGCACTGACAACTATAGCACTGTGGCCTCTATTCTGGGCAATTTAGGAGAGAGTTTCTGCTTATTCAGGGTGTTCAACAAACTTTGAGAGCTTAAAATCATGACAAGGCTTTTGGGATATATTGCATTTCCACCTCTGTGCCTTTTAAAAATTATAGCATTGACTAAAGAGGATTAAAAAAGAAATGAGAAAGGTGATGATGAGAAAAATGGAAGAAGATTCATATGGCAGAGCTGTAGCAGAGAAGAGGGAAAAACAGAAAGAGAAAGAAGGCAGGGAAAGCAACATAGACCAAATTAAAACTTCTCCCGGCTTCCCTAAAATCAGGAAGATTCTTCTTAAAGACCCCCTCTTCACAGGATATGTAATGCTGATAACCACATTAACTATATATTATTATATAATTACTACTTATTATATTCTGTGGAGACCTAGACGTTCTCTAAAAGCCACAGCCAAGGTTCCTTCTCTTTTTGAAGAATGCTTCTCAAGAGATTGAGAATCATTAAGTCAGAAAATTCCTTAATTCACACTTCACAGGGCAGTCTACTGTCACTTTATTAGAAAAGCAGTACCAATCTAGAGAACAGACCAGAGTAGTATTGAGTTCAAGGGAATCCCATTGCCTATTTCTTGGCACTGGCATCGTTGAAGAAAGAGTTTGGATGAACTGTAGGGCATTTCTGCTGCTGCTGAATGGTTTGTGGGAGACACACTGGGAATGAACTATTCAGGACATACCCGATTGCAGCAGGTGTTAGGCGAGTGTGTAACTGAGGGGTTGTGGAAGTTGTGGTTGTTGTTAGGGAGCCATCAGTTCCACTCTTCTCCCAGTCAAAAGGGTCACTCTCAATTACTCCAAAAGTCTTGATGCTGTTGTCAAACACGTTTGTAAGAAGCTAAATCCATATACATAAAAAAACAAGACAAAACGAAATACTGAGTAAGCCAACAATAAATATAAAATTGCTTCAATTCTATAAGGGAGCAAGAGAGAGAACAACAGATTTACCATTTAATTTTCCTCCATGATTTAATTTAAATAAAAATTTTCAAAGGCCTCGAGAGACCATTACTTCCTTTTTAAAACCTTTGCTTAAAAAAAATAAACCTCAAAACAAAAACAAAATTCTGATTATACTCAATATTCTCAGGGCGATGTTTATTCTTTCTTTAAAGTCATTTCATTTATTCTTTCAGTGTCTATCCTAGAGAGAGTTTTACTGTTAACTACTGTTCTTTTCTCTTATATGACATGAGTAATCACATCTATTCTGATTTCTAAACCTACTCCTAAACCTACTTTTCCTCTGAGTACAGTGGGTGTTAAGCAAGTGCCTCATCATCAAATCTAGTGAGAGAATAGGTTTCCTGGATCCTCCTTTTTCTATCATATTCAGCAATTCCCTTTTCTTACCTCCTCTTGAATACTCTAGTTTTAAAGTTCAACTTTTCTCCTCTCTCCAAAAGAAAACTGGTTTTTAATACATAGTACTTTTCCTTCTCTATGAAGATTTCTACTCCTTTATTTATTTTACTTTTCATATTTTGTTCACTTCTCAGGTTAACGCTTGCCAGCTGCCAAAAATACTGGCTTGTAGATTCATTTGACTTTCTGATTTTGTGGTTTCTCTTAAAATTTCTTCAGTGCTCTCCTTTCTATTTTTCCCCCCCATTAGGGTCAAATTTCTAGTTTTTAGGGTCCTACTTTATCTCTATCTGTACCTTCTGCAACAACTTGGTGCAGCTTTTCTAATAAAGGGATATTCTAATCCATCCTAAACTCAACTGTGGTAAGAACCTAAATGTGTAATTTCCTGGCTCAAGAAGTAATAATAAATACTTCCTTATAGTTTTATATCCAAACAATTTAGCCTAAGGACCTCTCTTTTGCTCTGATCCCACTTTTCAACTTGGAAACAGGAAGAGCTATGTTTGTCTGAATTCAGGTAAAGTTTCATTAGAATTGTGAAGATGCTGGCTACAAATCTGCCCAAGTCTTTCCCCCTTCCTTTAAAAAACAAAAACAAATCAAGGAAAATCTTTCACTTTACCTTGTCATCCCAAGCTATTTTCATAATAGTTCTTTCATAGCCAAACTTCTAGAAATAGCAGTCTATCTCTAGTTCCTCAATTCCTGCTCATATTTCAATCTCTTTCCACCTGGCTTCCAAATCCCCTTTTCAACTAAAACCATTTTTTTCCAACATTAGCAATGATCTCTTAACTGTTAAATTTGATGGTCTTTTCTCAGGTCAATTCAATTTGAATTTTTAACTTATTTATTTATTTTAAAAAAGATATTTTTCCATGTTAATATGATTCCTTTTCTTTCCCTTCCTTCTTGTCTTCCCTCCCAGAGCCAACAAGCAATTCCACTGGGTTATAAAAATGTTGTCACTTGATACCTATATCTATAGTATTCATTTTTGCTATAGAGCAATTTTTTAAAGGTCTAAAGCCCGAATCACATACCCATTCATATATACATGTGATAAGTGATGTCATATGTTTTGCTTTTGCATTTCTACCCCCATAGTTCTTTCTCTCAATGTGGATAATATTCTTTTACATCAGGTCCTTCAGAAGTGTCCTGGCTTGTTGCATTGCTACTAGTAGCAAAGTCCATTATATTGGATTATTCCACAATGTTTTACTTTCTGTGTACAACGTTCTTCTGTTTCTCATCATTTCACTCTGCATCATTTCACTGAGGTTCTCCCAGTTCATATGGAAAGCTTCCAGATTATCAATTCTTATAGTATAATAGTATCCCATCACCATCATATACCACAATTTTTTCAGCCATCCCCTAATCAAGGGATACCCCACTCATTTTCTAATTTTTTACCACCACAAAGAGTGCAGCTATGAATATTTTTGTACAAACATTTTTCCTAATCTTTGGGGTACAAACCTAGCAGTGGTATGGCTGGATCAAAGGGTATGCATCCTCTTAAATCTCTTTGTGCATAATTCCAAATTGCCCTCCAGAATAGTTAGATTAATTCATAACTTTACCAGCAATGCATTAGTGTCCATATTTTGCCACAACTCCTCCAACATTTATTATTTTCCTTTAGTGTCATATTGGCCAATCTGCTAGATATGAGGTGTCACCTCAGGTTTGTTTGGATTTGCATCTCTTGAATTATGAAAGATTTAGAATATTTTTATGTGCTTATTGATAGTTTTGATTTCTTTATCTGAAAATTGTCTATCCATGTCCCTTGACCATTTGTCAATTGGGAAATGGCTTGATTTTTTTGTGCAATTGATTTAGCTCCTTATACATTTGAGAAATGAGACCTTTGTCAGAGGTTTTTGTTATAAAATTTTCTCCCCTCCCCAATTTGCTGCTTCCCTTCTAATTTTGGTTGCATTGGTTTTGTTTGTACAGAAACCTTTTAAATTAATATAATAAAAATTATTCATTTTACATTTTGTAGTGTTCTCTATCTCCCACTTGGTCTTAAACTCCTTCCTGTCCCATTGATATGACAGATATACTATTTTATGGTCACCAAATTTGTTTATGATTTCCCTCTTTATATTTAAGTCATTTACTCACTCTGAGTTAATCTTGGTATAGGGTATAAGATGTTGATCTAAGCCTAATTTTTCCCATACAGTTTTCCAATTCTCCTGGTAGTTTTTGTCACATAGTGGATTCTTGTCCCAAAAGCTGCGATCTTTGGGTTTATTTAATACTAGCTTGCTACTGTCATTTACTGTAAGTCTATTCCATTGATCCACACTTCTATCTCTAAGCCAATAGCATATAATTTTAGTGATCACTGCTTTATAATATAGTTTGAAATCTGGTAAAGGTAGACCTCAATCCTTCACATTTTTTTCATTATTTCCTTTGATAGACATTCCTGATCTTTTGTTCGTCCAGATGAACTTTGTAATAATTTTTTTCTAATTCTTTAAAAAAGTGTTTTGGTGGTTTTATAGGTATAGCACTGAGTAAGTAAATTCATTTAGGTAGGATTGTCATTTTTATTATATTAGCTCATCCTACCCATGAGCAATTGATGTTTTTCCAATTGTTTGGATCTAGTTTTATTTATGTAAAGAGTGTTTTGTAGTTATATTCATATAATTCCTGAATTTGTCTTGGCAAGTAGCTTCCCAGGTATTTTATCTTGTCTAGAGTGATTTTAAATGGAGTTTCTCTTTCTATTTGCTGCTGGGATTTTGTTGGAAACATAAAGGAATGCTTATGATTTATATGAGTCTATTTTCTACCCGGCAACTTTGCTAAAGTTACTGAGTATTTCTACTAGCTTTTTAGTTGATTTTCTTGGATTCTGTAAGTATCACATCATCTGGAAAGAGTGCTAGTTTAGTTTCCTCACTGCCTATTTTAATCCCTTCAATTTCTTTTTCTTCTCTAATTGCTACTGCTAGCATTTCTACTATATTAAATAGTAGTAGTGATAATAGGCATCCCTGCTTCACTCCTGATATTATTGGGAAGGCATCTAACTTATTCCCATTGCAGATGACACTTGCTAATGGTTTTAAATAAAAACTGTTTATTATTTTGAGGAAAGGCCCTTCTATATTCCTATACTTTCTAGTGTTTTCAATAGGAATGGGTGTTGTATTTTGTCAAAGGCTTTTTCTGCATCTATTTAGATAATCATGTGATTTCTGCTGGTTTGGTTATTGATGTGGTCAATTATGTGGATGGTTTTCTTAATATTAAACCTTCCTTGCATTCCTAGTATAAATCCCACCTGGTCATAGTGAATAATCCATGTGATAACTTGTTGCAACCTTTTAGCTAGTATTTTATTTAATATTTTTGCATCTATGTTCATTAAGGAGATTGGTCTATACTTTTCATTCTCAGTTTTTGGTCTTCTGGCTTGGGAATCAGTACCATATTTGTATCATAAAAGACTCCTTCTTTGCCTATTTTATTAAATAGTTTGTAGTAAAGTATTGGTATTAATTGATCTTTAAATGTTTGATAGAATTCACTTGTGAATCCATCTGACCCTGGTGATTTTTCTTAGGGAGTTCTTTGATGGCTTTTTCAATTTCTTTTTTTCTGATATGGGATTATTTAAGTATTCTATTTCCTTTTCTGTTAATCTAGGCAATTTATATTTTTGTAAATATTCATCCAGTTCACCTAGATTGCCACATTTATTCCCATATCATTAGGCAAAATAGTTCTTAATAACTACCTTAAATTTCTCTTCATTGGAGGTGAGGTCACCCTTTTCATTCATGATATGGTTAATTTGGTTCTCTTCTTTCCTTTTCTTAATTGGATTAACCAATACTTTGTCTATTTCATTTGTTTTTTCAAAATACCAGCTCCTAGTCTTATTTATTAATTCAATAGCTCTTTTGCTTTCAATTTTATTAATTTCTCCTTTGATTTTTAGAATTTCCAATTTGGTTTTCATCTGAGGATTTTTAATTTGTTCTTTTTCTAGTTTTTTTAGTTGCATGCCCAATTTGTTAATTTCCTCTTTCTCTTTTTTTGTTAATATAGGAACTCAGATATAAATTTCCCCAAGTACTGGTCTTGCAGTATCCCAAAAATTTTGATATGTTGTTTCCTCATTGTCATTTTCTTCATTGAACTCATTGTTTCTATGATTTGTTCTTTAACCAATTTTGAAGAATCAATTACTTAATTTCCAATTAATTTTTCATTTGCCTCTCCATGTACCCTTACTAATTAATATTTTTATTGCATTATGATCTGAAAAGTTGCATTTATTATTTTTGCTTTTCTGCATGTTTTTATGCCCTAGTACATGGTCAGTCTTTGTAAATGTACCACATGTTGCTGAAAAGAAGGTGTATTCCTTTTTATCCCGATTTATTTTTCTCCATATATCTATTAATTCTAATTTTTCTAAGATTTCATTCATATCTCTTATTTCTTTCTTATTTATTTTTTGGTTTGGTTTATCTAGATATGATAAAGAAAGGTTGATATCTCCCACTAGTATAGTTTTACTATCTATTTCCTCCTTAAGCTCCAATAGTTTCTCCTTTAAAAATCTGGATGCTATACCATTTGGTGCATACATGTTGAGTACTGATATTTCTTCATTGTCTATACTACCTTTTATCAGGATGTAATTATCTTCCTTATCTCTTTTAATCAGATCTATTTTCACTTTGGCTATCAGATATCATGATGGCGACTCTTGCCTTCTTTTTCTCAACTGATGTCCAGTGAATTCTGCTCTAGCCTCTTACCTTTACCCTGTGTGTGTCTACCTGCCCCATGCATGTTTCTTATAGACAACATATGGTAGGATTTTGATTTTTAATCCACTCTGCTCTCTGCTTCCATTTTATGGGTGAGTTCAGCCCATTCACATTCAGAATTATGATTACCACCTGTGTATTCATCATTTTGATTTCCTTTTAGTCCTGCCTGCTCTTTCTTCTTTCACTATTTCCGTCTATACCAGTAATTTGCTTTTAATCATTCCCCCTCCCCCCTTTATTTTTACTTTCCTTCCCATCCCCTCCCTTGTTATTTCCCTCTTATTTCTCTTTAAAGTCTATTTAATCACTGCCAACCTTTCTCTCCCTTCTTTTAGTACTCCCCACACCACTCCTCCACTTTGTTATTCCCTCTCAACTTCCCTGTAGGGTAAGATAGAATTCTATGCCCCAATAGGCTGTTCTCCTCTCTCAGAACTGATTCCACTGAGAATAAGATTTGAGTATTACCTATTACACCATTCTCTTCCTCCCCTTATAATAATATTTTCCCCCTCCACATCATGTGCCTCTTTACGTGGTATAATTTATCCTATTTTTTCTTCTTCCTTCAAGTTTCTCTTAGTACCATCCTCTTTTTTTTGTCTCCCCCCAATCTTTTTTTACATATCATCTTGAACAACTGAATACCACAACCTTGGTCTATGAATAATTCTTCTATCTACTATGATAATGAAAACAATTCTTAAGATTATAAATATCATTTTTCCATACAGGAATATAAACAATTTGACCTTACTGAAGCCCTTAAATTTTTTCCCCTCTATCTTGTTTACTTTTTCATGTTTTTCTTAAATTTTGTATTTGGACATCAAATTTTCCATTTAGTTCTGGTCTTTTCTTTACAAATGTTTGGAAATCTATTTTGTTAAATGCCCATAATTTCCCCTAACATATACATATATATATATATATATATATATAATACAGTTTTGATGGATAGGTGATTCTTGGTTGTAAACCCAATTCTCTTGCATTCCTGATTATCATATCCCAAGCCTTGTGGTCCTTTAGTGTGGAGGCTGCCCGATCCTATGTAATTCTGATTGGGCTCCTTGATATCTGAATTGTCTCTTTCTGACTGCCTGAAATATTTTCTCCTTGGCCTGGAAGTGCTTGAATTTGGCTATAACATTCCTAGAGGTTGTCTTTTGGGGATTTAATGTAGGGGGTGATCTATGGATTCTTTCAATGCCTATTTTGCCCTCTTGTTCAAGACTATCAGGGCAGTTTTCTTGGATGATTTCTTATAATATGATGTCAACATTTTTCTTTTGTTCCAGGCTTTCCAGTAGACCAATAATTCTCAAAATGTATCTCCTGGATCTGTTTTCCAGTTCAATCATCTTTTCAATGAGATATTTCATGTTTCCTTCTATTTTTCATTCTTTTGATTTTGTTTTATTAATTCTTGCTGTCTCGTGAGATCATTAGCTTCTACTTGCCCAATTATAATCTTTAAAGACTGATTTTCAGCTATGATCTTTTGATTTTTTTTTTGGTGTCATGGCTTCTAGCAGGTCAATTTTGGTCTTTAATTTGCTTATTATTAATTCATTTAATTTCTGTGACTCTTTTCCATATGGGCAATTTTGTCTTTTAAGCTGTTATTTTCTTTTTGTATTACTTTCATTTCTTTTCCCTACTTTTCTTCCCAATTTTCTTCTTTCTTTCTTACTTGGTTCCTGAATCCCTTTTTGAATTTCAAGAGCTTGTGACCAATTTCCATTTTTTTTGAAAGTTTGGATGTGTTTGCTTGTTTGTAATCTCTGCTGTTGCTTCTGCATTTTGCTCTTTTTCTCCATAGAAATTTTCCAGGATCAAGAGGTATTTTTTTTTGCTGCTGCTTGTTCCTTTTTCCACTACTGGATTGGGGTTCCTGCATGTTGATTGATTTCTTAGCTTCTGTCTTGCAGGGCTTTGCTTTGGTAGTATCTTCCCTTCCCAGTCAGAAGCCTGAGTGAGGACAGGTAATGTGATGTTCTTTGTGTAGCCCACTTTAAAGCATTTTGCCTGGAGGCTATCTTTCCAGCCCCTGCTGCCTTGGCTGTGTTTAGCCCTGTCTCTGCCCAAGCTCTGCACTATGCTCATAGCCCAGGCTTCGTGCTCTTCAACCTTGGATCTCAAGTCTCACTGCCAAGGCCTTGCACTGCCCTCAGGGGTAAGTCTGTGGTGCTTTCAGTCAGCTCTTGAAAATTTAAAGATTGCCTGGGCCCTTGCTCTACTCTGACACAGTAGGTGGTGTGGGAGTGGGGTGATTAGCTTGCTATTTGTTAAGTGAAATTTTGCTTATAGCATGGGAATCCCCAAACACTGCCTACCTTTAAGACTGAATCCCAATAAAGGGAGAGACCCTTTATTTGTTCGATTTTGATTTCTGTCCTTTTGAAACACTTTGTAATGATTGGTTGGAAGGAGATTCAGAAGGTTCTTCTACTAAGCCACCATCTTAACTCCCCCTCTCTATTTGAATTCTGAATAGTTTTTAATTCTGTTATTTACTCCTCTTGCTTAGTGCTCTCTCCTTTTGCTTCCATGACATTATTGTTCTCTCCTGGTTTTCCCTAACTTGTTTAATTGTTTTTTCTCAGTTTCCTTTATTGAATAATCATTCATGTCTTATCTCATAACCATATCAATTAAGGCTCTATCCTGGCTCTTTTTCCTGCTTCTCTTTATATTCTCTTGGTGATCTTATCAGCTTCTATAGGTTCAAGGTATTATTTCTATGCTCATGACTTCCCAAACTATATATATCCCATATTAATCTTTCTCCTGAATTTTGGTTGCACATTTTCAACTGCTGCCAAATGACAACTACATGTCCCATTGTTACCAAGGTCCTCAACATTGAACTATGTATAAAATTAAACTTATCTTACCATCTAAACTCACTCCTCCTTAATATTTCCCTATTTATCAAAAGCACCATTCATATTATTAGAATAGAATAGAGGGAATAAGAGATTTGCAGGGGGTCTGGCCATGCATGCAAATACTTTGCAGGCAGCCTGGCACATGCATGGAACCATATGGGCTTCCATTCTGGAATGGGAGGAATGCTTGAAAAGGGAAACTCGGATTCCAAGGGGGTCCATTGATCTCTGGACACTGAGGAGTGCAGAGGCTTACTTCCTGTGGTCATTTTCTATAGGCTACAGGAGGAAGCTGAGGTTCCTGACACAGCCTGGAGGTTCCTGATTTCAGAAGACTTCTGTGATCCTGAAACCTGTGACCCCAGTTCCCATCTCGATCATCTGTTGTGTGTGAGCTGCAAGGACCTGAACTATCTATCCTAAAACCGAGCCAAGACCACCTGGGCTCTGGCCATCTTATCTGATGAACTGTACTGTGTTCCTTTTTTAATAGTGGACCAGCTATTCTGGAGTAGACAGCTAGAGAGAGAGAGAGAGAGAGATATTGAGTAGTGAGCATAGCCCAATTTATTGGGACCGAAGCAACCTCTGCAGGCCAGGCTCGGGGGAGGAGATAAGATTTATTAGAGCTAGGGAATACATCTCCCTAGTCCACACTTACCCATCCTGTGTTTTGTAAAATAAACCAAGTTCTTTGTTTATAACATTGTGAGAGATCAGATCGTGTTGCCATCATCTCACAGGAAGTGAGACCTAAATCGTGGTTTCAGCTTGTGGTCGACCAACATCAGGTTCAACACTGGTCCAAACCTCAAACCCAAATCTAATGACTTTTACCAGGTCCCCTACTTACTTATTTCAATATCCAATCTATTGCCACATTCTGTCAATTTTACCTCTATGACATCACTACCATATCTTCTCTTCTTTTTATCTACATGGCCACTCACCTAGTTCAAGTCTTTATAATCCTTTGCTTAGACCAGTGGTTCCCAAACTTTTTTGGCTTACCGTCCCCTTACCAGAAAAAATATTACTTAGCACCCCCTGTCACATACTATCACTGCCCCCTTACAGTTATTCACCACCCCAAAATGCACCTGTGGCCATCAATTCCCCCCTGGATTGCTGCAGCACCCACTAGGGGGTGGTGGCACCCACTTTGGGAATCACTGGTTTAGACTAACTGGTCTCCCTGCTTCAGTGTATTCCCTTTCAAATTCATCCTGCACATTACTGCTAAAATAACCTTCCCAAGTCATTGGTTGACTATGTCATTCTTCCACTCAAAAATTTTCAGTAGCTCCAAAATATTTAGTATTTCATTAAAAACCCAATCTGTCTTTCCAAGCTCATTCCTACATTTCACATAATTCTACCTCCAAGCCAAAATGATCTGCAAGCATTTCCCTATATTTAACATTCTATCTCTACTCTTCTATGCATTCCCACGAACACAAATCATGCTCTAATATCATGATCTTCCTCCTCTTTCATTTCATTCAAGATTTAGCTAAGGTATCATCTCTAACTCAAAGTTTTCTCTTCCTCTTCAAATTATTTTGTCTTTATTTACAAACATATATTCTGTGTCCCCAAAACAGAATGCAAGTTCCTTAAAGGCAGGGACTATTTGTTTTTATATTTTTGCATATAAATATCTTCATGATGATGTTGGAGGAATTTTCCATAGGAAGAGTCCTATACCAGCCCCCCACTCCCATCCCAATCCAATATCAAAGTTCTGTCTGCTCCCACTGGAAAAAAGTGGTGAAAACATAACTTTTTTGGTTTTATCCTAACATGGAGTCTTTCTTCTATTCCCAAGATTTAGGTTTTACATTAACTTGAAAAAAATTAAAATTTGATAGATTTCTTAACATCTAATAGCTGGTTTCTTGATTTATAACAAAAATAAAGAAGCCTAAAGTAAATTAAGTTTGTAAATATTGTACTTTCAAATTTCATATACGAAAATCATTTTATGAACAAATCAAGTTATAAAAAACAAATTTTATTTTTTGTAAGCTATCAATATAACTTTGCATTTGTTGTGTGCTAAATATTTATCACTAACATATACATATAATTTTAATTACATTTTTACTAAAATTTCCATTTATGCTATCACTGCCACATCATTCTTTAATAATATCAGTCTCAAAGAGTTATTTTCTATGATTTCAAAATTTCTAGAAATTTTATATCACTCCAAGAGGTACTTGGAAGAGAACAATCCTGGGACAGGCTCAAGACCCTAAAAAGCCAAAAGTCAGTGTGAGTGTACTCAGTATCAGGGATCAGAAAAGAGGAGGTAGAAGAAAGACTTAAGAAAGAAAGATAGGGGGGTAGCTGGGTAGCTCAGTGGAGTGAGAGTCAGGCCTAGAGACAGGAGGTCCTAGGTTCAAACCCGGCCTCAGCCACTTCCCAGCTGTGTGACCCTGGGCAGGTCACTTGACCCCCCATTGCCCACCCTTACCAATCTTCCACCTATGAGACAATACACTGAAGTACAAGGATTTAAGAAAAAAAAAAAGAAAGATAGGAAGAAATTATACAAAGTTAGTTTACCTTGAGGTTTTTCCTAGGTTCCTATCTTGAATCTATAATTTAAGACATCACAATTATTAGCCAACAAACATTTGCTAGGCTCCTACTATGTGCTAAGTACTGTGGATATAAATACAAAGAATAAAACAACCTCTGCTACTTTGAAAGGCTGAAAAGCTCAGCTTCCTGCAGTTCTATTAAACTCCCCTCCACCCCCAGTCTAGCCTGGTAGGGTTTTTCCTTATGTAATCCTCCCTTTCCAGTTAAGTTCAAGAATTTCCAGTCTTCCCATTCCTGAAGAAAGAATGGAGAAAGAAAAGACAAAAAAGAGGACATGAAAAAGGAAAAGGAATAAATAGGGGAATCAGCAAAGGAAGAGAGTAATTTATATAGCAGCTATTATGTGCCAGCATTGTGTTAAACACTTTTTTCAAATATTATCATTTGATTCTCACAGCAACCTTGGGAGGTAGGTGTTATTTTTATTCCCATTTTACAGTTGAGGAAACTAAAGCAAACAGAGGTTAAGTGATTTGTCCACCGTTACAAAGCTAGTAAGTTACCTGAGGCTGGATTTGAACTTAGATCTTCCTGACGCCAGGCCCAGTACTCTATACACGGTGTTACCAGATGGTAATGAGTCACATATGTCTACTAGGAAGGCACAAGTAAATCAAATTCCTGCTGTGATCTGACAGTATTTTCCCCAAATTCCCTTACTTATTCCTTCCCACTCTTAATTTGGTAAAGATCTTCAGAAGGCATTTATTGTGAATGGCAAAAAGGGAGAAAAGGAAAAAGATGGGGAAAGAAGAAAGGGAGAAGGAGAATAAAGATGAGAATTGAAGAGAAGAGAGAATGGAAAAGAGAACAAAATGAAGTCTTGAAGGACAGCTACGGTTAAGGAACAGGATGGACATGGCCAATTATCCAATAAAGGATACTGAGGAGGAGACACATTGTAGAAAACCAGGAAAGAACAGTAAAAAAGCCAAGGGAGAAGAGAACACCTAGGAGAAAGGAACTGTGCTTTTTCCAACAAGTCACATTTTTAGTCAACTTCTTGCTGTTCTTCACACAAGATACTCCATAACTCCTGAGATAGGGCCAAAAAGTTTAGAATGTGTCTACATTAAACAATTTTAAATGGCTTTTAGAAATACCAGTCTATTTTAATTATAATAAATGTGATATAATTATAAATCATTATGAAACTATTTAAGATTGAGATGCTATTATTCTATATATTAAAAAATGAGCAAATTACCATTGGAACATTTAAAGAGGTGCCTAATTGGTGGGGGATGGAGGCATGCCTGACTGTTAGGCTTACAGTTTTTATGTGATATTTGTTTTTCTACAAAAGGAACTAAGTTATTCACATTATCATAGCTTTGGGCCAAGCAAGGTGATTGTGAATTCTGGTAGATTTCTAATGCCCCTAGTGGAATATTTGCCAGTTTTGAAAGTGTGTTGATTTTTTTCCAGTTAAATAAAAATTATTTTTAAAGAAAGGAAAGAAAAAATATCCTCATGCTTGGATTTTTCTCCTCATCTCTGCCTCCTAGATTTTAAATCTTAGTTAAAATTCTACCTTCTTCAAAAAGCCTTCCCCAGTCCTTCTTAATATTCATGCTTTCTCTGTGATATTATGTCCAATTTATCATCATGTTTGTTCAGAATTCTTTGGATGCTTATTGTGAGCATCTGGAGAGCAAGGGCTATTTTTGCCTTTTTTTGTATCCCCAGAACCTAATTAGGACAGTGTCTGGAACACAGTAGGCACTTAATGACTTAAACTGGTTTCATAGAAGTCCACTTTTTGTGCTCTTCTGTGCACATATAAATGCTTGTGCTCATTTGCATTTGTCAAGCTCCAATAAATAAAAAACAAAAACTGTTTTTCAAAATCAAAGAAATCATACATGTTATAGAGGAGGTTTTTGTTCAGATACAATTTTGGATCAGATGAGTTCTGAGGTCCTTCCATCACTAAGGCTTTATAATTCCACACAATTACAAATCTTGTTGCCTAGTCCTTTGAATGAGATGCATTAATCTAATCTACAACATCTTTAAGAAGTATGTAGATTCCTCTTAAAGACTTTACATAATAGTTATCCTCAAGAAGCCAAAAAGCCAAAAGCCAATGCATCAATAAACCATATAATTGCTTGGATTCAGCTTATTCAATTCTCCAACATATTTTTCCTCTACAATAGCAATTATGCTTGAGGTTAGAGAGTAGGGAGAATGGGAATTATTAGAGCCCTAGACATAGTGCCTCACATGCCCTTAGTACAAAATAAAATCAATAGCTGTATCATATTCACTTGTCTGGAATCCTACTTTATCCTTTGCAAGCAAAGTGAAGACAAAGTAATGTTCCTGAAATAATAGGAACAATTTGTAACTTGAGATCTCAAGGTCTTGTTGGGGGGATTAAGGCTCCTGAATTTCTCAGATAGTAATGAGAAAATCAATTAATCAATAAAGAATTTAAACAGATTAGCACAGTGGCCATGCTGTGTTAGTGTATTAAAGAAGCAAATATTAAAAGGTAAAATTTTCCCACCTTCTGCACACCATTTTGCCTGTGCACCATTAGAGAGAAATATTTTTCATTGTACTTGTGCTCTCCATTCCAGGTCACAGAAACAAAAATGGAAAATTTCAAACTGGAATTACATGGGGCATGTGGGTAGCTCAGCGGATAGAATATCAGGTCTGGATTCAAATATGGCCACAAACACTTCCTAACTGTGTGACCCGGGAAAGTCACTTAACCCCAATTGTCTAGCCCTTAACAATATTTAGTATTGATTCTAAGACAGATGGTAAAAAACAAAATTAGAATTACAAGCCAAAAGAGGAAGAGAACTCTAGCTACTATCATTGTTCTTAAAGAAAATAGTACCTGAAGGAGCAGTGGCTTACAGAACTACAGCAGGCCTCTGGAATTGGTATCAGTGCCAGTTAACACTATTCTTTCAGCTGTGTTTCAATTCATCTCTTTGACCAACTGGTCAGCCTGAATCTTTATGATACCTATTCAGGGGTTGCCTCAAGAAGTCTACTCTGATGCCCTGAAGACTGAGAGTCGCTCAGAAGGGTTCCATGAGGTCTTCTTGACCAATGGAATCAAACTCAAATAGAATTGTATCCAACTAGGCCCCACACTGAGTTAGAAAACCATAAAATAACTATATTTTATTGTATTTTTATTCATTTTGTCAAACATTTCCCACTTACATTTTAATCTGGATCTGGAGACACTCAGGAGTCTTGTGGACTGTGACTCTGATATCTCTGCTCTAGAACAATTACATTTTGGATTAAATTATAGATTAATTCTTGGCTGTGGACTCCAGGAAATCACCTAGATCCCAATGTACCTTGAATAACTATATTTTTTAAATTGATTTCTTTTCAGAACAAATGTATCAGATTTCCTGATCCACACTACAGGTTCCTTCGTGTCTTAACAAAAGAAATCAGTGAATTTCATAGTGTTACCAGAAAGATAAGAAAGTTCAGGCTGTGTTTGGTACAAAGATAAGACTATCATGAACTCAGATTTAGTGAGATTTTGAATACCAGATTAAAAAGTGAATTTTATTCAGTACTCAATGGATAAGTTGTTTACAAACAAAACCAAATCCTTAACTTCTGTCTTAGAATCAATATTATGTATTGGTTCTAAGGTAGAAGAGTGGTAAGGACCTGGCAATGGGGGTGAAGTGACTTGCCCAGGGTCACACAGCTAAGAAGTGTCTGAGACCAGATTTGAACCTAGGACCTCCCATCTCTAGGTCTGGCTCTCAATCCACTGAGCCATCCAGCTATCCTCTATGGGATAAATTTTGAATGTTTTGTGGCAGTAAAGTACTACAATCAGAGCTGGGCTTAAGGAAAATAGATCTACAAGTAGTGTATAATATGGGGTTTGGGGCAGAGGAGAAAGTGTAGAGAGAAATATCAATTCAGAAGCATTATAGTTATCTAGGCAAGAAGTAATGAGGATCTTAACCAGAGTAGAAGTAGGGATAATGGGAAAAAAAAGAAATGGAAACAAAAGACATTTCATATGTGGAATCAACCAGGATTCTATTGGAGATAGACTGTGGGAGTAAAGAGGGCACTGGAGTCAAAGAGGCTCTGAAGATTTCAAGTCTAAGTTAGGTAGAGGATATTTCCATTAATAAAATTAGAGAAATAACAAAGAATAACAGACTTAGCAGTGGCAGGTTGAGAGATAAAGATAAATAATACGTAAATATGTGATACCTTTGAGGTGCTGTTAGGATATATAGTTAGAAATGCTCAACATGCAGTTGGATTTACACAAAATACTAATAGTGAGTTCTATCTGTTCCTTCTTCTAGACTAACAAAAATAAATTAAGATTCTAAAAAAAGAAGTCTCTATCATTTCTAATAAGCAAAGTAATAACAAATGCAGAGCACATATGGATCTCAAGTATCATCTAGTCTATTCTCCTCTTTTTACAGATAAAGAAGGCAAAATATATAGTAATTTCAGAAATCAAGTTGAGATTTTATTAAGGGAAGGTCCAAAGAAAGAAATTAATAGAAAATTAAATTCCTTTTATTATTGAAGACCTTAAAAAAATAAGAAATTAGAATCCAATATGTTCAAGAAAAAGAACAGAAAAATAATAGACTATAACAGAGGTCTAGTTTAAATCAAATATTGTTGTTTACATCCAAAAATAATGCTAATACCAATTGTCTGAAAAGACCAAGTTACACCTGTCTTTTGTATCCTAGTGTTTAGCACAGTGTCTTTGCATATAGTAGGTGTTTAATATTTACTGACAACTCTAAAGGTTCTTTCTGTACAGCACATACAGAAAAGACTCTCCCTTTTTGGAATCATTATTTAAAGAATTTGATGTTCTTTACAATTATATTCTCTTCTTGATGCCTTCAATCAAAGACAGAGTAGTATTGCTGAATACTTATTCTTGCCTCTCAACAATCCACAAAAAGCTATACCATTCACTTCACGTTGTATATCCATGTATTCTTCAATTTTTTTTTATACTTGAATTTAACAAACACCAGATAAGGTCAAATGATAGTGATGATAACGGATCTTTGTTTTACCCTGATTTTATTGGAATGGCCTCTGGTTTTCACCATTACACATTATGTTGGCTCTTGCTTCTAGATTCTATTTAGTAAATTAAGTAAAGACCACTTATTCACCAAATTTTTAGTGTTTTAAATAGACAGTTGTTTGAATTTTGTCAAAAGCTTTTTTAGTAGATACAAATGTGCTTTTTATTAGTTTTATTATTAATATACTCTATTAAAGTTATAGTTTTTATTTATACACTGACAACAATCTAGTCTTTTTAATATGTTATTGTAGTCTCTTTGCAAATGTGTTAATTAATATTTTGGTATCATATTGTTAAATTTTTAATTTTTTAAAAATCTGCTTTGTCTTACCCTGATTTATGTATTAAGACAATATCTGTATCTTAGAAGAAATTTGGCAGGATTCCTTTTATTTCCTATATTGACAAACAGTTTATGTAATATTTAAATTAATTATTCTTTGAAGGTTTGCTAGAATTCACTTGACAGTTTATCAGAATTGCTACTTTTCCCTTTGGGAATTCATTTATGGATTATTTCTTTTTCTGATGACATATTATTAAATTATCCATTTTTAAATTCTATTCAGAGGAATAGTTTATATTTTTGTGGCTATTATCCATTTTGTCAGTTATCAAAATACCTGGGCAAATAGTTCCTGATAACTTCCATTATTTTGCTTTTAATTGTTATGAATTCTCCTTTAAGAATTTTTGATATCATGCTTTTTTCTCCATATTTCCTTTTTTTATTATGAACCAAATGACAAGAAATTAGTAACATATACAGAGAACACAAGAGGGCTGTATAGGAAAACACAATATCTATTTCATTATTGGTAGCTTTTAAGAAATATGCATATAATGAGGCCAAACCATTATTTTCAGTGTCCTATTATCTGTGCTTCCTTCTGAACTGCCTTTATTCCTCTGTACATTTAAAAAATGTTTCAATAGCCTTCTTTTTTGTTCCTTTCTTTTTCTTTTTCCTATACCACTACTTTTCTATCCAAGTTGCCCCATTCTTAAACAGAAAGGAAAAACAGTCTTGTAACAAATAAGCACAGTCAAACAAATTGGATCCACTCAGTGACCATGTATAAAAAATGTATGTCTCCACACTGAGTCCATCACCTCTGTGTCAGAGAATAGGTGACATGCTTTATCATAGGTCTTCTGGAGCAATAGTAAGTTGCTGCTTTGATTAGAGTTGTCTTTCAAAGTTGTTTTTTCTTTATAATGCTCTTACTATTGTACATATTATTCTTCTGAATCTGCTCAGTTCACTCTGTACTAGTTTGTGAGAATTTATTTTTCATATACTGTATTAATTCCTCAGTCAGGGCCCTGGATTAGAGAGGCCCCAATCAAATTCTGTGCCAGGGTTCTGCTTAAGAGGGGCTTTCTCCAGTGTACTGCTTTTTCATTTTTTTTTTTTTTTTGTTCTTAGGAATTTAAGGAATGCTTCTCTTTTAAAGAAATTTGGTTAATAGAAAAGGGTGACAATGATTCTCTTTATTCCAATAAGATCTCCATCATCTATGGTGTGGGGAAGGGCTGAAAGTTTATACACCACCTCCTAATGAGCTATTTACCAATTAGAGACATCTTAGGATGTATGTTCAAGCTGACTAGTGAGTTTCCAAGATTGTATAAAGATACCTGGGCAGGGAGGTGGGAGCCTTTTGACAGTTGAGAAAATCATTTGACCAAATTAGAATGCCTTGACTGGTCAATTAATAAGTTAATTAAAAACTTAGAAATACTGCCTCTCAAGAATTTCAATCATTAGAGAGGTTCATACTAGCCAAATAGTTTTCTTTTTTGTTATATGGTTTAATAATATTACATTACACTCATATGCCACAACTTGTTTGGCCATTCTCAAATTGATGGGCACTTCAACCTCTTTGTTTACAGTTCCTTTTATTTTTCCCCATCCTTTTTAATTCTCCCCTTTTGGATAAAGAAATCTGTTATGTGACTATTCCCTCTTTAGCTTTTTTTTAGCTTTCCACTCTCTTAATACTCCTCTCCCTTTTCCTACCTGTTTCCCTATTGAATGTGATGTATTTCTATACCAAACTGTGTGTCTGTATGAGTGTGTTCAACCCTCTTTTGCCCATTTCAGATAAAAGTGAGACTCATCTGCTGCCCCTCCTCCTTCATGTTTTTATATTCATCTTACATACTCCAATGACAAGAACTAGCAAGTTCTACTCCATTCTTTCTCCTTTCTTTAATAGTAGTGTATTCCTTTTACCCTTTTTAAAATCTCTTAATATCCTCAGAACCTTCATGTCCTCTTATTTTTCTCATCTCCTTTAAAAATTCTTTAAAGTCGTCTTCTCTCTCTTATTAGAATGTTAGCCCTTCATCTTCTTATAGGCCTTTCCAATTACTCAAATAGGTTCACTTTTCTAAATTTTTCTTGAAGAGAAAATGCAAAGTATTTGCATTTGAGAGTTCATATTCTATTCTTGTTTGTTTTTTATTTTTTTTTTTTTTGGTTAGGGATGTTTGCACATCCTTGACTCCATTAAAAATCTATTTCTCTTCCCAGAGGATAATATTCAGCTTTGTAGAACAAATTATTTTTAGTTATAACTAACAGTCTATGTATCTCTTACCTTTTGGAATATTTTATTCCAAGATCTCTCTTTTCAGCAGAAGCTGCCAGGTCTTGTGTGTGTTTACTTGGCACCAGAACACTTTCTTTTCATCTGTTTTATTTTTTATTTGATGTGAAAACTTTAGAATTTTATTTATGACTTTCCTGAGTTTTTTTAAAGTTTCTTTCAAGAGGTAATTACTGAATTTTTAAAAATTTCACTTTGTTCTCCGGTTCTAATAGATTGGGGCAGTTTTCATTTATAATTTTTTGTAATATAATAAGCCAATATTTTTAAAATTATGATTTCAAAGCATAATTATTCTCAAATTATTCCTCCTTGTCATGTTTTCTAAATCAGCTACATATGATGGAAGATATTTTCCTCTATTTTTCCACTCTCTTGATTTTATTCCAATATTTCTTGATTTCTCATGTACTTATGGATTTCTACTTGGTTTGTTCTAATTTTCAGAGATTCTATTATTTGAGTAAAATTTGCTACTTTATCTTCTAGGCTATTTATTGTTCTTCTAATTCTTCCTTCCCCAAAGCTTTTATTCTTTTTTTAATCACTTGCCTATATTGTTATAGGCACTGTTCTCTTGTCTCCATTTATTCCACTCTGCAATAGACTGTGTAAATCATTCCATGTTTCTCTGTATTCATCACATCCATCATTTCTTACAGCATAGTAATATAACATTACTTCAATAATTTGTTTAACCATTCCCCTATCAATGGACATTTACTTTGTTTCCAATTCTTTACTACCACAAAAATTGCTGCTATAAATATTTTGGCATATATGTTCATGGATTTCCTTCTTATCAGTGATCTCCTTAAGGCATAAGCAATAGTAGTGGAATCATTGGGCCAAAGAATATAGACTTTTTAGCTACTTTATTTGTATAACTCTGCTTTCCAAAATGGTTGTAGTACTGATTCATAGCTCATTAACAATACACCAGAGTAGCTATCTTCCTACAACTTCTCACTATTGACTATTCCATCTTTTGTCATATTTACCAATTTGCAATGCAAGAGGCAAAATCTCAGTTGTCCACATATTCTTTTTTTTTTAAACCTTTACCTTCTGTCTTAGAATCAATACTGTGTATTGGTTCCAAGGTAGAAAATCACTAAGGGCTAGGCAAGGCAGGTTAAGTGAGTTGCTCAGGGTGACATAGTTAAGGAGATTATCTGAGGTCAGATTTGAACCTAGGATCTTGTGTCTTTAGGCCCAGTCCTGAATCTACTGAGCTACCTAACTGTTCTTCTCCATTGATTCTTTTTTTTAAAATTTTTAAATATTTTCCCATGTTTACATGATTCATTTTCTTTCCTTCCCCTCCCTCTTTTCTCACCCCTCCTAGAGACAACAAGCAACTCCATTGGGTTGTGCAAATGTTATCACTTGATACCTATTTTCCATATTATTCGTTTTTGCTTTAGAGCAATTTTTTAAAGCCTAAAACCCAAATCACATACCCATATATACATGTGATAATTGATAAGTCATATGTTTTGCTTTTGCATTTCTACTCCCATAGTTCTTTCTCTCAATGTGGATAGCATTGTTTCACGTAAGTCCTTCAGAAGTGACCTGGATTGTTGCATTGCTACTAGTAGCAAAGTCCATTACATTGTTATCTGTTGATTCTTAAAGCATTTCTCTTGTCTATGTCATGGATAGCAGTCTTATTTCAAGTCACTATACAGAAGCTAATGGGGTCTGGCTATTTATCACTTCTTTTCCTCAAATAACCATTCCTCCAATTATACAGCAGCAAATATTGCTTCAATGATGGTACACTTACTCAGTTCTAGGATCTCACTGTTGATAATTCTCTTTTTCTATTGTCAACATGCAATTTCCCTTTGGCTCCTATGGCATGTTCATCCAGGTTCACCAAATGTCCCAATTACAACCTCCTAAACATTCACATCTATTCTGATCACTCCTACTCCTTTTTCCTGGCCCACTCCAAATCAATTCATCAAGACAATCAGTTGATGAGCATTTATCAAGCACCTACTGTAGCAGGCACTATGCCAAGCACAGGCATAGGACAATTCTTGTCCTCAAGGAACTCACAGTCTAATGAGGGAGAGAACACGAACAACTAGTACAAACAAGAAAAATATAGGATAAATTGGGAGATGATAATCAGCAGAGAGAAGGCACTAGTAATAAAGGGAATCACATAATACATGTATATCCTAGTGGAATTGCTTGTCAGCTCTGGGAGGAGGAAGGGAAGAGGAGAAGGAGAGAACATGAATCATGTAACCGGAAAAATATTTTTTAAAAATTGTTATGATTATAATAACAGATAGTTTTGGAGAAGCAGATAAATGGTTTCAGGGTCAAATAGATCTTTAAGTCAAGAGCCTGAGACTAACAGGCCACAGTGAGGAAAGGAGGGGGTAAAACACTCCTGATTCTCAAACCCCTCCCCCTCTAACTGCTTCTGCTTCAGTTGGTAATGAAGACAGGAATAAGATTCTTCTGGTGAGTTTCTCTTATGGCTGAAACCCCAATAATGTTTCTTTCTTAAATTTATATTCCTCTCAGGTTAGTTAGAGGAGATATAACAGCTAGTTATCTAACTGTTGAGGACAGAGGAGATCTTAAACTGGCAGCCAACAGGATTCAAAATAAATATACAGACTGAATTGTAAGTATCTTCCA
This sequence comes from Gracilinanus agilis, assembly GCF_016433145.1. NCBI lineage: Eukaryota > Metazoa > Chordata > Mammalia > Didelphimorphia > Didelphidae > Gracilinanus > Gracilinanus agilis. The sequence goes on along the minus strand of NC_058131.1, from coordinate 526,286,907 downwards.
AATAATTATCAGGCACAGCTTTGAAGGTAAAAAGTTATATTAGAAATTAACAAGGAAAATTATAGAAATCAATGAAGGGTTTAGGATAAGGAAAGGTGACCCTGATCTGTAAAATTGATGCTCCCTTCCCCCTTCTCATTGGAGGGATGAAGCACTTAACTAAAACTGGCTCTCTTGCTATAGATAAATATCTTACTCTCTAATTACTAAATAATTATATAATTATATTAATGAAGAATAGTAATGACAAATAGGCTAACCCTATGAGTAGAAACTACTGGCTTAAGCTACAATGGTTTCTCAGGAGAAACCCCAAGTCAGGAGAATCAAGCAGAGTCTCTGCTCACATCCAATCCCACAAATAAAACTGTCCTCAACCCTTCTCAACTGCCCCTCACCCAAAGTTCTCCAGGGCACCCCCTGGGAGAACTTTGGGTGAGGGGCAGTTGAGAAGGGATTAGAGAGAAGGGAATTAGAGAGTAAGATATTTATCTATAGCAAGAGAGCCAGTTTTAGTTAAGTGCTTCATCCCTCCAATGAGGAGGGGGAAGGGAGCATCAATTTTACAGATCAGGGTCACCTTTCCTTATCCTAAACCCTTCATTGATTTCTATAATTTTCCTTGTTAATTTCTAATATAACTTTTTACCTTCAAAGCTGTGCCTGATAATTATTTGGAAGATACTTACAATTCAGTCTGTATATTCATTTTGAATCCTGTTGGCTGCCAGTTTAAGATCTCCTCTGTCCTCAACAGTTAGATAACTAGCTGTTATATCTCCTCTAACTAACCTGAGAGGAATATAAATTTAAGAAAGAAACATTATTGGGGTTTCAGCCATAAGAGAAACTCACCAGAAGAATCTTATTCCTGTCTTCATTACCAACTGAAGCAGAAGCAGTTAGAGGGGGAGGGGTTTGAGAATCAGGAGTGTTTTACCCCCTCCTTTCCTCATTGTGGCCTGTCAATCTCAGGCTCTTGACTTAAAGATCTATTTGACCCTGAAACCATTTATCTGCTTCTCCAAAACTATCTGTTATTATAATCATAACAGTTTTGGTGAGCCAGCTAGGAGGGGAGACCCTGCAAAGGGATTAACAACAGACATTTTCAAAGCCATATGGACACTGCAGATGGTTCTTTCCCATATCCCCCTCTCAATTAGATCTTGAGTAATAAATCCTCTGGGAAGTAGCAGGAAAGCCAGTCAGCCAAATTTATGAAACTTAAAAAGCAGAAGCTAAAATTGCAGATGATGCTCTCATTTGAAAGGTTTTTCTCTTAGTAGTATTTTCTTCTGTGTCCGTTGTCCTATTAGCAAAACCCCCTCCATTTTATTTGGATGTCCTTGCCAAGTTCCCTGTTTTTCACACAAAGTGAACATTCATTAGGATAGGTTAAGGCGTCTGTTCCACATACAGGGTTTAAGTCTCTTGGACATCCTGGATTGCCATATATTTTGCAGTCCGGTACTATTATTGCACCAGTGTCAACATCATAGAAAGCATCATAGGAAGAAACCACTGTGAAGTCCTCGATCAGAAGCATCACGAACAGGGGGAACACAACAAGAAGCCGCTTCATCTTCCCTATAGTCACCATAACCAAAGGTTCCCTGTCTTTAGCTGTCTGATCAACAGGTACCAAAGGTGTTTCTATCTCTATGTCTCCCAAATCCCATTGATCTTGTTCTAGGACTTCTATCTGTGCTGGCTCAGGATTCTGTGAGTGTAATGATGGTAAGTCTCCTTCAACAATGGCTTGTTGGACTGCCAATGCCTGAATTGGCATCCCTGAACTGTTCATGGGCCTATCAGTGTCAAAATGTATCTCAGTTTTTCTAGACCATGAGTAAGGTAGAGTGTCCTTCTCTTCACTGAACATGCTTTGCTGGACTTTAGCAAAGTTAGATTCAGGAGAGGTATTTCTCTACATTAAAGGAAATTCTACGGAATTGGGAATGTGCTTTTGGTTCATGACTACATCCCAATCCTGTGAGTCTATGCTTTCTTCTTGTATTTGCTCCCTAGACTCCATGTCAGTAACAGGAAACTCAACTCTAGATGCATTTTGCATAGGAAACAAAGTCAGTGTTGTAGATTCTTCCTTTGTCCCTATTGATGCCATTTTGTTCCTCTCTTGGCTACTGACATTTATGAAACTGAATTCCTTTAAATGCATTAACTCAGAATCTACTCCAAAGGCAGCTCTCTTTGGAGTATCACAGGCTTGAAAGTGTGCTACATCTTCATGCACTTGACCCTGAAGTAGGCTTGGTACAAATTCTCTAGCTCCAGGATCTAGCTTTAAAATTCCTCCAGTATTGTAGCTACTAGAGTTTTCACTTTCCCTTCCAGCTTCCCTAGTTGGAGATAGAGAAAAGGTAATGCCTGTGTCTGAGAATTCAGCACTTTCCTTCTTAATGGTCTGCAGGAGCTCATCTCCCTTATTGACACTGTCCATTTCCAAGAGATCCCCATTAGAACAACTGTCTATAATCATTGCCCCTGCTGTTTGGCTTTGCTGTACATGTAAATGATCCACAGTCTTACTACAGAATGGTTCTGTCCCCCCATAGTGAGAATCAAGGAATGCTACTTTCTTCAAGCTTTTATCAAGAACTTGTGCAGATGTGCCTGGTTTTCTGCCAGTGTACCCCATATCACTGTTTCCTTTCCCATAAATTCTCTCCTTAATTTCTATTATATCTTCCTCCATTTGCAATTCCTCCTCAGTCACATCTTTGTAACTTTGTGTTACCTCCTCCAACCTATAACTCACAATATCTTCTGTACCTATTTTGTTCTTTTCACATTCCTTTGCTACATCATTATCACTGCCTTTCTTTTTTCTTGCAACAACTGCTTTCTCTAAGGCTGCTTCCTCGGTTCATAATGTACGAGGTCTAGCACCTTGGGACAGGTATTCTTCCATTTTTGACAAGCTTGGGGACCTACTAAACTTGGTACAGTCATGGTCACAACATCTGGCCTTAACCTTATCACTGTATCTACTATTGTTGTCCCTGTTATTATTATTGTTGGTGTTATTATTGTATCTGGAATTGTAGTATGTATTCCTCCTGTTGTTATTGTTATTATAAGTTAATCTGAGACTTATATCTACAATCCCGTACCACGTGGCCAATTTTTGAACAAAGGAAACATCTCTTAATTTTGTTGTTAGCACTGCCACTAGATTGTCTAGGCCTGCTTTGGCTCCTCTGATTGGTGGACATCAGAGCCATATTTTTTATTTCTTCTACCTCTCTGGCCTTCTGAGCTTCCCTCAATTGCTTTTTAAGCTCAGCAATCTCTTGATCTTTTTCAGAGTTTCTAGATGTTTTAGAGTCACTATCCTTTGAGTCATGGACATAAGCTGCTGCCTTTCTCAATTCCTCAATGGGCATGGTCTCCCATTGTGGGCAATGCAGTCTAAAATAGGTTTGAAGGTAATTTTGACTCCCTTTTACAAATTGCCTCCTGATATGCTGAATGTTGTCTTCAGCAGTCATGTCCCTGAACCCTAGAATAGTCTCTCCAGCTTCCAACAGTCTGTCTAGATATAAGCTTGGATGTTCCTCCTCCCCTGCTTTAACTTTTCAAATGAGCCCCATGCATTTGATCGTTTAGCATGGAGTCTCATCGCCTCTGCCAAGTCCTCCCTGCATCTCCTGAGATATGTCATGTTTGCATGAGATGACAGCTCTAGTTCTTGATGTTGCTCAGGCCATGATGCTAGGTTGGGATTGTTCCTTGTCTCTGCCAGAAATTTAGCTTTTTCACTCAGGGTAAATAGCTCTGTTAATAAGAGTTCCACATCTTCAAAATTTGGATTATACAGCCTGACTGCCTGTTTGAATTCTTTTATCGCCTTATGTGGATTTTCGAAGAACTGGGGGGACCTCCTTTTTAAAATCTCTAGATCCCCTCCAGTAAATGGTTTATATCCTTTAACATGTATAATCCCAGCATCCGGTTGCACTATTGTTCTATCTGTAATAGGAAGTATTGTTACAGGAGCTGCCTCTGCCCCTGCAACTTCTTGCTTTTCTGGGTTGTCCTTTTTAATCTCTTGTTGTTTTTCACTCCCTTTCTTAGTTGTGACCGTGCTTCCTATGGTTTCCAGCTGCATAATTGGCCTAGCATCAAGTTCTTTCCCTTCCCTTATTTGTTTGTTAATTTCTATTAGTGTTTTCATATATTCTAACTTTTTTCCATAGCTGGGTCAGTAACCTTAGTGTTTCCAAAAGTAAAAGCCAGTATCTGTCTTAAAATCATTAGGGCTCCATATCTAGTGGCAGTCATGGCCATGCCTGTTGGTACATAAGCCAATGCCTCTCCAACCGTAATTGTTAGCCATAGATAAGTGTCATGAAATTCTATTATTGATCTAAAAAATTGGGGAACAGTGACAAACCAAAATGTAGCACAGGTTTGCCAAATCCCATAAATTAAAACAGCAGAGCACCCCAAGGTAATGATTGCTCTGTTTAACATGTCAGCCATCTTATCTCTTCTCCACTAGGTCCTAATAGTACAAATCCTAAGCTGGCTGGCCAAATTATATTTAAAATTATATTTAATTTGAAATTATATTTAAAAATAAAATTATATTTAAAAAATTCAAAGGAATCTCAAAAGGCTTCTTGCAGAAGATAAGATTTTAGCTTGGGACCTGAAAGAAACCAGGAGGCAGGGATGAAGGGAAAGATAATTCTGCATGGAGACGTGAAAATGAGAAGAATCTAGAGATTTTTTAGGCAAGTTTTCCTGGATTGTAGACTACATGGAGGGGAGTAAGACTGGGAAGATAGGAAGTCAAGTTATGAAGGGTTGTGAAAGCCAAAAACAGGATTTTATACTTAATACTGGAGGTGATAGGGAGTCAAATATTGAATGTGTGTGGGGTGGGGTGCATGGTTAGACTGAACTTTAGGAGAATAATTTGAAAGCTTAGCGGAGGATGAACTGAAGTGGAGATAGATTTGAGGCAGAGAAACCAGCCAGCAGACTAGAGTTCAGGTATTTGGTTATGAGGAACTGTACCAAGATGGTAGCAATATCAGAAAAGAGAAAGGGAGAATACAAAGTGTTAGGAAGATAAAATAGAAAAGCCTTAGCAATAGATCCAATATTGGGTTGGAGGGGAGTGGAACATTAGAGAAAGTAAGAAGTCAAGGATGACACCTAGGTTATGAGCCTTGTTGACTGGGAAGATGGTGATGTCCTAGTCCAGCGTTGGTGAAGTGTTGGCATGCGTGCTGCCCTGGCATGAGGAAGCTGCTCCCTCTTCCTCTTCCCAGTGTCCGAGGTCATTTTTTGCATGCTCTGCCTCTCTGTCCAGCCATCCAAAGCAAGCACTTCCTCCCTCTGGTTTCTCAGGTAATGTAGGGTGCTCACAGATAGCTTGAATTTGCCCTTTGGGCACTCAAACTCAAAAACCTTCGCCAACACTGTCCTAGACAGTAAAAGGGAAGTTTGGAAGAGGGGATTGATTTGGAGAGAAAAATAATGAATTCAGTTTTGGCCATGTTAAGTTTGATGTCTACAGGATATCCAGTTTGATTTGCCCAATGTGTAGTTGGAGATTCAAATCTGGAGATTAGGAAAAAGGTTATGGTTGGATAAGTAGCTCTGGGAATCATCAACAGAGTTGATAACTGAATCCATGGGACCTAGCAACATTACCAAGTGAAATAATGTAAAGGAAGAAGAGCCTTATACTAGAAATAATGTAAAGGAAGAAGAGCCTTATACTATCCTTTATGCTCTTCTTTTAGAACCTTCACTCAATTCTTAATCACCTAAGGAAATCATTAGACATACTCAAAGTTTTAAAAAACAACATTTCTTTAACCTTGTTGATTTAACCACGTCTGGTTTCTGACTTCATAATTCAATTGAAACTGTCCTCTCCAGAGGTACCAATAATCACTCATTGACAAATCTAATGGTCTTTTTTTTAGTTCTCGCCTTTCTTGTTCCCTCTATAGTACTTTACAACCATCATCTTTTCCTTCTGAATATTCTTACCTTTCCAGGTTTCTGTGACACTCTTCTCTTATGGTTCTATAGGTCCAATTGATCCTTTTCAATCTTCTTTGTTAGTTCTTTATCTACATCAGTGGTTCCCCAATTTTTTTGGCCTACTGCCCACTTTCCAGAAAAAATATTACTTAGCGCCCCCTGTCACATACTATCACCGCCTCCTTCCAGTTATTCACTGCCCCCAAATGCACCTGTGGCCATCACTGTCTCCCTGGATTGCTGCAGCACCCACCAGGGGGCGGTGGCACCCACTTTGGGAATCACTGATCTACATCATAGCCATTGACCATGGGTGTCCCTCATGATTTGGTCCTGGAATTGCTTCCCATTTTTCAAGAAACAAAATGTACTATACTTTCTCTCCCTGATGGTCTCACTGACTCCTAAGAATTCAGTTATCTCTATGTTGATGATTCCCAAATCCATATATTCAGGGAGCTAGGTCATACAGTAGATAGAGAGGTGGATCTAGAGTCAGGAAGACCTGAGTTTGAATCCAGCCTCGGACTTAAATGAGCTGTGTGACCCTGGCAGACCTCTGTCTGACCTAATTTCCTCATCTATAATCAAGGTTAATAATAAAGCCTACCTCTAGGGACTTGTTGTGAGATAAAATAAATATAGAGTGCTTAGCATAGTGTAAGGAAAATAGTAAGTACTTAATAAATGTATATTCTCTTGCCTCCCTCCCTCCTCAGCATACATCATCAATCATCTCTTGGACATTCCAAACTATATATCCCATAGGTATCTAAAACTCAACATGTTCCAAATAGAATTTATTTTTCTCTCTAAACACTCTTCCTCTGAATTTTCCTATCACCATGAAGGATACCAATACCCTTCTAGGAATGTAGGCCTGTAACATCAGTGTTATTCTTGACTCCTCGCTCTCACTTGCCCCACATATCCAAGTGGTCATCAAATATTGCCATTTCCACCTTCACAACATCTCTCATATACATCTCAGCTTACACAGCCAGAACCACAGAGTTCAGGTCCTCATTATCTCTTGCCTGAACCTCTCTCATCACTCCAATCCGTCCTTCACACATTTACAAAAATTATTTTACTAAGTACAAGTGTGACTCTGTCATCTTCCTGTTTAGTGAGCTCCAGTGGTTCTCTGTTACACCTAAATCTTTTCACAGTGTGGCCCGTCCCTGCATTTCTAGTATACTTCAATACTCTCCATCCAAACTTTTGATTCCTCAAATATGCTGTTTCATTTTCCATCTCTGTGTCTTTGCCCTGGCTTTGCCCACATGCTTAGAATGCTCTATTCCATCACCCCCAACTCTTGGTTTTCTGAGCTTCCTTTAAAATGTAGCTCAAGGGGGAAGCGAGGTGGCTCTGTGGATAAAGTGCGAGTACTTGAGACAAGGAGCCCTGGGTTCAAATCTGGTCTCAGACACTTCCTAGCTGCATTACTCTGGGCAAGTTACTTAACCCCCATTGCCTACCCCTTACTGTTCTGCCTTGGAGATTCTGAGACAGAAGGTAAGGGTTAAAAAAACCACACACACAGTTCAAATAATGAGTTGAAGGCAAGAAGCCTTTTCCATGAATGTACCTAAGTATTTTCCTATAATTCCCCCATTAGAATGCATGCTCCTTAACAGCAAGATCTGTTCATTCCCCTTCTTTATATCACCAACTTTTAATAAAATTCCTGGAAGATAGATGAGATTTAAAAAATAAATGCCTGTTGACTGATTATTAACCCTTCTTCCTCTTTCAAGTTAGGACACAGATAAGTTGAGAACTTCATTTTTTTTTCCTGGAATACAATTATTCAACAACAAAAGATACATCTAGAGAAATAGGAAGTCATGACTTATAGGCTTCAAGGCCACACATTTATAATTGTCATCTTGCTTTAAAAATTGTTTGCATTTCCTCCAGAAACAGCAATTTTCCAGGCATACAAATACCAAGAAAAGCAATTACCATGTACAACTGGATTAACATTACTGTGGGGGTAGTCCATTATTATTGGGTTTCTGACTGAAAGGTAGTGACTTTAATCCACCCTCAGGAGAACATTCAAGTTAACAATGTGAGCAAATCTTAATTACCCCCTTCAGTTTCAGTCTTGTCCTTTGCATATGAATATATTTTACCATACTACTTGCAGTAGGACACATGCCTAGAATAATTTTTCCAACACTGGCAACAGATTTCCATTAAACTATTCACATTTACCCATCTCTTCCTCTTATCAACAGAATTCATCTGCATGACAGCTGGTTGGGGTGCAATATGTAGTCAAACATAGCCCAAGCCTTATAGGAAGTGAACCCCTGACCTCATTAACTCAATCCTCTAAGCAACTGAAGCAGACTAGCCACAGACAGAATGGAGCCAATAATCTTTACTGGTTATCCCACAACATATGTATAAATAATATGCAGCTCTCAGGTTCTTGGCAGGTATATAACACAACTGGACAGGGCCTCCAAATGAACAAATGAACCAAATGGTTTGTGCTTCTGCATACTGTCAGCAGTTCTGTATAACTCATCTAGTACAGCATGCACAATACAATCTGTATCACAATAAATTACAAATCCCAAGGCATGATGAAGTATTTCAACCCCTCTCCCACTATCATTAGATTAGACAGCTAAATACACTACATTCTAATATAATATCTTTATATGACACCAGGGTCACCAACAAATACAATCAAAGTCACAAGGCCTAGATATTGAGGTCAAAACAGAGAGAACAGACAAGTCTACAAACAAGGAAAATAAAAATAAATGCTTACCTGGTAATCAGGTTTAGTAAAATAATCTAAAGAGGAGATGTGGTCCAGAAAGACGCTGAATTCTGTAGGGAGATGTTTCAACATAAGTCTGTGGTCATATCTCTCCTTAATAGAACCCACTTGCTCCTAAGGAAATGAAGAAAAAAGAAACCAAAATAAACTTCTCTAATCAGTTACACACTTAGAGCCTCTCTCTGATACTTTCAAGGGGGTATACTAAGGATTAAGAACATATATAGGTAATTAAGGGCAAAATAAGAATAGAGATCTTACAACATTACTATACTCTGCTTTTCAAAAAAAATTACAAGGCAGACTCAAAAGGCTAAAATCTTTTGCATTGTAGACAACATAATGCTGTTTGCATCACTAAATACAGAGTTCTGCACCAGGTAAATTTCTAGTTTTAAGAAGAAAGAATAGAACTCACTTTAAATCTGACCTCATTTCCCTTGTTAACACTGAAAGAAATTTCTATGCTTCGTTGCTCTCATTTCAAACATATCATAATCTAATAATGCAAATAAGTTGTTTAGAAATCAAACAACAAAGGAGAATAGTAAATATAAAGGCTCATTGCTTAGAGGGAAAGCTAGAAATCAACTAAGACAAATTATTTGAACATAAAGTGATATTTGTTCTACATACTCTTATTTTTAAAAGATTATAATTTGAACCCCATGATAGAGGAACAATAGTGGAAAATAGTGCCCAATTTTTAATGAATTGAGGTTTATTTTTTTATGAAGATGCTTACCTGGGGAATAATCACCTATATTTCCACCCAACAATCAACATAATTTCTACATTCACCTTGTCCTTTATTTTTCTCCAAGGCAGTTGTCCAACTACGAACTCTACCAACATGTAGAACAAAGACCAAAGATCATCATGTCTTCCCATTTCCTAAGTAAAACAAAATAGGATTTGGTCACATTGAGTTACTGATCATCTTTATGACTATACTGCAAAATCTAAGGAACTAAGATACCTGTTGAATCCCACTAAACCCTTTTTGGGGATGATAATGAGAGGGGGCAAAATTGTTGATTTTTATCCTTGGTAGGTAGTAATTCCTAGTTTGTAAATTCCTCCTTTTAATGTAAATCAATAACTCATCTATAACTAAACTGTAAGCTTCTTGAAGGCAGAAACTTTTTTTTTTTGCCTTTTTTTTTTTAATTTCCAGTACTCAGCACAGTGCCTAGTATGCATTAGGCACTTAATAAAGGCATGCTGATTTGGGTAGGGGCACTGAGAGACATTAAGTGACTTTCCCAGTCACACAGCTAGTATGTATCAGCAACGGAACTTGAACCTCAGTATTCCTGACTGTGGAGTTACTCTTCTATCCATGATGTTAGCTAACTCTCAGACTACCTAAAAACTTCAGTTAAATTCCTCACAAAATTAGGTAAAAAACAAATACTTAAGTACCATCAGGAAAAATCTCCAAGTTGAGAAAAATAGCCATCTTAAAAACCTCCAAGAATACCATACTTGAAGACAAGCAAATCATGAGTCTTGGTGAAAAACATCTATTTTACTAGAAGAGATACAGCTGCTTATGGCTAAAGGCTTTTAGAAGAAATCTTTACTCATTTAATAATCACAAATGCTTCTGACAACTTTTCTGTCACCCATCTCCAAATACTGATATGACTATTTATAGACCCAGAAAAATTCTATTCTTATTCTAAGAAGAATACCTCATTTTAAATATTAAAATGTCTGAATCATTCTGGAAGAGCTAACTGAGAAAAATTAACATTTCAAATAATTAGCAAAAACATATTCTGAGGATAAAAAACATTTCCTAAAGAAGGCCAAAACAACTGCCTGAAAACAAGAAAAAGAGGTAAGGATTACATTGGTATACATATTTAATTAGTTATTGGGTCTAAAACAAGGTCTGACACATAGTAAATGTTCAATAAATACCTCACTGATTTGACAATTTAATGTTACTTAACAGCAATATCATACAAAAGTATATTATTCAAATAATAATCTATAAGATCACCACATAATATTCTAATATACAGATTTAACATTGTTTAGGTTCTCATTTAATGTATCTTATCCAGTTCTGGAGCTTTATATATTAGAAAAAAATGGGATCATAGATTCATTTTCCCAATCAACCAGTTGTTAATATTTATTAATATTTCTCAGCCCTATTGCTACATTTCAATCAAAACAAGATATATCAAGTCAAATAGGCATTCTCCTTTTCTAAGTTATAATTCAAACTTTAGTTAAATTAAACAGATGAAAAAGGTAAAAATGAAAGGCTAAAGAAAAAAAATACATGAGGAAAGGGATGATTTAATCTAATGAAAGCCAAGAGGTGAACTGAACATTCAGAGCATTTTATGGATTTGCGGGGGGAAGGGATGGTTTGGAGGCATGTTGTAAATTATAGTCATATTAAAGATCAAATGTTGATGCTCATGCTCTATTAGGCATTGATAATTTTAAGGATACAGATCATGCATGCAAAGGAAGGTATAAGATACATTATAAACATATAGTTAGTTAATCCTTAGTGGTTACCTTTTTATTAGCAAATCCAATTTCATTTCTTCTCCCTAATCATGCAGCTGCATATATCCATTACCCTAGTGTACACATCACCAAAGATTATAACCACCAACCCCTCTACAATCAATACCACCATAATGACAGCTAAATTAGGACAAATTATTCCATTAACTCCAAAGCTATAAAGATCTGTCTTTACTCAAGTACTTTCCAGACAAAGAGACATAGGACCCGGGATCAAAGAAACTAATATATATGAGGCATAGCAGGCAGAATTTTACAACATTATCAAAAGTGATCAGAATGATATGTTTGAAATTCAGATACTTACTCTGTTTCGATGAGCATTGATTGATGCATACCGGACTGTTCCTCGAAATCCTGCCACAGCTCGAGGCTGGAGCATAAACAAGAGAAGAATACAGGCATTACAAGCTGTGAAGATTTGGTTTTGGTGTGGTTGTGGAGCTAATGCATTGAAAATGTGAGGCATAATCTTAAGAAAGCACATATTAAATGTCTTCATGTTCATGGAACTATATGCTATTCTGCAGACTATAAGACATATGATAATAGCTTGGATTCATTTACAACCAAGTATATGAACAGAGTAAAGATGATGCATTCAACGTACCAACTCAACTCTAGTGTCTTTCTTTATTCTTTTCCTCCTCTCCATCTTCAATAGCATTAGTGATTATGTCAGTCTGACAGAAAGATACAAAAAACTCATTTTGCCCTGGAGTTAAGGTGGTACACTTGAGGCATAGTTTAATTCTGGACAATTACCTGCTGGTTCATCTCATGGTCAAATCAGCCCTCTAATATATGAAGTATGGAACAAAAAATGCTGAATGAATGTTAACCTATTCACTGACCACACTTTAGAACAGAGGTTCTTAACACAGATTCATGAGCCAAAAAAGGGGTCCACAAACTTGAATGAAGGAAAAAATTACAACTCTATTTTCACTACCTGAATGAAAATTTAGCATTTCCTTTGATTATTAAAAAAAAATTGAAGAGGTCCATAGGCTTCACTTGCCTGCCAAAGAGATTCATGTCTCACAAAAAAAGGGGGGAAGAAAACTCTATTATAGAAGCTGGTGATTGGCATAAGAGAGTTAAGTGTATAATCAGAAATTCAGGCCCTAAGTAATGATTCTTGGCACCATTGTTCTTTTCATGAAACTTATGACAGTTAGTGCAGTATTTCATAAATCCATTCCAAGACCATCTTTTCCTTAGCAATGATTAGGTCATTTAGAGATAGAACATCTAGGAAAGACTCATATATATATATATTAGTTATTATATGGTATGCCTTTGTAGTTTTAATTGTCACTCTTTTGATTTCATCCCTAAAATCATCCAGAATTCCCCCTACTCTGCCTCCTCATATGAAATTTCATAGAAAAGTATCTATGTAAGCTCAAATGAAAATTAATACTTTGGATCATAAATAATATCTTTCCCTTCTGTTTCCTGGCTTCCTTCAAGAATAAGTTCAACTATCACCTTTTAGGGATTTCCTCCTTGCTCAACCTCTCCCTCTCTCTCCATCTCCCCAATGCGTAGCCCTCATTAACCACAAAGGGTAATAACTTTGAAGTTATCTTCCATTTACACTGCACATATCTTGTAATCTTCCATATATATATATATGTATATATATATATAACTATTTGCTTGTGGTCTCTCCTTTTAAAATGGGAACTCCTTGTGGGCTTGGGACCATGTTTTTCCCTTTCTTTGTAATCTTGGTACTTAGCACAGTGCATGGCACATAGCAAGTGCTTAACAAATGTCTATTTATTGAACATTCTTCTTGTTAGCAGACCACTAGTATAAAAACTGGGATGGAAGAAATATTCCACTTATATTCCTTCCATCCCTCTTAATTAAAATGCTAAAAAATTTCAAAGTCTCAATCAGGCAGTAGTAGTAACAGATGATACACTTTCCATCAATCACTATCCTGGAAATCCTTCCCTCCCTTCCTCCGAGTTGAGGTAGAATCCTTAATACATATCAAAGATGAGATTTTTTTCCTGTATAAAAAGGGAAAAGTAGAAAGTCATCTTTATCATTTCTACTATTGTCACTCTCATCTAAGGAGCTGCCATACTCTCACTCTAATATCAATACAGCTTTGGAAGTCTGCAGTATCCCCTCTCTCATGTATATCTAAAACCTCAGGTGGCTGTATAAAATATTCTTTAATAAGTTTTGCATAGGAAGGTGGGAAGGAAGAAATTTGGAACTCAAAAAATTTTTTAAATTAATGTAAAAATTATTTTTATATGTAATTAGAGAAAATAAAATATTTCAAAAATTAAATGACACTTTTCCTTTAGTACAAAGATAATAGATATAGGCTATATAATAAATAGTAGGAGGATACTATTTAATCATGGTCCTTGACTTAAAAAATGAGAGAGCTCCTACTTGTCTAAGACTGTCAAGGATTCTGGGGTAGCTATGTGGTTTCAAAGTTGTATAGTTGTTGGTTTTTGTTTTTTTTTTAGAAAACACAGACAGTTTAATATTTATAAGTTTATAAGTTTTATTGATTTTGATAGTTTATTATTTATTATTGTTGATACCACTATTATTTCTGCATCCTGGATAGTAAGCCATTATCAGAGAAATTTGACACAAAAATTTTTTCGCATTTGACCATTTCCCTTCTTATTTAAGATATATTAATGTTGCTTGTGCATAAGCTTTTCAGTTTCAAGTAAACAGTTACTGATTTTCTTTTGTAAATGCATCTCTTGTTTGATTAAGAATATATTTCTTACCCATAACTGTACAAGACACATGATGTCTCTTCTCATTTTTTATACTGTGATTTTAAATGTTAAAGTCATAAATCCACTTGGAACATATTGTGTAGTGAAGTGTAAAGTGTTGGTCTAAGCCTAATTCCTGCCACACTACTTTCCAGTTTTCCCAGCAGTTTTTATCAAATAGGGAGTATTTCCCAAGGTAGTTTATGTTTTCTACTTTATCAAATACTAAATTATTGAGTTTTACCATTTCTGAATTTTCCTTGTCTTTGCTGTTCCATTGATCTTTCTCTATTCTTTAACCAATGTCAGGTTTTCATGACTGTTGTTTTCTTCATAATATAGTCTAAGGCCTAGAAGTGCTACCCCTCTTTTGTCCTTACTTCTTTTCCTCATATTCCTTGATTTGAGATATTTTGTTTTTCCAAATGAAATTTGTTATTGTTTTATCAAATTCTGTAAAGTGTCTCCATTGTAATTTCATTCGTATAACATCAAAAATGTAAATGAATTTTGGTAGTATTGCCATTCTTATTATATTGGCATGGTCTAACCATGAGCACTAAATATTCTAATTGTTAAGGAGAGCTTTATACTTTGGAACGTTGACTCATAGATATTTTATGTTTTTCATAATTATTTGGAATGGGATCTCCTTTTCTATTACCTTTTTTGCATTTTGTTATTATTATATAGAAATGCTATTGATTTTTGAAGACTTATTTTGTAGCCTACAACATTGTTGAAGCTATTGTCTCAGTATTGTTCCTGATTCTCTGGGGTTCTGCAAGTAAGTCATCATTTTATCAACAAATGAGGATAATTTTATCTCCTTCTTTACCTATCTTTATTACTTTAATTCCTTTCTCAGTTTATTGCTATTGCTAACATTTCCAGAATTTATCAAATAATAGTGGAGAGAGCAAGCACCTTAGTTTCTAGTGTGTCCCTATTGCATATAATACTTATTTTTGTATTTAGATAGATGCATTTTATGATATATATATATATATATTTTTAACCCTTACCTTCTGTCTTGGAGTCAATACTGTGTATTGGCTCCAAGGCAGAAGAGTGGTAAGGGTAGGTAATGGGGGTCAAGTGACTTGCCCAGGGTCACACAGCTGGGAAGTGGCTGAGGCCGGATTTGAACCTAGGACCTCCCATCTCTAGGCCTGGCTCTCAATCCACTGAGCTACCCAGCTGCCCCCTTATGATATATATATATATATTTAAACCCTTAACTTCTGTGTATTGGCTCCTTGGTGGTAGAAGAGTGGTAAGGGTGGGCAATGGGGGTCAAGTGACTTGCCAAGGGTCACACAGCTGGGAAGTGGCTGAGGCCGGATTTGAACCTAGGACCTCCCGTCTCTAGGCCTGGCTCTCAATCCACTGAGCTACCCAGCTGCCCCCCTTATGATATATTTTTTGAAAAGATCCTTCTATGCCTGTAGAGAGTAAACATCTAAAAAGAGTGTTATACTTCATCAAAGGCAATCTACTGAATCTACTGAGATGAGCCTATGGTTTGGGATGACTTCGTTTTAATAAGATTATTATGCTGACTGTTTTCTGATGCGAAACCATTCTTGCCTTCCCTGGTATAAATCCCATTTTTATCAAAATGAATGACTTCTTGGATATATCACTGTAGGGTGATAGAACTTTATTTAAAATGTTTGAACTTATTCATTAATCATATTGGCCTATTATAGTTTTCTTTAGTATCTTATCTTTCCCTGGTTTAGGTATAAGTACTATTTTGCTCATAAAAGGATTCAGATAAGATTCTTTCTTTCTCAATTTTTGAGAATAATTTTTGAAGTATAGGTCCTAACCATTCTTTAGAGCAGTGATTCCCAAAGTGGGCGCCGCCACCCCCTAGTGGGTGCTGCAGCGATCCAGGGGAGTGGTGATGGCCACAGGTGCATTTATCTTTCCTATTAATTGCTATTAAAATTTAAAAAAAATTAATTTCTAGGGGGCTAAGTAATATTTTTTCTGGAAAGGGGGCAGTAGGCCAAAAAAGTTTGGGAACCACTGCTTTAGAGGATAGATAAAATTCTTTTGTGCATTTATCAGAACCAGGAGTTTTTTCATTGGTACTTCTTTTACAGCTAGATCTATTTTCTGTTCTGAGATTGAGTTATTGAAGATCTCTATCCAGACTTCTGATACTTTGGTTATTTTATAATTTTGAAGATATCCCTCTCTTGTGTTCTCAGTTTTGTTAATGTGTAACACTGCATAATATGTTCTAATTGTTCTTTTTGTTTCATATGGTTTTGCTCTGATTTCACCTAGCTAATTATTTACTATTTTGTTGCTTTTCTCTTTTAAATCATATTAACTAAATGTTTATCGAGTTTACTAGCCTTTAAAAAATACTAGCCATTAACTTTATTACTTCTTTTGTGGGGGGAATCTAATTTACCTAGTTTTAAAAAATACTGCCTGATGATGTAGCAGGGTGGATAGAATGCCTGGATTTGGAAGGACCTAGGTTCAAATCTAGTCTCAGACATTTCCATGCTGTGTAACTCTGACACTTAATCCCAATTGCTGTAACAATTAGAACTAATACTAAGATAGAAGGCAAGGGTTTAAAAAATATTTCTTCTAAGTTTACTTCTATTTTATTTGTTAATTTTCCAATTTATAAAAATCCATATGTAGTTCATTAACCTACTATTATTCTAGGTTGTTAATGTATGATTATAAGGATATGATTTCTGCATCTCAGAAATTCTGGTATGTTGTTTCATCATTATAATTTTATTTTGCATATTTATAATTTCTATGATTTGTTCTTTGCCTCATTCATTATTTAAGATTTTAATGTTAAATCACTGTTTGGGTCTATGTTTTTGTTTCTATTTTTATTGTGTAATGGTCTGTAAATATTATTGTATTATTTTTACTGTAATTGTTTTATATTGACTAGTCATACCTTTTTATATTTGTTTGCAATATCTCTGTGCCCTAGTTCCTAGTTAATTTTTACAAAAGGTCCATATGGCACAGAGAAATATGTATATTATTTTGCTGTCTCATTTAGAAGATGCTATAAATTCAAGTTTCTCTACAAATTTGTTCAGTTCCACACTTTCTCTTTTATCTTTCTTTTAGACATATCAAAAACAAAGGGAAGGCTCTGAAGTCTCATTTTATGCTACTGTTTATATCTTTTTGAGGTTCAGATAATGTTAATTTGGATGCTAAGGAATTTGGAGTGTATGAGTACTGATATTGGTTTGTGGTCTATGATTCCTTTCAGCATAATATAGTTTCCTTATTCTCTTTTTTATTTTTTTATTTTTTTTATTTTTAAACTCTTGTACTTCGGTGTATTGTCTCATAGGTGGAAGATTGGTAAGGGTGGGCAATGGAGTCAAGTGACTTGGCCAGGGGTCACACAGCTGGGAAGTGGCTGAGGCCGGGTTTGAACCCAGGACCTCCTGTCTCTAGGCCTGACTCTCACTCCACTGAGCTACCCAGCTGCCCCTTCTCCTTTTTTTTTAATGTTTATTGTTGCTTTGTCTGATAGCATGATGGTGTAAAGATTAAAATTAATATAATAACCAAGTATTATATTTTATAAAGTTAATTAATAATAACTAAAGTAAAAAAAGCTAGGTAATCAAGCCACGGTCACAGGAAGAGAAAGAGGCGGAGTTACAGCCAACTATATACACAAAGTGACCACATAATGTGGTGGAGAGATTAAAAGGAATTTTGGGAAATACAAAAGGAATTCTGGGGAACGTAGTTTAAAGAGACAACATTCTCTAATTATACAATGGCGACTTGTGGTTTTTTAATTCATTTTATGTATGGTAAATTTTCTTCCATTTCTTCTATTTTATTTTGCAGAAGTCTTTGTTTTTTGATGAATTTCCTATAAATGAAAAATTATGGGGTTTTGTTTTATCCAAACTGTAGCTCTTTTCCATTTTATTAGAATGCTTAATCCATTCCTATTTAAAGTTATAAAAGTTAAGATAATATTTCCCCCCTCTCAAAAATTGTTTTTTGTCAAGTTACGATCCCCCCCTTTTCTGCTGTAAACACAGCATTATGTTCCCTCAGTTACTTTAATCTTTTTTAAGGTGTTCTATCCCATTGGCTCTCTTCCTTTTGCCTCATCCCCTTTTATTGTTTGGTATCACTTTCCCTTTAGAGTTGTTTATTAGATCCTCTCATGATTTTGTCCAGTTATACATTTCATCCTCCTCTTTCTTCCTCTCTTTACTCTCCTGCAAGGTAGTCCTGTTCATTAGTTTTAAATTTAATTTTTTTTCACTTTTTGCAAAAAAAAAAAAGTTTTTAAAAAATTCTCTTCATTGTCCATCTTCTCTTTCTCTGATCCTAATTTTCTGATTCATGGCCTTTATAACCATCTGGTCCCTTTCTATTCTCTATAATCTTCATACAACCCAAGCTTCCCAGGTATCCATTCTAGGTTCTCTCTTCTAGCTGCTTTCAGTCACTGACTTGTAGGAGCAACCCCCATGTACTCCCTTTTTCCATTAAGTCACACTCTCACAGCAATGCCAATTATTGTGGTTGTAAGAGATAACAACACCACATGGTAAGGATCCTCCCACACTTTTCATTTAAGCCCTCAATTGTTGGCCTTTCCCCCCCTTACATTTACCTGGAATTCTCCTCCCTATGTCCATACTCTCCCACTCCTCCATGTGCCATAGTCTCCTGGGATTAAAACTCACTTCTCCCAGGACAAATAGAATTCTCAACTACCAAATTCTACTTCCCAGTTTCCTTGGGCCTCAACAGTGGAACCCCTTCCCACCTCCAAAGTAAGGCCTCCTGCCTTTTCTACCTGAAATAAGTAATTGCCTTATCAGGGTGATATTCACAACTAGGGCTCACCCACACACCCACAAGTGACAGGAGTGACACAGGGTATCTGGGGATCTGCACAAGGGATATGAGATTAGATGAAACACTCTAGTTGTTAAAATGACAGTTGAAAGCTATACTGGTCACTAGCCTAGCCAGGGAAACTCAGGTTTAGGAAGATATCTAACAGTGGGCTCTTGACTTGGGGTAGAGGAAGACAATAGGAAGTAAGTAAAACAGTTTAATGTGATAAACTAAGGAAAGGAGATGGGGGAGAGAGGGACAAACTATACTTAACACCTTTGGGATAAACTCAGGGTTAGAGGTCTGGGAAATCCCTTCACTAACACTATGGCAGGCAGGCAGCCAGGACACAAGGGAAGAATAGGTTCTCCCGCAGATGTCCTTATCTATTGCTCAGATGTTATCAGCTGGTCCAGGATCACAGGTAAACTGCCTAGTAAACCCACAGGGAAGACAAGGAGAAAGATGAATCTTTTTTGTCCACCAAACAAGACAGCTAATCTCAACCTGCTTTTCTTGCACTTAATAGATGGAAATGATGCTTTGCAAATGTTTCTCAAGGCATAGTGATAACCCAAAAATCCACAAGCTTTCTGGCCAGTGGAGGCTAAACTCCAACAAATTCCACCAAACCCCCAACTGTCATATAGACACCTCTATGTCTAGTCCCTTGCCGCATTCTAGGTTAGAATTTTTAGCTCCTGCCAGCCTGCCTGGCTAAATCTGTTTTCCTACTCTCAAAACTGTGTTAATAGAATTAGCTCTAGCCCATGCATAGTCAAAACTCTACTTACCCTAGGCATAGAGATGATATCATCCCCACCTCCCTTAGTGGGGAGGGGAGATGAGTTACCCACACGTGACAATAAGTAACAAATCAAGAACAAGGGACTGCCCTTTGGGCAGTCCAAATCAGTGTAGAGGCTGCCATTTGTCCACTTGAATTAGAGGTGGACCCATAGGAAGTGATGAAAGACACTATCTCTTCAAGTATGTTGGTTACTTCCTGCTAAGAAAGTTCCGGCTTTGAACTTGGTGCTGAAGGATCTTGGTGGAGACCTCAGGCAGCTTCTACTCTAAATGGTCACGTCAGTAAGTTAGGCTGACTTCCTTGGCCTACCTTGGCGTTTTTCCAAGACTCTACCTTAAGTAGGCTCTAGCCTATCTGATTGCTAGGCCTTGTGGCTTGTAGCCTAATTTATTTAGCCTTTTAACCTTCTCTCTCCTTTCCAGGCCTCTGCAGGCCTGGACTAGCCTCTCCCTCTCTCTATTTCCCTACCTTTTACCTGCTTAATTGTAAATAAACTACCTTAAACCTGATCCTGACTTGGGTCTATTTTAATTATGGAATCAATCTGAATTGTTGATTCCTGGCAGCCACACTTTAAATATATATCTATAAAATATCTTCAATCTCCCTCTTACAAAACCTATTTCCCTATTACATACCCTTTTCAATCTACTCCCACCCCACATCCTCCTCACTCACTCTCCTAAAGGTTTTTTTCTTTTTGAGAACACAGAAGTCACCTTCCTCTCATTGCCAGCCCTTAATTTGACTAGCACATCACTCACTTTGCCAAATTTCCCTACTCCCCTCCCAGTTTCATATACCCTCAGTTGTAATGTAGGACTACAAAAGAAGTATTCGCCTGTAGGTAGGGTGTTGCCCAGTAGTGCTTCCTATCTTTCTTTTCACTATTACCTCTACCAGATTTCTGCCTTCACCCTTGTCTCCTTGTACACATTTAGAAAGAAGTCTCTCACTAGTCTTTCTGTTATCATAGTCCTTGCTAGTGAATCTATCCACTTCAGCATTTCTATTGTTTGGGGTATTTGAGAAGCAAATAATCTCTTTAATTCTGGCTTTCTTTCTAAAAACGTTTTAACTCTATTATTGAACATCTATATTTTGTCCTATAAGGTTAAAACTAAAATTGGAGACTAGGTTGCATCTGGTGCTCCAGGGCTCTTCAGAGCACATTATTCCATTCCTCATTCTTTTTCTAGTGGGTGTGGGATAGTAGTCTTCTGTTATTTGAATGTCCTTTCCTTTGTATTTGAAGGTCTTTCTCCTAATTGACTGCAGAATTTTGTTCTAAACTAAGTTGTAATATTTAACCACTATATGTCTTGCAGTTTGCGGCCTTGTTTTGTTTTTTTTTTTCTTTTTAAATATGAAGGAGAGATCTATGAATTCTTTCTTTTGGAATTTCATTTCCTATGGTGAGAAGTTCTGGACAGTTTTGTACTTCATTATTGTGCTAAAGTTTTGTTTTGGTTTTTTTTGTCTTTTCATTTTGTTCTAGGAAACTTCTACCCTGTCTTCAAGATCATTATGTTTTGCTTGTATAGTGAGCATATTTTCTTTTAACATTACTAGGTTTTGCTTTTCTTCTAGGTTGTCCTTCACTTATGTATATTTGTATTCCCAATTTGTATTTTTTCTATTCTGCTTAATATTTTTGCTGTACAGGATATATTCTTGTTTCATAATTCTCATTTCTCTTATAAGCCACTCAGGAACAGTGTATTGTAGTTCTTTTTTCCTCATATTCCACCGGATTCTCTTTTTCATCAAGTATTGAATTATCCTTTATTTTATTTAGATGCATTTAACTGAGATTTGGAGGTCATATCTCCTATTGTTACTGCTTTTCCTATTGTCTTATCTGTTATGTTCAAAGCGTGTGAGATTTTTTTTCTTCCTGAAATCTTTAGTACTTTTTATCTTTTTTCCCCTCTTTATTTTCCTTATCACTAATTTCCTGACTCCTTCCCCTCTGATTGTAGTTTCCCTGGGGGCTGGATGTCAAAGTGTTGGCCTCCTACTACACTGGACAATTCACAATTTACTAGCCTAGGTTTTCTCCTCTGACTTTTTTTTTTTTAAACCTTCACCTTCTGTCTGTCTCATTAGCAATTCTAAGACAAGAGAGTGGCAAAAGCTGGGTAATGGGGTTAAGTGCCTTACACAAGGTTCCAAATGACTTTTGAGGAATTAGAACTGGCTCCAGTTGGATGCAGTGCCCTTCCTTCAGAGGTTTGTATGGAAACCCTTGTAAAAGGAGATGAAATACTTAACATGTGATTTATTCTCTCCAAATGCTTCCATTATTAGGTATCACTGTGTGGAAGGTTTGCATCATCCAAATCCAGTGTGTCAATCTCCTTTTCCTGATGGCCATTTTATATTTTGAGTTTTAAGCATACCTTTTATGATCATATTGAAAGCTGGTTTTCTGAAGTGGTAGAATTTGGAGAGGTTCCTTTTCTAATTCAGATTTAGTGAAACTGTATTTTTATGCAATTGGAAGTATCTTTCTTCCCATTCTTTTATTCACTTTTTATTCCCTTATTCATCACCCTTATCCAGAGGTGCCTTAGAAGGAAAGTAAGAAAAATGGCTTTGTAATTTCAAATTATTCCTATCAATGCCTTCACTTCTTCTAAGTTGGTATAATAACAGATACAAAACCAACAACTCCTGTAAGGCACTTCCTTTTTTCCATTGGGATTATCAACATGTGACTTAAACTATTAGGATGAGACTGTGGATCTGATTGCATTGGTACTGTTTTTAAAGCTCTGTTCAAAACATGTGCCAATTCTACTAGATCTTCTTGTAGGAAATATTTCCATTCCTACATTCATAAAACAGAATTCTTGCTTTGGCTTTAGTTTACCTGCATCATGAACCTTTGAAATGGAAGTAAATTTAATAGTTTCAGCAGGTGGAGATCCAGAAAGAAGGTTCTGTAGGTTATCCATGTACTATAACAGACTATCTTTTCTGGTATGTAATATGAATTACTTTCACAGAAATTCCCTATTATTCTTATTTTCTTCAATGTCTAGAAAACCACAAATTTGATCACATAGATTCACAAAAGACATTTCTGTGTCACAAAAAACATCCCTCGGGCGTTCCAGGTATAATGATGATATTAGAAAATAAGTATTGTTTTATTAGTTTAGAGATAAGAAGTAGAGAAGCTGGCTTGAGGAAGAATTGGAGCTTCAAATAGAGCTGAGAGAGTGTTAATTTCAACTGCTAGCAGTTATAACCGTTATTTCTATGACAGTTTCACTCTCTGGGTATGGCATTCCAGGAGTGGCTTCTGGCAGTCAACAGAGCCACACACAGATTCTTTCTCTCTCAGGGCTAGGGAAAGTAATATCTTTGCCTCTCTCTATCTTGGTCTGAGGGAAAGACTTGAAGGAGTGGAGTGTTTTCTTTTCCAACTTGAGAAACACTTTTCTGTACTGTCTATAGATTGGTTAAACTGTGAAAAAAACAAACGAAACCTGGTCTTTGGTTTGGACTCTGAGTCTGTTAAGGCTCAGAGTCCTAACTTGATTCTTGTGGAGACTCAACCAGCTAGCCTTGGCTATCTTTATAACTTAAAGGTGAAGTTAAGAGTTAGAGTGGTTAGGATTATTTAGAATAGTATAAATTTGGTTAGTTAGATCAGGGAGGATTAGCGGTTCCTTGCGGGACCTAGGAGTTTATTTGGGTGGAGTTATAATCCCTTAGAATTAGAAATCCTTTTTCTTTATATATATTTAAAGTTTTTTTTTCATAAACAAGAGTCTCTCTAGCGTTCTTTGTGCCTTGCATTGTTCGCCCAATTTTATTTTAACACAGGCTAGTTCTTTTTTTTTTAAAGGACCAAATTAAAATTATACATATTTATATAGATTAGATAGATACAGATAGATAGTGCACTTAATTTATTTATTTTTATTTTTAATATTTTCCCATAGCTACATGTTTCATGTTCTTGTCCTCCCCCCTAAGACCTCCCACTTCCCCGTAGCTGACGCATAATTCCACTAGATTTTACATGTATCATTGATTAAGATCTAATTCCATATTATTGTTGGACTAGAGTTATCATTTAGCATCTCCATCCCCCAAAATATCCCCATCAGCCCATGTGTTCAAGCTGTTGTTTTTCTTCTGTTTCTACTCCCACAGTTCTTCCTCTGAATGTGACTAGCTAGTTTTCTTTCTCATAAGCCCCTCAGCATTGTTCTGGATCCTTGCATGCTGCTAGTAGAGAAATCTTTTATGTTTGATTATACCACAGTGAATCAATCTCTGTATACAATGTTCTCCTGGATCTGCTCCTTTCACTCTGCATCAATTCCTGGAAGTCATCCCAGTTCACATGGAATTCCTCTAGTTCATTATTCCTTTGAGCACAATAGTATTCCATCACCAACAGATACCACAATTTGTTTAGCCATTCCCCAATCAAAGAGCATCCCCTCATTTTCCAATTTTTTGCCACCACAAAGAGTGCAGCTATAAATATTTTTGTATAAGTCTTTTTCCTTATTATCTCTTTGGGATATAAACCCAGCAGTGGTATGGAGGGAACAAAGGGGAGACAGTCTTTTAAAGCCCCTCCGTCCACAGCACATTATAGGACATAGTATCCTTCCCCCAAAAAACTGCTGAATGCTGAAGAAATACTTACTCCCTAAAAGTTTCTTATGATATCACAATTATTTCAGAATTTTCTACCTCAGTTTAACTGATAAGTTCATGAAGATGTCTATTTTTAGAAAGTTCCCTATCTAATGGCATATAGGAAATGTGCTGTCTACTCTTTTTGGTAAATATTTCAGAACTTCTGTTTTATTCATTATTTGGCACAAAAAGTCTATCCACAATACCTCACTTGCTTCACACTTTATTTATGGAAGTTGCCTTTTTGGCATTCCTTCAAAACATACAAAACCAGCACATTTACTTCTCCTTATCTAATTGTCAGGGTCAAAGTTTCAGGCCAATTGACATGCCCTGTAGTTTAAATGGATCTTTCGTTGCTCCCCCTACTTAGTTCTGCCACAAAATAGTAGTAATGGCCAAGGCAAGCCTAACTAAAACACACACGGTGCCCTTACAAAACATTTTCCAGACTGGTGCATCTTTCAATAGTTTCTAGTCTGAATTTTTACTACAGAGTTGAAATTAAAGCAGACCACTTAGGTAGAGACATTCTATATTTGTAGTGGTAGCACTAAATTGAAGGAGAAAGATCAGAGGAAAGGGAATAATTTATATCCATATTGTAGCTAAAACAATGAGGTCGGATGGGTTCATACGAGAAAGAAAATCAGAAATAGATGCCATAAGTTCCTCTACACTCAATGCCAGTAGGAAATAGCAGAGGTATAAAGTAAATTGAGCCCCTCAGACCACAGCACATTATAGGAAATGGTGAGGGTTGAAAAGTAAAAATTCCACTTAAACATAAGGAAAATTTAATAAAGAAAAAGTCTTTTGAGTACTCTTGAATGGGTCAAAATGGAAAGTTTCAAATGCATGACTGAAATAGGAGCTAAACTGAAAAGAGATAAAGAACTGGAAGAAATTAATCTGAGACAGAAGGAGGCTAACAAATCATTGAAGAACTTGAACATGAAATCTGGTCCCTTTCTACCTTAACAATATTTTTATACTTTCCTCTACCTACTCTGAAATTCAGTGACAATGACTTCCTTACACAATTGAGACTTCATCTCCTGATTTCTAGCATTTTTGCTGGCTATGTCCCACCTGAAATGATTTCCTTCCTTATCTCCACCACCTAACTTTCTCTAGCTTCATTTAAGTCTCAGAAAGTCCCACTTTCTCCAAGAACTTTCTCTATTCTCCTTAATCTTAGTACTTTCCCTCTGAAATTGTCTCCAACTTATCCTGTATATATCTAGTTGTAGGTAGTTGTTCACATGTTGTCTCTCCTCCCAATTAGACTGTGAGATCCTAGAGAGAAGAGACTGTTTTTTCCCCCCTTGTATTGGGGAAGGGACTTTTCTTTATATCCCCAGTGTTTAGCATGGAATACAGTAGGTAATAATTATAATAACTGTACTTATTATAATATAAACCAGTGATTCCCAAAGTGGGCACTACCACCCCCTGGTGGGTGCTGCAGAGATCTGGGAGGGCAGTGATGGCCACAGGTGCATTTATCTTTCCTAATAATTGCTATTAAAATTTAAAAAAAAATTAATTTCCAGGGGGCTAAGTAATATTTTTTTCTGGAAAGGGGGCAGTAGGCCAAAAAAGTTTGGGAGCCACTGATATAAACAAAACAAATAAATTAATAATCAATAAAATAATTTAAAGAAATAAGGATGTGCCTAATGTAGGAAGTTAAAAGGCTTAAATGTAGGAACATGTAACTAAGGTAAGAGCCTAGCTGCTACTCATAACAAGATCTTAGGTTATCTCCACAATCTTTGGACCTTTTGGTTCCCCAAAAAAAGTCCAAGCCTGCCTTTTTGTTCCAGTCTGCAAAGAGATATGAACTCCTGAGAAAAAAACAAAGGCATTCACTATTCGGGCCACTTGGAGTAGATGGAGAATCCATCTCTACCTCCATTAAAATTCTACTCCAGTACTATGACAGACACAAAAGTTATAACTTCATTGTATAAGATTTGGCATAGCCTAACACATAATATAGGGGCGGTGTGGCATAGCAGAATTGGTTTTAGGAGAACAGGAGACTTGTGTTTAAATCTTGACTCTACCATTTACCACCTGTATAAACTTTGAAAAGTCATTTAACATCTCAGCATCTGTTTCCTTATCTGTAAAATGAGAGGGTTGAATTAGATGACCTATGAGGTCCCTTCCAATTCTAAATCAATGATTCAAAGATTAGAATGTGGGCCTAGTGATGGACTATCGGGTTGTTACCTGAGGACTGACCACTTCAGCTAAATTTAGAGAAGCTCCACATTAGATTATCTTCTACCATCCCTCTGGGCATGACTACCTTGCTTACTTGTATCTGAATTCCAGAGCTCAGCACCATATCTGGCATAGAGGTGGTGTTTAATATATGCTTTTTCATTCAATCATTCAGATTGGCTATGAGGAGTAAGTTCTTTTAATAGAAGCAACTCTCAAAGACCCTATATTCTGTTGCAGAGCAGTTATCAATCTCTGTCAATGAAGAGACCACCTACCCCGAGTCTATTTATCAAGAGTACAAACCATGCTATGAGCTTCCTCTAAGTCTTTGATCTAGAGATCAAAATAAAATATGCCCCCATGGAGGGAAGTAGATAATAGTACCTAAAGGAGCATAGGTGAAACATATGCAGAAGAAAGTGCCAGTCTCAGCAAAGGGAGATGGTAATGGCCTAGGTCAAGCAGTTAATTACAACAGAGAAGAAAAAAACAAGAAAGAAAATTGGATTGAGAGGGAGTTCAAAGTGTAAAACTGGCATATAAGAGGTAAAGAAACTTTGGGTAAGTAGTGTGAGGTCTCATTAAATTATTAGTATAAAAAAAGGAAATAGAAAGAGTACAGAAGAAAAATCAGTAGTCAAATTCTGCTTGTGAGCTATTCATGATGACAGCTGAAACTGCAATTGGCACAAAATTCATGAGATAAAAAAAATGAGGGTGGGATAAGCAACAAAATGAGTAACTTAAACATCAATGGGAACAAAACAAACAGTAACAATACCTCCTTAACCAACAGCAAAAGGGGAGAAGGTGGGTGAAATGGTTACTTTGGAAGAAACTGCTGAGGGATACACAAGGGGGAAATTTAAGTTTTCAGAAATGACTAGATATAGAGGATAAGATATTAAGAAATGCTAGCTAATTTTCACTTCCATAATAGAATAAGATAGTAAAAAGTTAAGTAGGAAAGGTAAAATACATAAATTTCCTAAGCTGTAAAGATAGTGAAACCCTGGAACCAAGAGAGTTCACAGAAGAGTTGCAGTCTCACCTAGGTGGAGAAAAGTTTTAAGGGAATGATCTCTTGAGAATTTCCAAAGTGCTGAGATTTTCTGATTTGAAAAAAAGAGCTGTACAAAAAAGGACTGCATTTTATAATATTATTTATAATTATAATGAAAGAAATATTCTAAATGAATAATTTAGCTATATTCTGTCATTTAAACAAAGCATCTATCATAAATGTGTACACAGAGAATGATCACAAAATACATTTGAGTTATAGATTGCTTTTGTCTTTAAATCATAATCATTTCCCTTATCACCTCTATTTTGAAACCTCTCTAAAGATAAAGAAAAATACATTTAAACAAAAGTAAAGAATATATTGAAATCTATTCCTCAATCTCTCTCCCATAAGGGAAGTAGAGGGTTATCCTGTTCTCCAGATCTTCAACAGTTTTTAATTATTATGTCTTACTTACTTTTAATGAACTTTTCACTTTTTCTTGCTTCTATTAATTTTGTTTTCATTTGTATAAGTTATCCCATTTTTTCTAAATGTCTCAAATTCATTAATATAGTAAAATAATTTAATTATATTAATTCATCACAGGTTTTTCCACCTCTTCCCAACTGACAGGCATGTAATTTATTTAGCAGTACTTTTTTATTACAAAGAATGCTGCCTTGAATATTTTGGTTAATCGGGTCATTGCTTCTATCATGGATTTTCTTGTAGCATATAAACAGTATTAGGACTGTTGAGTTAAATTTGTTTGTTGTTTTTTTTAAAGATTTTTAAAAGAAAAAAAAGTAGTTCAGTAAAACCAATTAACACATCAACTATATCTACAATTTATATCTATATCTACTCAGAAAAGGGTGATATGTTAGTTGTATGATCAGTTAGTACATTCATGTCTGGATATCAATTTGCAATTATGCAAGAAAAGTTGTGTTAATACTCTTAGAGCTCTAGAATTATGATTCTATGATTTATACTTTCAATCCATCACAGTCATAGCAATGGTCACACACTAGATTCTGTCATCATTCATAAGTAATTCATAAGTACTCTACTTTTTTATCAAGAATTCTAAAATTCTACTCTCTGACTATAACCTTCTATCCTTCCACCTTTCCTTCTGTCTTGATCCTCCTAAACATATCCTTTGCTTTACTGTAACTTCTTGTTTCTTGATCATTCATTCCAAGCCAACAACCTTGCTCTGTTTTCATTTTCTTCCCTTCCCCATCATGACTGCTATAGTCAATGAGTTCAAGTATAAAATGAACTTCTATTCTTAAATTCGTGCCAATCTCCATCCCTGGATTACCCCCCATCATCCAATTACCCAGCTTCTCACAATCTACAGAACATTGCTTAAGGAAAATCACACAACTATGGACTGTGTCTAAAAGAAATTTGTGTAATCTAATATCAACTGAACCCATAAAGCAATAAGATAATCTATTGTTTTACTAATTGGTTTTCTTTTTTAAAAATGTTTCTATTGATACCATTTTTATAATGCCTAAATTTCTCCATATCTATTTCCCATCATACCCTTCTTCCAGAAAGTCATCTCTTATAATAAAGAAATTTTTAAAAGACAAAAAAAGAAAGCAAAATTGATCATCATATAAAAAAACTGGAAATATATATAGTATTCCATACCAAATAGACCTCTCATCTCTGCAAAAGAGTTAGGGAAGATATTTTCTCATATCTCCTCTTTGAGTCCATGCTTGTTCTTTGTAACTTTGCAATGTTAATTTCTATCCATTTACACTGTTATGGTTATGTATATTATTTTCTTGAATGTGTTCATTTTATATCAATTTATATAATTCCTATCATACTTTTCTGTATTATATTTGTTTCTATAGCATAATGTCATTAAATTTTTATACCACAATAAATTTAAGTTTTCCCAATGTAAGAATTAAAAGTAGGACTCTAGTTCCTAGAATTTTAATAAAGTTTATTAGAATTACTTGGATAGGTAAAAGAAGAGAGATAGAGAAAAAAAGGCCTAGTCTCGCTACCCATGTGGATGCTCTCAACTGTGAAGATAGGATTAATTCTTCCCTTGTCTATTTTTAACTAAACAAATTAAGAACTCAAAGTACCCCTACTTGACACTAAGTAAGAGAGTTCCTAGTCACTTACTAGAGTAAGCTAACACCTCCAAAGGTCACTTCCCCTCCTCCTTGGCAAATTGAAAGACTAATTGGTTCCCATAAAGTGGGGGAATGACAGGAAGTGACATCAAGAAAATTGCTTTAAAAAGCCAGCTCAAGGATTTAGTCATTTATTCTGTGGCAAAGAGGTAGATTGGAGGAGAAGACTCTTTCCTTGGATCCTGCAGTGGTGAGTGGAGTGATTCCTTCCTTGGTTCTTCAGTGAGGAGACTCTCTCTGCTAATTGGCGCTTCAGTGGGACACTCCCCTTCAGTGTGAGTTCTGGTGTGATTCTTGGTGGTCTTAGCCTAGCGTGCACTGAAGGTTCTTGGCAGATTCCTTAGCATCTTCTGGTTCTTAGCATCTTCTGGCTTCCTAATTATGCCTTTAGATTCTGATGAGATTCGCATTTGTGGTCTGGAGACATTAGGATTAAATTTAGGGTATTTGTAGCTAGGCAGTACTTCCTTTCTCTTTATCTACATTTTTCCACTTTCACTCTTTCCACCTCTTTGTAAATAAAGCTGCTAAAAAATCCATTTTGACTTAAGATGTAATATTTTTAAATCTGCGACCACAACATTACTTTAGAATTCTCGTATTTAGCATAAAACCTAAATTTAAGTTCTTATAATTCCAATCAGTCAACAAGTGCTTATTAAGGGCTTATATATGCCACTCAACAGCTTAAATGCTAGAAACACCAAGAAAGGAAAAACAGTCCCTGCCCTTAAGAAGCTTACATTCTAATAGGGAAACAAGAGTACACAGAGAAATTAGAGAGAGAGAGAGAAAAGATTGCATGAACAATCTATCAGAGCAGATATTAAGGGAAGGAATCAAGAGTAAAAATAGAGGGAGACTGGCCTTAAAGACGGAAAGGGCCATCAGAGACTGGAGTAGAGGAGAAAAGAGTGGAGGATGAAGGCATAAGGTTGGCTAAGTGGATTGAGAGCCAGACCTTGAGAAAGGCGGTCCAGGGTTAAAATCTAGCCTTAGACACTTCCTAGTTGTTTGACCCTGGGCAAGTCACTTAG
This sequence comes from Gracilinanus agilis, assembly GCF_016433145.1. Taxonomy (NCBI): domain Eukaryota; kingdom Metazoa; phylum Chordata; class Mammalia; order Didelphimorphia; family Didelphidae; genus Gracilinanus; species Gracilinanus agilis. Next base: position 526,255,920 of record NC_058131.1, on the reverse strand, counting down.
CCTCCATTGCCTGATGCTTAATATCAATTCTAAAACAGAAAGTAAGAATTAAAAAAAAAGAAATAAGGATCAAGTGCATAGGTCAAAGTCCTGTGACCCATGCTAGGTGACAGAGGTGGTGCAAACTCATGCAGATTCACGTGGACTGAAGTGACCTAATTTACCCAATGATTTCCCTCACACATCAAATATTTGGCAGGAGACAAGTTCAAGTATGAGACCCCAGAAAAGTAAATTTCCTTCACATACCAACTGATGGCCATCTACTTTATTTCTAGTTCTTTGCTGCCACAAGACATATTGATATAAATATTTTGGTACAGACATCTAATAGTGGAATATCTTGGTCTAAAAATTTGGCCATTTCAAAATGTGGCTTAACTTGCATAATTCTAAATTGTTTTCCAAAATGTACTAATTCAGACAACACCTCCAAATGATATAACAGTATGCTTATCTTCCAACAACTCCAACAATGAATATTCCCATCTTTTGTGATCTTTCTCAATTTGTTTGACATGTGATTTTTCTGAATAATAGTGATCTGAAGCACTCTTTCAGGTGGTTAATAGTTTGTAATTCTTTTTTGAGAAATATTTGCTCACATATTTTTACCAATTATCTATTGGGAATGGCTTTAGATCATATATTTGTTTTGGATACCAAAATCTTTATCTGAAAGAGATATTTGACACAAATATTTTTCTCCTATTTTGTCAATTTGTTTTTTTATCTTAGATGCATTAATTTTGCTTGTACAGAAGCTTCTCAATTTCATATAATCAGTTTTTATTTCATTTAACTATCACTTATTTGATTAAGAACATATCTTCTAAAATACATGTCCTACTTGAAGTTGTGAATAGTATATAATCTGTTTCTCTTTTTATTTTTTTATGGAATGATCTTGATGTTCATCTCACATATCAATTTTGAATTTATTATGGGATATAGTATTAGATGTTGGTTTAAGCCTAATTTTTGCCAGAATAATTTCTAGTTTTCCAGAAGTTCTAATCAAATACACAGCTCTTTCCTAAGTAATTTATGTTTTGGTGTTTGTCAAAAACTGGCTTACTGAGTTCCATTATTTTGGATTATCCCTTGCATTAATCTGCTTCTCTATTTTTAAAGCAATACCAAATAGTTTTGATGGCTAATTATTTACATTATACTTCAAGTTACAGAAGTTTTATTCCTTCTTCATTCCTACCTTTTTAAATTATTTTCCTTGATATTCTATATCTTTTGCTCCTCCAAATGAATCATTATTTATTAAGTTTTGTAAAGTATCCCTTTGATAGTATGATTGATATAGCATTAAACTATAAATTAATAATTTGGTAATATTTCCATTTTCATTACATTAGATAGCTCAACCAAAAGCACAAAATATTTCTTTATATATTTAAAGTCCTCTGTTATTTCTTTAAGGAATTTCTTTGTAATTCAATCTAGTCAAGTATTTTAAAGTAGATTGACCTCCAAATATTTTATACATTTCATAGTTTCTTCCTAATTGGCTTTCTACCATATTCTTTCGTCCCTGTTTCAAACCTCCCATATTCATTCCCTCCCTCTTCCATCTCTCTAGAGGATTTTTAACATATACTTTGCTGAGAAAATAGCAGCTATTTGCCATGAGCTTTCATTTCTCCCCTCAACATTTACTTATTCTTTCTTCCTTGACTTCAGTCTCAGATGGAGTGGTTCATAGTCAGTCAACTCCTCTACTTTGGCCCTTCATTCCATTCTCTATGATCTGTTCCAGAAGTCTGCCCTTTCAGTCACCTAACCTTTCAAATTTTCAAACCCTCCTTCTCTAGGTTCTTCTGAGTTTATTTATAAATGTGAAAAAACCCTCCTCATTCTTAAAAAAAACACAACAAATTCTTTACTTGACTCTACCATCACTATAAAAGATATATCTAGCCAACCCTCCACTATATTTCATATCTCATTCACCTCAGAAACTTTTCCCTCTATCCAGATACTTCATCCATTTTCCAACTCTGCTTTCCACCTTTTACTTTAGAGATAGATAACCAAGTCAATGCTACCATTAGTCCTAGGAAGTAAAAATAAACTTCCCTATGAATAAATTTCACTATCCCTGTGATTTCCTAGCCCATTATTTCCCTACACGTGCTATCTCTCCTCAAAAGAATATATTTTGAAGGCAGGAATGATCTACTTTTGTATATGTAATCCTTGGTGTTCTGTTTAGTATTTGGCACCTATTGAGCATTTTAATAGGTGCTCCTAAAAGGCATCATGGATAGAGTACTGGGCCTGGAGTCAGGAAGACCTGAGTTTAAATTTGACCTCAGACTTCAGTAGTTCCTTCTTTGGCTGTGGATAGCATATTTTATCATATATCCCTTGTGGTTATTTTGGGAACTGGCTTTGCTGATAATAGGTTTTTCTTTCACAGTTGATCAAAATATAATATTTGTTACTGTATACATTGTTCTCCTGGTTCTGCTCACTTCACTCTGCATCAGTTCATATAAATCTTTCCAGGTTTTTCTGAACTCATCCTGTTTGTCACTTCTTATGGCACAATAGTAATCCATTACAACCATATACTACAATTTGTTCATCCATTCCCGAAGTGATAGACAACTACTCAGTTTCTAATTCTTAGCCACTACAAAAAGAGCTGCTAAAAATATTTTTGTACAGGTATGTCATGGTCCTTTCCTCTTATCTTTGAACTCTGGGATACAGACCGAGTAGTTGTATTGCTGGATCAAAGAGTATGCATAGTTTTATGGCCCTTTGAGCTTGGTTTCATATTGCTTTCCAGATGTTGTATCAGTTCACCATTCCACCAACAGTATATTAGTGTCTCAATTTCCCCACATTTCCTTAACATTTATCATTTTCCATTTTGGTCATGTTATCCAATCTGATAGGTGTAAGCTGGTATCTCAGAATTGTTTTAATTTGCATTTCTCTAATCAATAGTAATTTGGAGCATTTTTTTCATATGATGAATTTTAACTTTTTCCTTTTGAGAATTGCCTAGCCATATTCTTTGACCATTTTTCAATTGGGAATGCTTTCTATTCTTAAAAATTTTATTCTATTCTCTATAAATTTGAGAAATGAGACCTTTGTCAGAGATACTTGCTATAATTTTTTTTCCAAATTTGTTGTTTCCTTTCTAATCTTGGTTGCATTGGTTTTGTTTGCATAAAACCTTTTAAATATATTGTAATCAAAATTATTCATCTCATTTTTTGTAATGTTCTCTATGTCTTGTTTGGTCATAAATTCTTTTCTTATCCATAAGTCTTACAGTCAAAACTTTTCCATGTTCCTCTAATATGTTTGTGTATTTTATATCAGACCATCCTATTCAGGCTTTCCTACTTTTATGTATACTACTTTTCATTGCTTTAATAGTGATAAAGTTTTTAAGTATCTTTAGTACTTTAAGTATCTTGCATATATATGTTAAGTACCTTAAGCATCTCAAATTATCATAGATATTCTAAGTATTTCAATTATCATCCTCCCAGGTATGAATGTACTCCATTCAACCTTAGGTTTCCAATTTACTTTTGTATACTTCTTGGGTATTGAATTTGCTCATTGAATTTTCAGCTCTGGCTTTTTTGGTCAGGAAGGTCTGAAATTCCTTTATTTCACTGATTGTCAAACATCACCCCCCACCGGGAAGGATTATACTCAATTTTGCTGGGCATGTAATTCTTGGTTGTAAGCATGTAATCCTTCTTGTTCTTGTTCAAGGACATCAGGACAGTTTTCTCTGATGATTTCTTGTAATATGGTATCCAGGCTGTTTTTGTTTGTTTGTTTTTATTATGGCTTTCAAGTATTCTGATGATTCTTGGATGATTTCTCCTGGTTCAATTTTCCAGGTACATCATTTTTCCTATAAAGAACTTTATATTTTCTTTTATTTTTTCATTCTTTTGATTTTATCTTGTTATTTTCTGATGTCTTATGGATTCATTAGTTTCTATTTGTCCAATTCTAATTTTTAGGGAATTATTTTCTTCCTTAATTTTTGTGTTTCCTTTTCCATTTGGCCAGAGTTGTTTTTTGTTTTTTGTTTTGTTTTCAGTGTTTTTTGGGGGGGTTTGCCTTCATTTCCATTTGGTCCATTTTTTTTTCAATGTGTTTTTCTACTTTCATTTCCTTTTGGCCTATTTTTAGGAAATTAATTTCTTCAGAGAATTTTTCTCCCTTGTTGGTTGAATTTTTCTGCCAATTCTCATATTATTTGATTTTTAAGTATTTCTTTTCAAGTTCTTCTAGTTTTTTTGAGGTCTGACATCCTTTTATACTTTCCTTTGAGACTTCACCTTTCCTTTTTGGCATGTTGTCCTCTCCTGAGTTCATATTTTGGTCTTCCATGTCATTAAAGTAACTAAGGTCAGGTTTCCTCTTTTTTTGCTTTCTAGTTATTTTTATCTAGCTTTTATTTAGCTGTTGAGGTTCTTCTCTGTTCCTAGGGCAGAGGAAGCACTGCTCCAAGCTTGCGGAATATTCTTTTCTGACACTTGGGATAGGTCCGGCTGCCTCAGTTTCCCAAGGGAGTGGCCCTGTTGGTTTGCTCTGGGGAGGCTTGCAGTTATTTTGTCCATCTAGATTCAGCACCCTATTTTTCTAGTTCCTTTTTTGCTTTGTGGGATGGGCTATTCCTTGCTCTATTGCAGGGGTCGGCAAGATGTGGCTTTTTCTGCAGGAGCCATAAAGTCAATTTTTTTTCAGGCGCTGTTACAGGAGCGTGCACTGTGAGCACTGTATGGCTCTCATGAAATTACATTTTAAAAAATGTGGCTTTTATGGCTCTCACAGCAAAAAAGGTTGCCGACCCCTGCTCTATTGCTCCCCTGCCTCTGCCAACTGGCTTAGGCTGGACAAGTCCTTGCTATGGGGAATAGTGCCTCAGGCACTTTGCTGCCACATGGGAGTGAGTAGGTTTCCTGCTATCTCTGCCTTTGCTACCCTTACTGAGTGGCTTAGGCAGGGCTAGTCCCCCACTCTGCTGCCTCTGGAGTTCTGCTACCTCTTGGGAATGTTTAAGTTCCTATTCTCTGCCTTAGTTACCCTTCTGGAGTGGCTTAGTCTGGGCTAGTTCCTCCCCTCCACCCAGCTGCTTCACTGCCTCATGCACTCTGATGCCATGTAGCAATTTGTAGGTTGCCCATGCCGAGTGGCTTAGGCTAGGCCCTACTTTTTTCTTCTCTAAATAAAAAGTAGTTTTACTACTTTGGCATATATGGACCCTTGTTTTCTGTCATTGACCTCCATGATATATCTGCCAAGTACTAGACTTGCTAGGTCAGAAAATATGACCACATTAGTGACTTCTCTCACATAATTACAAATTATTTTCCAAAAAAAGATGAGTCAGTTCTTAGCACCACAAAGTGTACTGGTGTGCCTGTCTTTCTTCAGTCTCTTCAGTATTGACTATTTTCCAGTTTTGCCATATTTACCAATAAAATAAGTGTAAGATGAAACTTTGAAAATGCTATAATTTCTATTTCCTTTATTAGTGATTTGGAACATTCTTTTATATGACTGCTGATAAGTCAGCATTTCAGTTTTGAAAAAAATTCTCATTCTAAGATATATAGGCAATCAACATAAGATATATAGGCAATCAACATAAATGTGCAAGACCAAGAGACATTCCTGATTGATAAGTTGTCAAAGGATATGAGAGCTATTAATAACCATGTTAAAGACTGTTCCAAATTATTAATAAGAAAAATGCAAATTAAACCAACTTTGCGATCTCATCTCAAAATCAAAAAAATTGGCAACGATGACAAAAGGAAATAGTTAATATTTAAGGGGTTACTGAAAGATAGGTACACTGACACACTGTTGGTGAAAATGCAAACTGTTCTAACCATTCTGGAAAACTATTTGAAAGTAAGGGATTATTTTAAAAGTGACTTACCTGTCTCTATTTTGACTAAAGAGATCAAACTGCTAGGCATGTACCCTGAAGGAAGCCACTGAGACAGAAAGATCCTAATTTTTACCAAAATAGTCACTGTGGAATTTTTTTGGTTCCAAAGAACTAGAAACATAGATGCCGATCTGCATGAATTGTGTTGTATAGATATAATGGAAAATGCTGAGCCTTAAGAAACAAAAAATTCAGAAATATAAGAAGACTTAGATGAATTGATATAGCATGAAGTAGAGCCAAGAAAATAATACACACAATAATTACAATTAATACAGAGAGATAGGATAATTCAATGAATGCTATGTAATAAAGGCCAAGCTTGGCCCTAAGAAAAGAGTTGAAAAATTCACTTCCCATCTATGAATGCAGAGGTAGAAGGCTATGGGTATAAAGTACTTAATATATTTTCCAGCATAGTCAGTATGTTTATTAGCTTTTCTGAATTGTTTTTTTTTTTCATTTTTAAACTATTACAAGGAAAGACTCATAAGTAAAGGAAAAAACATTTGGAAATGAATGTGATAAAAAACCAAAAAGCATTTACAAAAAAAGCACCTACAAAAAAGTTTTTAACAAAACTTTTTGCTTGCATTCTTTGTTATCTTTTGGGGAACAGGTCTAAATTTAATATATTCCTGACAGCTTACTATATTTCACTTGTTGTGAAGATTTTTTTCAGTAATTCTGTTCATCCAATTTAGTGTACTCATCAACTTTTATACTCGATATTTCTCTCCTTTTGTACTTCAAGATTCTAAATGTTTTATTCTGCCAATGAATTTTGTCATGTTTTGTCTAGATTATAAATGAACTCTTTGGGAGCCTGATTTGAATAGCACTAAATCTAAACATTTATCTAGGTAGCATCATCATTTTGATTATATTCACTCAGCCCAACCATGAACAATGAATCTCTTCCCAATTATTTGGCTATTTCTGTACAATGTTTTGTATTCAAAACAAAGAGATGATAGACTATAGATTATCAATGAGACATATATTTTTGAACATTTCCAATGTGTAGGAGTTTTTTAAATTTGACTATGATTATTGATTGCAAGGGAGAGTTTAAAAAAATTATTTATTGTGAAGTAGAACTGAGAAAGGAGAAGAGGGTAATGATAATGAGACCAAAACAAAGTATCATGTGAGAACATCAATTGCAAGAGTATTAAAATACAAAGAAAAGGCAAAAGGGAATAGAAGACCTGGGATCATGCTCCCTGGGAAATACAGACCTAAGTAGGACAGCTTTGGAATTAATGTGCTGAAACTATTACACATTTTGAAAAAGCTGTACATAATTTAGGGGTATTGGTTCTCTATATAAAATATTCTTTATGTTCTTTATCTGGAAATACTTATTTTTTGTCATTCAGAATGACAAAAAATTTTTTCTTTCTCTCTCTCTCTTCTCTCTTTTTTTAAACCCTTATCTTCCACATTAGGATTAATATAGGTCAGATTTAAACCTGGAACCCTTCTATCTTTAGGTCTGGCTCTTTATCCACTGAGCCACCTAGCTGCCCACAAAAAAAATTTCTTTAAAAACAAATCTTTTCTAGCTATGATTGTATAAATCTTGAATATAACTTAGTAAATTCCATAGATTTTATCACTTTTGTAGTTGCTTTGGTGCTAAAATCTTTACTGATTTAAAAAATACTACCTTTATTTCTCAATCTACCCTTCCCACTTTAACTTTTCCCCCTCCCAGAGAACTATCTTTTATAATTATAACACCCTGTTCTAATAAGTAGCTGATTTGAGGCCTAGGAGTAATATAATAGCCTCTAAGATCCATATGGTTCCTTCCTTTAAGGAATCTGTTTTGATGAAAAATTCCAAGTTCAATTGCAATCACTTTAAGCTCCTGGTTAAGAAGATTCCTAACATCTAGGAAGAGGATCAATTCTCTGCCTAAATTTACATTTATACCTATCTCCAATCAAACACCTGAGCTCCTTATGGTTGAGGCAAATTTCAGGTTACTATAAAACATCTAGTCAATAAACAGCATATTATGATATAGTGTCTATAGATACACAAGCAATAAGAAAGGAAGCTGGGAAGGTCTTTTCTCAAGACTTCCTTCAGATTCTGAGTAGGGGGTTTTCTACTGAGTAGTGGGTTTTCTGCTTTGAGATACATATAGTGGAAACTGTTGGCTCTCTGGAATATCTAACTCCCTTCTTGGCCACAGTTCAGTTCTTTTATCTCCCATTTCTCCTTTTGCTAGTTATTGGCTCAACTCTGTATGACCCTTCTCCTTCCTATCTTTTTCTAGTCCTTGGAATCTCTATCTGGTTCTTAGATAACTTCTCCCTTTCATACAAATTTCTTGATTGATCTCATGAGTAATAGAGGCCCTGTCCATATTCACTAATGCAATCAAGAAGTATATTTACTTGATAAAAAATACTTTTAAGTTTGAGTTAATCAACAAAATTGCATCATTATATAACAAAAAATTAAAAATCAAATAGTTTATCAAAACTAACCAATATATCAACTAAGTCCAATATCATATGCACTTTCATACCCAGAAATCCATCACCTCTGCAAAAACAGAAGGGAAGTATTCGCATAACCCTCTTTAGAGGCCAAACTTGGTCATTATAATTTTAAAGCATTTGGATGGTGTTTGTATTTGTGGTTTCTGTTATTTCCATTTATACTGTATTAGTCATGTGTAGTTTTCCTGTTTCTGCTTCATTTTTCATCAGTTCTTATAAATCAACAATCACTCATCCACAAGATAGGCAGGCTGGTCTATCAGAAGCAGCAAGGCATACTGAGGAAAAGAAAAGAGATGACACGTGCCAAGCAAGTCAAATTACTCCCACCACCTTGACTACTATTCTACCTTCAGATCTTGATGAAAGTCTGCCAGGATTGCTGAAAACAGCAGTGCTCCCTATACCGTCAATCCTGCTTCCATGCTGGCCCCATAGTCACAATCAGAGGAAGCAACATCTGTGAAGAACAGATTTGCCATCTTTTCTGCCACCCCTAACTACTAACCAAGTAACAAAAATGGGCTGATAAGCCCAAGAGTCATCACCCAGATCATTTCCCTTGATTCTACTTCTGGTTTCAGGGCCAGATCCCTGCCACAACCTTGTTATAATTAAAAATAAGATCAGACAGATCCTGACTGAAGGCCTGAGAGACTTCTCTATAAGTACAGGGCATGAAATTTGGTTCCCTGACTTTTTGGCATTATTTCTGCAATCATTAGCCAGAGAAACAATCCCTGGAAAGGAAATACCAGCCATCTCCACCAACTTGTGAAGCAGGTTAGCCGGCCTCTATGCAGCTGCAAGGCCCCCTAACGGTGGTGGCACAAAGCTTGATGGAGACAGCCCAGAAGCTGTCCAAGAGCCCCAGGTATAGCAGCAACCCCCTCCAGTCAAGCCATCATCTGGAAATCAAGGGTAGTGGAGATGCTGCCTGGCAATTGTCTCCTCCGCAGCCACAACTACTGAAGGCCCAGGAGAGAAAGTGTTGCCCACCAAAGTCCTTGGCATTACCAAATGAGTCAACATCAAATATGACTATTTTATCAGGGCAAACAACAATAAATAAGATATATTACTATCAGTTTTGCCACTGCATTCTAAAGATTTGGGGACCTTTTTATTTAACATTGCTAAAATCTCCTATGTGTGTTACCATTATTAGAACATGACCTCCTTGAGAGCAAGGACTGCTTTGCTTTTCTATCTCTATCACCAGCCTAATGCTTTGCACATAGTGTTTAATAAATGCCATTTCATACATCCATCCATTTATTCATGTTTGCCTATGCTTCTCTATATTCTTCACATTCTATACTTCTGAGAAAGCAGTAATATTCCATCATTATTATGTACTACAATTTGTTTAATCATTTTAGCTAGTTTCCAGTTCCTTGAAATTTTTTGTAGTTATTTTAAATGGAATTTCCCTTTATGTCTCTTATTCCTAGATTTTCATTAATAATGTCAAGAAATGCTAATGATTTTGTGTTTATTTTTTAGACTTGTTAATTTGGTAAGCCTTTATTAATCCTTTTAATTATCTTTTCACTGATTCCCAAAGGTTCTGAGAAAAACATCATTTTTTCTATAATTAAGGATAATTTTATTTCTTCTTTACTAATATTTTATAATCTTAATTTCTTTTTCTTATCTTATAGCTATAGCTTCAAGAAGCTCTATGTTTGAGACTTACCTTAAATACTTACTAGTCTGACTCAAAGGGTTGTAATAAGGCTCAAATGAGAAAATGCATGAATAGTATTTTTAAAACCTAGACAGAAAAAGATTTTCATGCACACACATATATATATATATAAATGTGAGAAAATATTTTTATTTTTAAAATTACATTATATCTGTTCTTTAAAGCCACTGGCCATTATAAGACTTAGGAGAGCATTTTTGGCAATAAAATTTTGACCTGAGAAAGTTCTAAGCAGGTGTAATACTTCAGTAAGAAATAATAAAAACATAATATTACAATTTCTACTCATTTTGGTGGGAGAAGAAACCTCTCTTCCTAGAGGCAAAATTCTTAGACTGGCACAAAATAAAATAAAAGGGAAAATATTTGCCAAGACTTTTCATTAATTAAGAACAAAGATTGACGGCTTAAAGATACTCAGATACAATTATGGTTCAACTATAAATGATGCTAATGAATAATAAAGTAGTATTATTCTCATGACATACCAGCCAGCTTCCTGGAAACCAATGTCTTTGGATTCCAGTGGGAATATATTTGCAAAGCTAAAGCTTAAGGGAATTGATGGAAAAGCACCACAGGTGTGGCAATTATAGCTTAATTTAACTTAAAAACAAAACTATGAACAAGCTTATACATAGATACCAGCCTCAGTTCTAAATAAATGTTATTCACAGTGAACATAAGATGCATTTGTGACTTAATCCCTGTAGTGCCTAAGATAATGGGTAGAAAATCTGTTTGGTTCTATTTCAATGAGGAGGTAACACCTCCTACAGTAGACTGTCACATGGAAGTGTCCATTAATCCTACCTTCTATTCTTGCCCATATTTTCCTCTTTCTGGGGGGGCATCAGAATAGGAAAGAGACAGAAGGTCTCTCAGGAGTAGCCTGTGATGGTTGGCAGATCTAAGAAGAGATTTTTTAATTTAATTTCATCAAGATGAAAGTATGGTGACAGATTAGAGGAGAAGGCCTAGTCATGTATCATCATTAAAAGCCCTTAAGTACTTACCATATAGAGGGAACCCTATTAGGAACAGAAATGAGAGGCTGCCTGAGGGGATAACTGACTAAATATGAGAAGAGAGGAATTTTGAAATAAAAGTTTAAAATTAGAACAGAAAAGGATATTTTAAAAAGACAACTCATCTGTTGACAACTGCCCTTGGACAATAATATGATCTTTGCTTTCTAGAATGGTAGGGAAATGAGCTACACCAGGTAGCTGAAATTTCTGAACAAGTGACAATCCTCCCTTAAGCACAAAACTTGTATAACCAATTTCAACCATTTTGGCTAGCGGTCTCAGATATCTCTCAAGAATTATTGCTTACTTCCCTGCCTCGTTAGAGTACGATGAACGTATTTTAATGACTCAAGGTCATGCTAAAGTCAGGTTCTCAAGATAACGTTGTACACAGAAAGTAAAACATTGTGGAACAATCCAATGTAATGGACTTTGCTACTAGTAGCACTGCAACAAGCCAGGGCACTCCTGAAGGACTTACATGAAACAATGCTATCCACAATTATGGGAGTAGAAATGCAGAAGAAAAACATATGACATCACTTATCACGTGTGTGTGTGTGTGTGTGTGTGTGTGTGTGATTTGGGGTTTAGGCTTTAAAAGATCACTCTATAGCAAAAATGAATAACATGGAAATAGGTATCAAGTGATAACATTTGTACAACCCAGTGGAATTGCTTATCGTCCCTGGGAGAGGGGAAATAAAAGGGGAGGGAAAGAAAACGAATCAGAAAAATATGGAAAATATTTTAAAATAAAAATTTAAAAATAAATTTAAAAAAATTTTAAAAGCCAAGTTCTTCTTGGCTTTAAAATTCTAGGGTTGGGTGATTCCATCACTATGAATATCAATATGGTGTTATAACATAATAGGGTGTAAAAATCAGTTTAGCAAAGCTTGTGAGATTCTGTATAGCTAGTACAATAGTCATTCATTTCTATGATAAACAGTCTCAGATTCCTATGCCTTTCTGAGTAGTCTTGGCTTTTATAGAGTTTATCTACTTTCCTTCTTTCTGTTCCTTCTCACAACCTATAGCAGTTCCTCACCCATCTCTCTCTCTTTTTTTTTTTCTGGTTTGCTTCTGATGTTAAGACAAGATCAACAAACCAAGTTACAATTGTGTAAAATAGGAATAAATAGATTCTGACTAAAGGTCTAAAAGAGTTACCTATGACTAAATTACATGATAGGGCAGTAAGGTAGCTCAGTGGAAAGAGTGCTAGGCTTGGAGTCAGGACAACCTGAATTCAAATCTGGCCTCAGACACTTACTAGTTGTGTGACCTGGGGCAAATCGTTAATCCTGTTTGCCTCAGTTTCCTCATCTGTAAAAAGAGCTGGAGAAGGAAATGACACACCATTCCAGTATCTTTGCCAACTCCCAAACTGGATCACAAAGAGTTGAAAACCACTAAAACAACTGAGCAACGACAACAAAATGCATAAAACTGATTTTCTAACATCTCTAAATACTCAAAGGCATGTTACTTTCTTTCAAGTTGCTGAATAAATGAGTTCATGATAGGCAAGTTGTTATTATAACTATTTCACTTAGGAACATAACATATAATTATGATATATAGTTAGCAACTGAAAGTCAGTTCCAAGGAGTTCCTAAAATCATCAAATGCAGCTATCATTGTCTTTGACACTACAAAGGTAAATTGCATTTGTTCAATCAAGTAGAGTATATTATTGAAGTAAAAGTAAAAAATACAGTAAATAAGCACAAATAATCAGAGAGAGGCTACTATTCATTTCTCTAGACAGGCTTTCAGGTCTGCTGAATGAAGTTATCTATCACACATATTAATTATTCCTTTAGGAAAAGACTGAAGTGAAAATAAGCAGCAGGGAAGTCTATTAGGATTATTGTTGCTCATGTAAATTTAAATTAATTTCTTTATCATATACTTATTTATAAAGGCCTCACTTATTTACAAAATATGACTGTTTAGCTAAATCTCTATTATGACAGTCTAATGTCATGATTTTAAATCTAGAGTTTAAAACTAGCATCAGAGGACTTGTTGATGATGGAATAGTTTTTTCCAACATTTCTAATCCAAATGCCTCCAAAAGAAAAGAAATAATTTGCTGGATAAAAAGGAAATGGAAAAGCAATATGGGGTATATAGACAGGGTATATATTTATATAAATAAAACTAGATTTAAAAATTGGAAAAACATTAATTGCTCATTTGTAGGACAAGCTAATATAATAAAAATGGCAATCCTATCTAAATTAATTTGCTTATTCAATGCTTTATCTTTCAAACTACCAAAAATCTTTTTTATAGAATTATAAAAAATTCATCTGTAAGAACAAAGGATCAAGAATATCAAGGAAATATCAAGGGAAATAATGAAAAAAAATGTGAAGGAAGGTGGCCTAGCAACACCAGATCTTAAATGGTACTATAAAGTAATCATCAAAACAGTCTGGTACTTGCAAAGACATAGAAGGGTGGATCAATGGAATAGACTTAAGGTAAATGACCTCGGCAAGATAGTGTTCGATAAACCTAAAGATCCCAGTTTTGGGGACAAGAACCCACTATTTGACAAAAACTGCTGGGAAAATTGGAAAACAGTATATGGAAAAATTAGGTTTAGACCAACATCTCACACCCTCTACCAAGATACGTTCAAAATGGGTAAAAGACTTAAACATAAAGAGGGAAATTATAAATAAACTAGGTGAACATAGACTAGCATACCTGTCACATCTATGGGAAAGGAAAGAATTTAAGACCAAGAGATAGAGAACATTACAAAATGTAAAATGAATAATTTTGATTATATTAAATTAAAAAGGTTTTGTTACACGGGGCAGCTGGGTGGCTCAGTGGATTGAGAGCCAGTTCCAGAGACAGGAGGTCCTGGTTGATTCAAATATGGCCTCAGACACTTCCTAGCTGTGTGATCCTGGGCAAATCACTTAACCCCCATTGCCTAGCCCTTACCGCTCTTCTGCCTTAGAATTAATACACAGGAGTGATTCTAAGACAGAAGGTAAGGGTTTTTAAAAAAGTTTTTGTACAAACAAAACCAATGCAATCAAAATTAGAAGGAGAGCAACTAACTGGGGAAAAAATTTATAACAAAATTCTCTGACAAAGGTCCAATTTCTCAATTATATAAGGAACTAAGAAAATATACAAGAAATCAAGCCATTCCCCAATTGACAAATGGTAAAGGGATATGAATGAGCAGTTTTTAGAAGAAGATATCAAAACTATCAATAATCATATGAAAAAATGTTCTAAATCCTCCTGATTACAGAAATGCAAATCAAAACAACTCTGAGGTACCAACTCAAACCTCACAGATTGACCAATGTTAGTAAAGGAAAATAACACATGTTAGAGGGAATTGACAAAATTGGGACACTAATGCATTGCTGGTGGAGTTGTGAATTGATCCAACCATTCTGGAAGGCAATTTGGAATTATGCCCAAAGGACTTTAAAAGACTGCATGCCTTTTGATCCAGCAATATCATTATTAGGTTTGTAACCCGAAGAGATAAAAAAATTGTTTGTACAAAAATATTTATAGCTGCGCTCTTTGTGGCAGCAAAAAATTAGAAACTGAGGGGTTGTCCCTCAATTGAAGAATGGCTGAACAAATTGTGGTATATGATGGTGATGGAATACTATGGTGCTATAAGGAATGATGAACTGATGCAGAGTGAAATGAGCAGAACCAGGAGAACATTGTACACAGTAACTGAAACATTATGGGACAATTAAATGAATAAACTTTGCTACTAATAACAATACAATGATCCAGAAAAATCTCAAGAGACTTATGAGAAAGAAAGCTATCCACATCGAGAGAAAGAACTGTGGGAGTAGAAATGCAGAAGAAAAACATATGATTTATCACTTGTTTATTATAATGGTATATGATTTGGGTATTTGGTTTTAAAAGATTATTCTATTATAAAAATGAATAATATGGAAATGAGTTGTGAGTGATAATACATGTATAAACCAGTAGAATTGCTTGGCAGCTCCAGAAGGGGGGAGGCAAAAGGGGAGGGAGAGAACACAAATCATGTAATCATGGAAAAATACTTTTTTAAAAATAAATTTTTTTAAAAAGAATTTGAACTCAGCTCTTCCTGATTGAATTAATATTTCTTGAAATACAGTGTCACAGAAAGTTCTTTCAATCAAAGAATCAGGAAGATGGGGGAATCCAAAACCACATTCAGTATTTTTTTTTTAAACCCTTGTACTTCGATGCATTGTCTCATAGGTGGAAGATTGGTAAGGGTCGGCAATGGGGGTCAAGTGACTTGCCCAGGGTCACACAGCTGGGAAGTGGCTGAGGCCGGGTTTGAACCTAGGACCTCCTGTCTCTAGGCCTGACTCTCATTCCACTGAGCTACCCAGCTGCCCCACCACATTCAGTATTTTAAAAATTCAGTGTTGAAAATTTCAAAATTTAAAAAAGAAATGGATATTCTCCTGCCTCAGAAGCTCCACATACAGAGCTTTCAAGGACTTAAGGCAAATTAGCAATGTGCAAGTATAGCAATGGTGGATATGGCTGGAAGTAAATTGTTGAATTGGTGTGTGTGCCTTAGCTTAGGAAAGAGGTGACTGACCTGGCTTTGTGATCTACTGGAAGGAATTCTAATCATAACACCTGGAAAAAATATAAAAATAACCCACCCTTTCTTACAACTAGATTTGGAGATCTAGTTGTATAGATTAGTCCCTAGTAGTAAAATAGCCTGCACAACTAAAGGGTGCACTGAATCCTTTCTATTTTTCATTGTAAGTACCCTTGAGGAACTCTGCTAAGAGCGACAATAATATTAATTCAAGATTTAACTATGAAAGGTAACTTGAATATATGCTACTAGAGCTAGAATAATCATGATTGCTAACGTTATATAGCCTCCTCTAATGCATTTGCATTATACTCCTTCCATTTATACTGTCTTGAAACAATCCTGGCGTTTTTATTTTTGGTCACTACTTTAGCAGGTTGAAAGTGAACACATTTGTGACCTTGACTGTTATTTACTTCTTGACCTCTATCTCTAGACATCTCTATCTATTTCTAGAAACAAACCCATCACTCATAGCAATAAAAGCTGATAATGGAAGCAACTAAATGAATCATTACTGCTATCAGGGATTTGCAATAAATCAAGCTTAGGAAGATTCACTAACCAGCAGGAGAGACAAGTGGCTTTCATTTTTAAGTGCCTATATCCTCACAAGTAACTAACTGATAGGTTCCCTTAATCAGCTCTACTAACTCCTTGCAGCATTATTTGGAGATCACAAAGGGGTAGATAATAATGCAAAACATATCACCAGGAGTGGTGAGGCCTCAAAGAGAATAGGAAGACCAATTATTCCCCTACTATTCCTTCACTATGCATTGTATAGGAGCAGTAGGGTCAAGGAATCTATCATAATTTTCTGGTTGTCTTAAATAACTTATGAAATCTAAAGCCTTTTAAAATTCTCTTGGGTATAATTATATACAGTCCATTTCCAGGATAGTCAAGAAACTCCTCCACAACTATTAGGCACCTAATGTGGATTTATTTTCAATTGCACATTCACATTTTTATGCCTTACACTATTATATACTCACCAAAAAATATTTAATCTATTAGAACTAGTATTTCAACTTGGACTAAAGTGAGGCTGGTGGAGGTGCAACTTAATTTAATATTTAGAAATTAATTTTAGGCATGCATGCAGAAAACAGATTCTGGAAGAATTTTAGCCATAGCAGAAAAGTTTCTAGACTCCACCAGAAAAGTATGTCCTTGATCAGTGGGCCACTCTTATCCTGCCATTGATAGGGCTGGTTTTTCAGGCCACCGCTTTCAATAGTAAATTATTAATGAGTTTCATTATGGGATGCAGACATTAAACCTGATATGGTACTTCTCAGATGGAAGTTTAACCCATTAAGAAAAGGGTATTTTCTCCAAATGTAACTGCATAAACAACAGAATAACTCCTAAATATATAAATATAGTGAAGTAAAGTCTTACTGGTCGGACATCACCACAGGAATTGGTAAATTGTCGAGCCAAGCCAAAATCCAGCATATAACACTTTCTACAAGTACTAGGAAAACGGCCCATGGCAAAGTTTGACTAGAAAAAAATGAGAAAAACAGACTCATATTATTGCTTAGTCATCATTCTTTTTGTTCCTTTTTAAAAAATTTAACTATAAACAATAAACAAATACAATAAATTTATTATAGAATCACGGCATATTAAGGATAGATAACATCTTTGGGACCATTTCATCCAATCCTTTCAATTTACAGACTGGAAGACTCTCAGAGAGACTAACTGATTTTGCCCAAGGTCACAAAGCAAGGCAGTAGTAACAAACTTAAGACTGGGATTTAGACAAAATGTGCTGGTAAATGTTTAGCACTAGATGCTCTTTAAATTTTATTTGCATTATTAATATTTTCTCCATAATTTTCTTAAGTTTAGATTAAAAATAAAAAAAGCAATAAAGTAAGGCCCAATTTATAGTTTTCCAATTTCTAAGATACAAATATTTGCTCACATTGAAAATTTAACAAACAGCTTTCATAAGGCAGTCTAAGCTGGTTCCAGCATATCCCTGGATTCAAGAGTTCTCAATCTTAGACCTGTGGTTATTCTACTATATAATACTTTTATTTTGATAAATAGTAACACTTTCACTTTTAGTTCTATTTATAACTAGTTAAATTACATTAAAATGAGATTATTTGTATCATACATTTAATATTTAATAAATATCATTTAGTAAAATGCTTTTAAATAAAACATGCTTTATCAGTTTCACATTTCTATAGTTATTTATTTTGTGAAGACTTTTATAATTACTTTTACTCATTATATCTTGCAAACTTTAAAGATAAAAACTGAATAATATTAAAGGCTGAAAGTCTAAAGTCACTCATGGTAAGATAAGTTAGAGCTGGAATTAGGAACCCAAGTCTTTTGGCAGTCTAATTTGTTACAAGCCACTGTTTTAATGAAGCCCAAAAGTCATGTGTGCTATGCGTGTTTGAGGTTAGCGGTGTAGTATAAATAGATAACTAAAACATTTCATAGTCTCCTACTAAAATCCCTATAGCTAACACTACTAATTTAGAAAAAAATCTAAGTGTGATATGAATTCCAAAAGGGCATCCCAAAACAGATTTAGGAAAACTATGTATGCATGCGTGCATGTATGCATATGTGTGTGTGTATGTGTATTCCTTAATTTAAGAAGACAATCAATGTTCAATGACCTAAACCCAAGTATATGAATTTGACTTGCAGAGGTGAAAAGATATATATGACAATAGGACTCTGCAAAAACAACAGCCATATGGCAAAGAAATAATACACCTAAAAATATTATCATGCTTGGAAAAATGTTTAATGACATTGGGTAACTCTTCAAATTACCATTTTTCTTAAACTGCAATGTTACTTTGGCTGTATAACAAGAGCAAGCAAGAGCTGCCATGTGATGTTAATCCAAAAGCAATGTAATTGTAGCTGGCTATGTTTTCATGTCAACTGTTCAGTTTGGGATATGCTAAGAAAGAACAGATGACTACAGTTTTCGAGTACATGAACATATGATATTTATAATAAATACAGTCTAACTAAAATGGGTCATTTGTTCTCATCAACAATGAAATCCTTAGTGGGAAAAATTAAGGCCTGTTTCCCAACAGTGAGAATGACAACCTTTGAGGGAGAAAACGTATAGAAAAATCACTATTTTTATCACTATCTAAAAGGTAGAATAGGAAAAAAAATTTAATCTTCCACAATAGGGTTTTTTCACTAGTACAATATGTCATTTTAGTAATGATTCATAGAATACACTGTCAACATTTAAAAGTTGTGTGGAAATGTGTATTTAAAAATCTAAACATTTACAGTAAAAAGAAGTCTAAAAGTAATTATCTAATTTAGGTGTGTGGTTGAGAGGCATGGTGTCTACTGTTAATTATTTTTAGCCTACAAAAGTAGTTAGTTAAAATGCTCTGGTCTGTTAACACTTTTCCCCCCTAACCTTACTCTTTCAGATGTGCATTCAAGAAACATAAAAGCACACCCGAATTTACAAGTTACATTTCCATTTTGCTTTTGCAGTAATAGAAATAAACAGTCTGTAAGATAAAAACCAACAAAAATCAAATGATGCAACAATAGAAATTGCATTGTCCAAAGATCCACTGATGATTAAAATTCAACCAGGCATAAAGTAAGGAGACTTCTGCTAGCCCAAGGTTTGTGCCTTGGTCAAGGAGCTTTTGTAGAGAATCCAAATGAAAAGGAATTCTTTCTGTACCATGAGGGCCTCTAGATCCGATGGAGTCCATAAAGTTATTTTGATTGCATTGTTAAGGCTGTTCTGAACACTCCAGAGCATCTAACATGTGACTTACAACTACTTCAAGACCATCCACAGTGGATAAAGAGTGCCTACTATGCAAGTTTACTCTTATAAAAGATTTTCATTCCTGTTAAATAATGTGTTTTCTAGCAAAAGATAAACCTTTGAAGGAATATTTTATAATTATGAGGTTCTTTAAAAATTATGGGGAAAGATTTTTTCTTCTTTTTTTTCTTCTTCTATAACTAAGTTGGTTTTTTTCCCCTCTTCTATAACTATGTATTAGGTCTCCATGGTACAGAGATAAACACATTACTCTGTTCAACAGCTTTGTGGATGACAGCTGCCAACACTGCCAGTCACATATGGAACTCACTGTCTCTCATCACAAACATCAGAAGCCAACAAACTCCTCCAGGCTTCTGGCTGACAAAGACTCTCACCGGCTTGATGTCTCGATGTAAGAAGCCCACAGAATGAATGCTCTCGATGGACTCCAGAATCTGTTTACCCAGCCGCAGGGTTGTGCTAATGGTGAATGTTCCCCGGGACTGGCTACGACGAAGATCAGCCAGATTCCGACCCTGAAGAAACCAAAGACACAGATTCAAATGAGGCACCAAAATTCCGGATGCCAAGATAGGACTAGGAAATCATTCACTTACCATTTTAAAAAATACTTTTTAATAGAAGTGTCAAGAGTTGCACCCAAACACTGACTCCCTCATTCAAGAGCAGAGATTTCTTTAAGACAATAACTCAGATGTTTCAGGCCAATTTATAAACAGCCAAAGTTCTTGAGCATTTCATCTTTCTGAGCCACCATTTTTCCCTTTATCTCTGATGTCCCCAACAAGGTATAAAAACTCCTGCCTATTCAAAGAGCATATAAAATAATTCAGAGCATTAATACTGTCAATACTCCCTAATATCTATCTCCAAAGATGCTAATGAAATGCTTTGAATGAATACTCATCTTTCCATTAGCCACACCAATGGAAGAAAGCATTGGATACAGATAAAAAAAAAAGATGATAAATCGCTCACCTGGGGTAAGGATGGGTCATGGGCCCTCAGCCTGGGATAGTATTCCCCTGCATCCCAACTACTATACCAAAACCTTGCTGCAGGGAACAGGGCCATGCTCCTCTGTCTTCCCCTTCACAGTGTTGAGGGAATGGCTCCCAGATGACCTGTGAAGTTACATCTCTCTAACTATGGAGCTGATGCTCTACATATTCTTTTCCCAATATTCTTTCCCCCTATATCTAGGATCCAAACCGCCATCTCCATTAGTCCCATCTGAAATATCATAAGACTGGGTATTATCCTCCTGGCTTCATTCAGTCTATCAAATTTCTATGTGGATCATTTTAGTACCATTCAAAACAAACTTGAATACATAAGAAACATATGTAAGAATCATAAGTCTTTCATCATTACATTATTCATATAATTTTAAAATTTCAATTATGACATTCTAAAAAAATTTGTCTTCAGGGTTTTTTATATCTTCTACACTGGCACAGATTAGAAGCACTTATTTGATTTATTTGTTCCAGTAACTTTTCAGTTGCATCAGATTCTTCATAACCCCACTTGGGGTTTTCTTCACAAAAATACTGAAGTGGTTTGCCATTTCTTCTCCAGTTCATTTTACCAGTGAGGAAACTGAGGCAAACAGGGTAAAGTGACTTGCCCAGGGCCACATAGCTATTAAGTTTCTGATTTGGACAAAGGAAGAAGAGTTTTCCTGATGCTAGGCCTGGAACTCTATCCATTGGGCCACCTAGTTGCTCATTGGATCTACAAAACTAATTTTTCTAATCTACACCTTGCCAACAACTTCTTTTTCCCCATCTTTTAAATGATGTGGCTGGAATAGATGACCTCTAAGGTCTCTTCCAGATCTAAACGTGTGATCCTATAATCATTCCCTTTAAAGTTCAATACTTTAACTTCTAAAATTTGTCTATCTGATAAAATAAAGAGATTATTTTTCTTATATTTTCAAACTACAAGTAAACTTTTGAAAAGAAATAAAGCTACTAACATGTTTCTCTAACAATGAGATTAAATGTATACTATTAGTAACAATGGAAAAGATAACTATTTAAACCTACAGCTTTTGTCTTCAACTTCAAATTCTCTTCTTGCCCTTCTTCTTTTCTCCTGCTACTCTCAACCAAAACTCCACTTCAACTGCCCATCACCAGATCTCTATACCATCAAGTACAAGGTTCATGGTCATTGCTCATCTCTCTACAGCTTTTCATGCATATAAACAATTCATTCTCAGTACTTCTCACCATCTTAGCTGCTTCTAAAGGCTATTTCTCTATCTTGTGCTTCTCCAATTATTCACACAAGATTTCTTTTATAAGCTATAAAGCTATACTACTTCAATGGTTCAACAGAACTTCAATAGTTCCCTAGCCAGTTCTTTTGTCTACAGTTCATCTTCTCCCCAAACCAATTTCTCCTACCATAGGCTCATTAAAAGTGAGTTCTAAATGAAGTACATTCCTAAGCATAATATAATAAATTAAAATTAGTACTAGAGCTGAAATAATTTGTAGTTGAACACCAATCCAAACAAAAAGACAAGGCAACATAAAGAGGTATGTCAAGTTAGAGAAAGACCTAATTAAATAATAGAATTTCATGTGATGGATGGTAGAAGTGAAGGGCTTGAAAAGTCTATCTCCCTTGAAGAATCTTTCTGGGTATTTTTGATTCCTACTATGCTAATTAGAAAGGTGGGAAAGTGCTGAGATACTGATCCTAAAGCTATAGGACATAGGATCATAGATTTAGACCTTAGAAGTCATTTAGTCTAATACTCAATTTTATGTCTGAGGAAATTGAGGTCCAAAGAAAGTAAGCATTTGTCTAAGGGTAATAAATGGCAAAGCTGGGATTCAATCTCTGGTCCTGTGACTCAGGCAAGTTCTTTCCCATATCTCTCAGTGTCACACTGTCCAGGATAACTATTGAGCACCAGATTCTTTCTCTGACAGTGAAATCAACAGATATCCTATAGGGAAGTATGGCTTTTCTTCATGACAGTAAATCCAAAATATATCAATTATTAAGTTTTTACTAGTTAAATGTCAGAGGTAGGAAATGAAAATGAAATGATGCTATTGCTCATGAAGTTTACTATCTGACAAAGTGTAGGTAAATATAAGGTAGATTTTTAACAGGATAAAAGGAGAAACCCAGACAAAGTGCTCTGAGAAAAATCTAAGGAGGTGAAGCTTACTATCTGACAAAATATACATAAATATAAGGTAGACTATAACAGGATAAAAGGAGAGACCCAGACAAGAAAATCTGAGGAGGAAGAGATCACTTTTGGCTGGAGGATCAGCAAAGGCCATATGGAAGTATTGACATCAGAAAGAAACTTTAAATGAAGAAAAATATTTCAACAGGTAAAGAATAGTAGAGGTATGGAAATGGACTGGATGAATATATAGAACTGGGATAGCAGAGAATAAAATCAATATGCATATCAGTAATTTAGTAATTTGGCTAGAATGTGGAGTCCACTAAGTGGGGAGCAATGTGAAAAAAGGCTGGAAAAGCAAGCTGGTACCAGATATTGGAGGGCCTTAAATTTTACTTTACTCTATAGGCATAGATATCCACACTACTAAATTATTAGATGTTAAAATTTGTTAATTTCATTAACCTTTTTGAAAATATTTATAATTTCTACCCACACTCTCTTTTCAAGCAGTAAATTTGCAAGATAACAACTAATTATAAAAAAACATTTTATGTATTCTAAAGCTCTTTTTTTCAAATGATAGCATCCTATTTCTAGGATTCTAAGGATTAGGCAACAGGTACATATTTAGCCTTGTTAAATAACTTCATCATTCTGTCAATCCTGATCTTTTCCTCTTCTCAATTATCTTTACAAACTAAACAATACACAGATTTTCCCTTAGCCTCTGCCCCTTGTTCAGTTTAGCCATTTTCTGGATATTCTCCAGTTCTATTCTATTTCTGAAGTATAGTTACCAGAACAGCACACAGTATTACACGAAGGTTCGGGAATACTTTTGGTTTTTTCCCCCAATACTTTTACCAGACTTTATTGGCTTTTTCAACAACAACAACATATTGAACATTAAAGTCATCTTAGGGGATGGAAAGGAAATTGGGTTAGGAACTGGAAGACTATTTTCTAATATAATAATGGCTCTATCACTAATTAGCTGTTGATATCAGACAAGTCATTTGGCCTTTCTATCCTTGCTTTCTTCATCTATAAAACAAAACAACAACCCTTTCTTCACCTATTACTGAACTGTTATGAGAAAAAAGATAGGTAATAGATACAAACTGCAGGGGCAAGTTAAACATCATATATCCATGTAAGATGTCAATGTTTTATATTTCTCCTTTAGTTCTGGTCCCTCATGGAGGGTTGAGGAGAAGGAATATAAAAAGGTGTTGGTCTAAAGGCAAATTCTACCATTCTTCCCTCACCAGGAAATAATTGACTTCTTAAGTCCAACCCTTTTAATCTTTCTTTAACTCCAAGGCACCTAAGTTGACACATTCCAAACAATGGGTGTTCAGTAAATGCTAGCTAAAATCACTAATACTTTTCACTTTGAGAAATGTAATCATCACTCAATCAGTCTGAATTTCCCATTGACAAATTTGTACTTTCTCTGAGCAATAGCTGAAATGTTTGAATTCTTTTCCCCTCTTAGACTATCAAGCTTCTTTGAAGAGTTCTTAAAACCTTGACTCTTATAACCCTAATTACATTTCAAACATTTTCTTAACCCTGTTATCTATTTTGCTATTTCCAACCAGTAATTTAGATGCTTAAGCACTCTGAAAAAGAGGTATTCAGAACTAAGCTGTGATGTAACACATTTGGGGCTTTATCAAACCACTTTAAATAAAAGCATTTGCCAAATATTTACTGCCTGTCAAGCATTGTGCTATCTACTGCCTTACCTTCTGTCTTAGAATCGATACTAAATGTTGGTTTCAAGGCAGAAGAGTGGTAAGGGCTAGGCAGTTGGGATTAAATTACTTATCCAGAGTCACACAGCAAAAGGTGTCTAAGGCCAAATTTGAGTCCAGAATTTCCAATCTCTGGGCCTGGCACTCTATCCACTAAGCCATCTAGCTGCCCTCTCTGGTCAACTTTTGAGCCAACAGAGTGAAAGAACAGTAGAAGAATTCTTGGCTCTAATGTCTGTATAAAAGGAATTATTTAATATGGATGGATAAATAGTAGTACTGGGGAAATGTCTGCCCCCAACTAGTTGTGGCCCACACAATGAGTTGTGCCCCAACAAGTTCATGGGCATGTCAAAGACTATAAAATATTTCAAAACACTGATCAATGTATAGTATATAAATGCCAGAGCATGATAAATGCTTGTAATAGCAGGTATATGTATTTCATTCACTCAATAAGTACTTATTAAATCTCTCCTTATGCACTAGGACCTCTGCCAGGTACTGAGGATGCAAATATAAAGAAGAGAGTTCCTGCTCCCTAAGAGCATTTAAGTTATTTTAATTCATACTTAGGTGAAGCATTATTTCAGTGTTTGTAGAAGTATCAGTTTGTGTGTCCTGATTATAAACTTTCAGCATGAGAAAGAACTGCATCTATTAACTTGTTTTGTAAGATACTCACTTCAGCACCATAAGTAGCACGTGGGCATGCCATTTAGTCAATATTCAATGAGTGCTAATAATATGCCAAGCACTATGCATGTAAGTCTGATTTGCTAATGTTAAAATTATTTACTAAGTCACAGACATGTTTTGTATATACTTGTTTTATTATGAAACCTATTCCTGAAAAGCTGTAGGCAAATCAAACATTTGTAAAATTAAATCAAACTTTAAATGCCCCAAGATAACTACTATTTATATGGAATGATAAATAAATCATCCTAGTTTATCTTTTTTTGGGATAGAGATTTCAGGTTAAAACCATCATAAGAATCTGAGATGGCATCAATAACTTGTCCACAACTGTTCACTTTATTATCAATATCAGATCTTTATTGGAGTCTTTCATCAAAAGTGAAAAGTACTTTAAAAGTTTTTTCTAGAAAACCTACCTGCAATTGCATGACCACATAATTGAATCGATCATTCCTCCCACAGCCAATGAATCTGCAAACATGGTCTTTGCCTGGTTAAAAGCAAAGAAAAACAAAGTGAAAAATGTTATTCAGGTATCTTTTTTGAAATTCTAATAATTTGCTCTTATGTATAATATTTTTAAGAATTACTTTTGAAGGACCAGTTTTTTCAACCAAAGGTATGAGTGTATATATGTGTGTGTGTGTAACACACATGCATTAAATATAATATACATAATTCAGATCAGCTTATACCCTATGCAACAACAAGAAACACATTGAAACAGTAAAAAAAAAAGATATTAGTTTTTAAAAATGTAACCAACATACGTGTAGTAGAAAACACACTGGACTGAGGATCAAGAGACACAAATTCTAGTCTCAATTCTACAACTATTTGTGTGACCATGGACAAATCAACCTCTCTGGACTTCATTACCTCATGTATAAAAGTGAAATGCTAATACAAGGTGATTTACACAGTTTTTCCAACTTGAGAGTTCTATGATTTTATTTCTAGAAATGTACAATCAACCTAAATAAAAGCAGGGAGTGAAAATGTACAGAAGAAGAAAGGTAAAAAGATACGGAAATGGCAAAAGGATTGAATTAGTTAAGTAATCATCAGTTCTACTCTTAGCTTTTAAAAAAATGTCATTTAAGCCTATTATATGACATTAACTGGTATTACTAAAAACACTGTTAATTCTGAACTATATGCTATTTTCAGCAAAAACATTCCAAGTCAGACATGGAAGATTCAATCAAAACTCATATATTCATGATAAGAAATAGAAACATGAATAAAGATTTAATTGATTTAAAGAATTTAATCCACATGACTTAAAATTCATTTTAGTTAACAATATCAATTATCTGTATTAAAGTTTATGACAAGAAGCAAAATTCGTGCTGCAATACCCTGTCATTTGCTTTGACTTCACTAATTAGAAAATAGCTGTGCAGATTGGCTAACATGACAGCAAAGGAAAGTAATAAATGTTGGAGAGGATGTGGCAAAATTGGGACATTAATGCATTGTTGGTGGAGTTGTGAATTGAAGCAACCATTCTGGATGGCAATTTGGAACTATGCCCAAAGAGTGCTGAAAGACTGCCTGCCCTTTGACCCAGCCATGCCACTGCTGAGTATGATCCCCAGAGATCATAGGGAAAAAAGACTTGTACAAAAATATTTATAGCTGTGCTCTTTGTGGTGGCAAAAAACTGGAAAACAAGGGGTATGCCCTTCAATTGGGGAATAGCTGAACAAATTGTGGTATCTGCTGGTGATGGAATACTATTGTGCTCAAAGGAATAACGAACTGGCAGAATTCCATGTGAACTGGAATGATCTCCAGGAATTGATGCAGAGTGAAAGGATTAGAACCAGGAGAACCTTATACACAGAGACTGAGACAATGTGGTAAAATCGAATGTAATGGACTTCTCTACTAGCAATGATGCAATGGTCCAGGACAACTCTGAGGGACTTATGAGAAAGAACGCTATTCACATTCAGAAGAAGAACTGTGGGAGTAGAAACACAGAAGAAAAACAACTGCCTGATCACATGGGTTGATGGGGATATGATTGGGGATACTGACTCTAAAGGAGCACCCTCACTCAAATATCAATAATATGAAAATAGGTCTTATCTACACACATGTAAAACCCAGTGGAATTGTGCATTGGCTATGGGCGGGGGTGGAGGGAAAGGAAGGATAGAACACAAATCCTGTAACCATGGGAAAATGTTCTAAATTAATTAATTAAACAAAAATGTAAAAATTTTAAAAAAAAAGAAAGAAAGCAGCTATGTACAGGCAGGACCACACATCTGAGGCTGCTGTTTTCTTCACAAAGTCACCAGTCCATGAGCCATTAAGGTAGAAAACAAATTTGCTTTGGCTACAGATTATGTCTTAGTCAATTCTTCACTATTTTTAAAAGATATTTTATTTTTACTAATTACATGTGATAATAAATTTCCACACAAGTTTTCCAAAGTCATATGATCCAAATTGCCTTCCTTCCTCTTTCCAGAATGTACAAGCAATTCGATTAGAGTTATACATGTATTATCATGCAAAACATATTTCCCTATTAGTGAGTTTTGTAAGAGAATAATCATATAAAACCCAAACCCCAAAATAAAAAACTAAATAAAGTGACAAATCATATGCTTTGATCTGCCTCTGTCCCCAACAGTTCTTTTTCTGGAGGTGGAAAGCATTCTTTGTCATAAGTTACCCAGAATTGTCCTGGATCACTCATTGTATACCACAATTTGTTCAGCTATTCCCCAAATAATGGAAATCCCTTCAATTTCAAATTCTTTTCCACCACAAAAAGAGCTACTACAATTATTTCTGTACAAGTAGGCTTCCTTCCTCCACCATTTTTTTTTATCTCTTTTGGATACAGACCTAGTAGTGGTATTTCTGGATCAAAGGGTATGCACTGGTTTATATGCCTATGGGCATAGTTACAAATTGTCCTCTGGAATGATAGGATCAGTTTACAACTCCACCAACAATGCATGTGTCCCAATTTTGCCTATCAATTCTTTACTATTTGATAAAGAAGTAAGTAGTACAGGCCCAGATCTACAAATATCAGTAGTCTTAAGCTATAAATAAATGGATTATGTAAAAAAAACTATCATTAATAGTAATAAGTTGAAGTTGAAGTACTGTTAAAGGAGGGATACAACCAATATTCAATAATAATCAATATTCAATAAATAAAAGAATACAAATTGTCCAGGCAAGGACTACTATGAAAACTGGAAAGTAATTTGGCAGAAAATTGATTTTAGGAAATATCCTACACCATATACCACAAAAGCTACTAATGGCTATATGCTCTAAATATGAAATGTCACATCATCCCCCTCCAAAATATACCCACATATACATACACACATGTTAGAGAATGTAAGGGAATTCCTTTCACAATTATGAATAGGGAGTTCTTAGAAAAGAAATAAAGATGTAAAATAGATAATTAAGATTACATAAAAATTAATGAGCAAAATTAATAAAGCTAGAATAAGAAGAAAAGTGGTTGAATGGGGAAGGACCTTTTATGTTGAATATCTCTAATAAAGATCTAATGTCCAAAAATGTAAGGACAAAATGTGTAAGGATATTCATTTTTGAATAAAAGTAAGTGGCCAGAGGATATCAATGGAAAATTTTCAGAAGAAAAATGAAAACTATCAACAACTATATGAAATAATCCTATAACTCACCAATAGAAGAAAAGCAAATTAAATCACCTACGAGGTTTCACCTCATCCCAGTCTGGTTCACCAAGATGACAAAACATAAAAATGATAAATGTCAAAGGCACTATTTGAAGACAGGGACACAAATCTAATATTTGTGGATATGTCACCAAATGTCACAAAATTACTGAGTTGGAAACGGCCTCAGTGGCTGTCTATTTCAATTCACCAGGAAAAAGAATCCCCATTACAGCATAACAATAAATGATTACCCAAGTTTTTTGGGAAACCAAGGCAATGCTTTACACTTCTGGACAGCTCTAACTGTTAGTCTTGAATTTACCTTAAAAATGTTCACTCATTGTTACAGGTTCTTCCCTCTGGGACAAAATAGAACAAGTCTAATCCTTTTTATACATAATTGCTCTTCAAATGTCTAAAGACAACTATAATATCTCCCTGCACCCTCCCAAGTCTTCTCTTTTCTGAATGACGAAAACTACAAACTGTAATATATGAATGTAAAAGAGCAATTCTAAGAAATGATAAAAATCAGAAATTTTTGAGACATTTGAGAATTATATGAATTGGTTCAATGAAGTAAGCAGAAACAAGTCATTTACCTAATAAACAGATTAAGACACAGAAGACAACATTGAAAAATATCAGATCTCTTAATTCATGCAATGATAAATCTTGATTCCAGAAATCTGACAGTGAAATACCTCCTTTAGCTGAAAGATGGTAAAATACAGGGTAAAATGAGGTTTATGTTATTAAGTGTGGCCGGTGTGTTGATTTGTTTTGCTTCACTAATCTTTATTTCAAGGAAGGCTTCTATAGAAAGGAGAGAGGAAAGAAAGCAATAGAGGGGAATATTTGGAAGTAATAGCAATGTTTTAAAAAAAGAATAAAGCATTTATTTTTAATTTCATGTCAAGTTCCAAAAACAGCAAGTCAACTCATCTGGCTAGAACAAAAAGTATGTGAAAGGAAGTAATAAGTTATAAAGCTGTAAAAAGTGTGTTGGGATCTGACTACAGAAGGTCTTAAATGCCAGGCAAAGGGTTTCATATTCTACAAGCAATGAAGTCATTGAAAATTTTCAAATACAAGAGTGACTTGGTCAGTCCTATGCATTAAGAATATGATTTTGGCAGCTAAGTGAAATATGAACTGAAAAGAAGAGGACCTGGAAGAAAAGAGGCCAATTAGGAGACTATTAAAAAATAGTATAGCTAGGGGGCAGCTAGGTGGTTCAGTGGATTGAAAGTAAGATCTAGAGACAGGTGATCTGGGCCTATCTATATATGTGACCTCGGGCAAGTCACTTAACCCTCATTGCCTAGTATTTGCTGCTGTTCTGCCTTGGAACCAATATACAGTAAGGGATTTTTAAAAAAAAATAGTACATACAATAAGAGTTTGACTAGAGTAGAAGAATGAGCAGAGAGAAGGAGATGAATGTGAAAGATACTGCAGAGGTAGAAATGATGGGATTTAATAACTGACAGGATATGAAGGGTGAGGTAAACGAAGAGTCAAAAATGACACTGAAGTGAAGACAATGAATTTTCAAACCTGAGTGTATATAAAGAAGGTGGTTTAATTTATCCAAATGGGACTCTATGGAGGAGGGGAACGTTGAGGGTGAGAAGCAAAGTTTGTTCAGGTTAAGATATACTGAACTTAAGACTTAAGATGAGACATCTAGGTAGACATTCAGCAGGTAGGAGTAGATAGCTTGACGTTCAGGGGAGAGATTAGGATCAGATGTACACATTTGAACATTATACACAGAGGTGATAAATGAAACCAAGGGGGAGGGGATGAGATCACCAAGGGAGAGAATAAAGAGAAAGAAGACCCAGGACAAAGCCTTGGGAGATAGTCACACTTACAAGGTGGGTAAAGGATGATGAACTGGCAAAGAAGACTGAAAAAGAGTGGTCAGGTAAGAGAAGAATCAAAGGTGGGTAAAGGATGATAAACTGGCAAAGAAGACTGAAAAAGAGTGGTCAGGTAAGAGAAGAATCAAGAGAGAAGCTTCACAGAAGGCAAGGGAAGAGAGTGTACACAGTAACAGCAAGATTGTGGAATGATCAACTGTGACAGACTTAGCTATTCTCAGCAATATAAAGATCCAGGACAATTCTGAGGAACTTCAGACAAACAAGACTTTATATCTCCAGAGAAAGAATTGTTGGAGTCAGAATGTTGATGAAAGCATACAATTGTTCAATTGTTTATTTGGGTTTATGCTTTGGGATTTTGGTTTTATAAGATTACTCACTTACAAAAATAAACAATGTGGATAAAAATTTTAAAAAAGAGGAGAGAATATGAGAGAGGGAGGAATAGTCAATTGACAGTGTCAAAACCTAAAATAGGTAAAGGAAACAAAGACTATTAGATTTAGCAATGAAGACAGCATTGATAACTTTCAAGACAACAGTTTCAGTAGAATGGTATGGTCAAAAGCCAAACTTCAAGCAGTAGAGGAGTAGAGAGTATTGAGGAAGCAGAAACTGGGGTTTAGGTTTAGCAGTGAAAGACAAAATCAAACTAGTAAAATATAATGCATGGCTTGATGGATGTCAAGGTCAAAAGAAAATTGTTTTGAAAAAAGGTAGACCTGAGGAGAAGGGATGAGGCCAAGGAAGGAGTGATTGATTATGGAAGTGAATGATTAAAGGAAGCTCCTGAAAAAGATGAAAAGTGGGATTGAGGGTACAAGTAGAAGAGCTAAGTCTGGGACAAATGAGAAAAGGATAGATGAAGATGCCCAAACAGGGTGTGGGGGTGTGGGGGTGTTGGGTTAGAGGGAGGAAGTCAGCCCAGAATCACTTAGCATAAACTCAACCTGACCATGATTTCCTAGTGCTGGCTTCCTTCAAGTTCCAGCTAAAATGCTATCTTCTTAAGGAAGCCTTTCAGATCCTCCTTAATTTTAGTGCATTCACTCCTTTGATTATGTCCAATTTATCCCCCTATATAGTTTGTGTGTATGTAGCTGTTCGCATGTTGTCTCCCCTATTAGACTAAGCTTCTTCAGAGGATATACTGTCTTTTACTTTTTTCTGTAATCCTCAGCATTCAGCACAATACCTGGCACATAATGGGCATTTAATAAAAATTTATTAACTGAATGAGCCTTGTTTCTCATTTTTGAAAAATGAAGAGGTTGGACTAAACTATGTCTAAGAATTTTTCCAATTCTACATTACGTTAAAGCTTTTTTTAGAAAATAGATCATTCAAAATAGTTAACACCCTGCTTCATATAGAAGAATTGAATAATTTTATAAAAGTCTGAAAAGTTGGGACATTTAGATGGGGCTCAATCTCTCTTTTGACAGGGAACTATATTAAGGCATCACTAAAAAAAATGCTGTCATTTCCAGTAAGATTATAGTATAATAGTTTTTAGAGGTATATGCATTTCTAGATATCCTACGGATGTGAAATTCAGAAGAGAAAAATTATATTTTCTTAACATTCTTGGTTTTTAAAAATGCTAGGAGAGGAAAATAATCAGGCCTTGGGGAGTTAGTTCTACACTCTGGAAGGAAAGAAGTTAGTCAGGGCTAAAGAGAAAGGTGATATAGCTCCCTGGCCTCTAGAGAGGGGACTAATTTGGGAGGGCACAGGAATAAAAGGTCTGTAAGAATGGTAATGAGGCACCATTTCAAAAATTATAATTGTTCACCCTATAATATGGTGGTGTTCTATTCAATCATATACATATTTCTCTATATAATAACTCTTTATAATGCTTCACTACTCCAGTATATCCCCAGTGGCTTTTGAAATTTTTAAAACCATAAATGTGATTTAGCAATTTGAACTTAAATCAGAAATCCTAGAGTAAGAAAGAACCCTGGATAAGGAATCAGGAGAATTGAGTTTTGGTCCTGCCACTAAATGGTCTAAGATCTTGGGCAAAAAATTCATATACTTTGGGCCTCAATTTTCTCATCTGAAAAATGTGTGGCTGGGAGTGAGAAATTGATGATTATTTAATTCTCTCCAAGTTTTAAAATCCTATCATTCTAAATGTCAATGCTTTAAACTTAAGGGAAGAATGTTTGCTATCACTAAAATAGGATTGAATCCAGGAGGCCCTAGGTCAGTGACTGTGAACCTTTTAGAGATGGAGTGCTGGGCCTCACACTCACTCCACCCCCAGGATGACCAATTGCCCAACCCTCTCCCCCAATCATATGCTGTACCCCTCCCCACCACCACCACATGCTCAGGGGAGGGAGAAAGTGCTCCCATTGCGCTGCTGGATGGAGGAGTGGGTGAAGTGAGAAATGTCCTCTGCCACTGTAGAGAGGGGGAGGGGAGCTTCCCAAGTGCCCTACTCCCCTCTAGCTCTGCCACCTGTTAGCCATCCACCTTACCCTCTGTGCACTCCTACTGGATGCTGGGCAGAGAGGTGGGGGTGTGTGAAAAAATGTCAGGCATAGTGGAGAGGGGGAAGGGAGCAGCTCTGCCCAAGGCCCTCTGCCTTTCTAGTAACAAACTCTGGGGGATGGGGGTGGGGAGGGAAGGTGGCCGAGTGCCCATAGAGAGTGCTCTGCATGCCATCTTTGGCACCTTGCCATAGGTTTGCCATCACTGTCCTAAGGAAAGCAGTTTACCAGCTATTATATAACCTACCTACAACTGAGGCAGCTGTGCTACCATATAGACTATGATGTATGGAAAATTAAGAGACAGGCTGAAAAGCTCAAGATACAGTCAGTATATCTTTGTCTACATATAAAGAAGAAAGAAACTCTTTCTTCAAATAATAGAATCAATATTAGTCACTTAATTTGCATACCAAAATATAAAAGAAAACCTCAATTGGAACAACAGATTTTAAAAATGTATTGGAGTTACTTCTCACTTATAACTGTTAGTCAATAATATTTTATTAAATTTAACTCTAGTTTTAACTTTCATTAACTTACTCATGTAAAAAGCAATCTAGTAATCAAAATCAATTCAATGTCCTTTCTAAGACTACAACTTCTATATATGGAGCCTTCAAGCCAGTTAGGCATCCTAATTTTTCAGAGGATAGGTATCATATCCCTTCTTTCTCTTCTTTACACTCAAGGGGTATATGATGAGGGAATCCTTTACACTATCAGTGTGCTTCCTTTTCTCTATTCTGTTATTTTTTTTTTTTTGTCTTTGGTCTTTTGGCTCTTGCCAGGCAATCTTTCCTGTCTTAGAACTGATACCAAGACAGAAGGTAAGGGTTTTTAAAACGGAACATAAAGTTCCCAAAATAAAAATGGAATCAAAGCAAGTGCATTTCTTGAGGTCTTATCTTTCATTTAAAATATTATTATCTAAGTCACTAGGTTAGTGTTGCTGTTTGAGTCTGTATTGTCTGTATACTTCTTAACACAGCAGCAGGTATTCTGTGAATGAATCAAACTCTATCAATCAAAAACTTAAGTACCCCTATACAGTACCTTACCAGTCACTAAGTATGAGAGTTCACAAGTCACTTGCTAGAGTGGGTGACAACTCCAGAGGCTACTGCCCACCCCTTGGGCAGTTCTAGGCAAATTGAAAGACTAACTGGTTCCCATAAAGTGGGGGAGTGACAGGAAGTGACATCAAGAAAATTGCTTTAAAAGGCCAGCTCAAGGATTCAGTCATTTATTCTGCGGCAATGAGCTGGACTGGAGGAGGGGACTCTTTCCTTGAATTCTACGGTGTTGAGTGGAGTAAATCATCCCTTGGTTCTTCATTGAGGAGACCCTCTCTGCTAATTGGCGCTTCAGTGAGACACTCCCCTTCAATGTGAGTTCTGGTGAGATTCTTGGCAGTCTTAGCCTCGTGTTCACTGAAGGTTCTTGATGGATTCTTTAGCATCTTCTGGTTCTTCAGATTTCAGCTTCCTAATTATGGCTTTGGATTCTGGTGAGATTCACATCTGGAGACATTAGGATTAAACTTAAGGTATTTAGAGCTAGGCAGTACTTTCTTTCTCTTTATCTACATTTTTCCACTTTCACTCTTTCCACCTCTTTG